>NC_053161.1:145231736-145831736 GCF_016835505.1 Polypterus senegalus
CTCAGTCCTTTAATGACATCTTTACCTGCAAGGTAAGAAGCAGTGAACACAGCTTCCATGTCAGGGCTGGAATGAGACAGGGATACGTAATGTCAGCATTGCTCTTTAACCTGGTCATTGGCTGAGTGGTGCAACAAACAATAGAAGATCAACTGAAAGAAATCAGATGGAACTTCTTCTCTACGTTTGGAGGACCTTGACTATGCAGATAGTTCACTTTGATCGCTCACATACGCCAGAGCATGCAGGACAAGTCATCTCACCTTAACATCACCAGCATGTATAACAAGCAGGCTTGAAATTTAATACAACTTTTATTACAATAAAGTACCTTACAAAAGACTTTGAAAATAACAAAACATGTGTGCTGTCCTCCTTCTATTTTCTCTGTTCCCATAGACTCCATCAGGTAAAATTTGTATTTTGTAATTCTTCCAGCCGACTCCAACTCGCCTGGATGAGATCAGGCAACTTCTTTAATCTTAGATCCACGAGTACCTCCTGTGTTAGGACTGAGTGGAAGTCCCACAAGATAGGGATTATGGATCCTTGCAGTATACTATGGCAGCACCCATGGAACCTGAAAACACTGCCCTATGGGACCACAGTTCCCAGCATGCTTTGTGGATGTCTGCACAGGTAGCGTTGCCCACGGAGGCTGTCACCTAGCATGTTAGGAGAACATGTAGCCGTAACCGATTGTCTCTTTCTATCCTTCCACCACACTGGCCTCCTAGCCTTGTATTGTTCTTCGGTCCAGCCCTGCCACAATGGCAGCGTACCCGAAATCATCTGCCTGTCTCCCGGGTGATGCAGAATGAACTTTGCCCCCCTTCTTGTGCCATTGATGGAGCTAGCCTTCCGTCCAGGAAAGGAGCTTTGTCCAATCCTGGCCAGGATGCCTGCCCATGGGCGCTGTCCATCAACACTAGGCAGTATTGAAAGGCATGATGGGAGAGCAAATCATAACATCAAGAGCAGAGCAAACAAAGACAATAATGCCTTTAGGATTGTACACAATATGTGGTGGCCATCTCAGTATAGCAGCAACATCAAGCTAAGGCTTAATCAGAGCTGCATTATGTCCAGACTTTTGTATGGATCAGAATGCTGGCCGATAACAGGAGGAGACATTTCCAAACTGTCAGCATTCCATACCAGTAGGGTGAGAAGAATCCTTCACATTTCTTGGCCACAAAATATCTCAAAACAGGAGCTGCTCACCAGATGCAAGCAAGAGAGCACGGACATCATCCTCCTCAGGAAAAATGGTAATGGGTTGGAATGTCATCATAGGAGAACAGCATTTCATCACTGGACCCCAGAAGGTAAATATAAGAAAGGCAGGATAAAGAACACCTGGAGGCAAACTGCAGAGAAAGAACTGAAAACCATGAATCACAGCAGGGATACCATACGTAAACTTGCCCAAGACAGACAGAAGTGGAAAAATGTTATTGCTGCCCTACATACCAGCCAACATAGTGGGCAATAGTATCCCTGAATCTCAGAAAAATGCCAACATAGCCAAAGTTTCTAAATAAGAGGTTAATTAAATAAATAATAGTAGGGTGAATAAGATTCAAGGTATGAAGCATAGAGAGGGGGATAACAAAGCTTGATCTAAATTAATAAGTCTTGCACCTGGTCTGCCTTGTAGAGTGGCCTACCCACTTGTTCACCTCAAAGTGTTGTGTCCCAAACACCAAATATTCTCTTCTAATCTCTCTCCTTCTCTTTCTGTTGCCAATGGTGCTCTTGTCAACACCCCATAATAACACACTCAAAACCCACCTGGTCACGAATCAAATGTCAGTACCATTCTTGGGTCATTTCTAGTCAAGCCCTATTATTGTCCATCAGCAGCCTCCCTGCATGCCTTAGTCTACCATTGGCCTTAAAAGACCAAACCTCTAAGAAGGCTCCCCAGCTGAAATCACCATTTAAGTACCATATGTTCCCTCCTGTTGAACTGCGTGACCTGTAGCGGCCAGAAGGGGTTGGCATTCCTTACTTGTCCTTGTTCTGTCTCTCTTTCTCAGGCAACATTGGGAACCTTCAGGTACTTACCCTCTAGTGTCCTGCTTCCCTCAAGGTTTCTTCTACCCTGACAAAAGATGATTGCTCCTTCAGGGCACTCAATTCACTTTGGCTGGTGTCCATCATATCACATTGGCATAGTGCCTGCCATCATCTGTTCCATGAAGGGAGAAAAAGAATAGGCATTAGGTAACAGCACCAACCCCTGACTCAGAGTGTAACAACCAACCGATGAGCTCTGAAGTTGTCTACCATGCAAATGTCTGTGACAACAGATAGATAGATAGATAGATAGATAGATAGATAGATAGATAGATAAAGGACCAATGTTCAGAATCTATAAATGTTCTGATTTGTATTAATCACCTTGATTCTGGTATAGTTAGAGAACTTGTGAAATTTGCAAGGGAAGGAATGGCAGACATTGCGGTGGCAGCAAATAGAATTGAAAAAGACCTGGAGAAACTTCAAAACTGGGCAAACACCTGGAAAATACATTATAATGTAAAAAATTGTGCTACACGTGGGCAAAAGGAGCATAAGTTATAGACGGGAGACACTGTCCTGTAGGAAACAACCTCTGAAAAGGATTTAGGAGTTTTTTGTCAACTAAACAATGAACATGAGCAATAAAACAGACAAATAAAATATTAAATTATATCATAAAAACTGTTAAATATAAATAAAGGGATGTTATGCTAAGGCCTTATGACACACTAGTGACACTGCATTTGGAGTATTGTGTGTAATTCTGCTCACCACACTACAATAAAGACACAGCAGCACTTGAAGCTGTGTAGAGGGGAGCAACCAAGTGCATTGTGGGTCTTAAGGACATGTCCTCCTGTGACAGACTCAGAGAATTAAACCCGTTTAGTCTCAAGCTGCGAGGAGACTTTGTGTGGACCTAATCCGGGTCAAAATGCTCAAAGGCACTGATAAAGTAGATCAAGCAAAATTCTTACAACTTAATGGTGAATCCCATACATAAGTACACCAGTTGAAATTAAGGGGAAATGCATTTCAGAATGAAGCCAGGAAAAGCTTTTCTATTTTGAGAATCTGAAACAAACTAGCGAATGATGTAGCTGAAACTTTAAATAAGCATCTTGGATGAGTTATTCTGTCAACGTAGCTATTAGCTTAACAAACAGGCTTGATGGGCTGAATGAATTTTTCTCGTTTGTCTGATTTTGTATGTTCTGAAGTTCTAATCAGACTTACCCAAGAAAAGACATTAGTTAAAAATTTGTTTAGTTCAAAGCTGAATTGTGTTTTGTTATGGAATGCTCTGTTATATTTGATTTGATTTGTGTTATTACATCTGATAACATCTGTGCAAATAAAAAGTTTAACTGAAAACCAAGAGGCATTGAGTTTCAATCCCAGTATTGAAGCTTTGTCTAACCTTGAGCATGAATGTGAATGTTTTTACTGTAGACTGTGTGCTAGAAAGGCCTTGGGAGAGTGTTCATTAAGAAATGTTCCAAAGTGAATTAAATGATCATACGATCATTTCAGTAAGTGAAATGCATAAACTAATTTTATTATAAACTAGCTGTCCTCCGCGGCTCTGCCCGCATACTAGTGAAACAGTACAAACTTTAAAAATCAACAAACAATCAAGTATCGTTAGCTAGTGAAGGTAAGGTATACTCCAAAATGTGGCGACAGGTAGAGCGACTTGAACGGACGCTGGCATTTGAGTGAGGAGGGCCCCATCTGGCTCCCCACTCCTGTTGTCACGCTTCCCCCTCCCCTCGGCCCGCAGCCTCTGTCTCGGATTAACGCGAATAAATCACTCCTGCAAGTGAACTATGATTCTTAGTGCAATAAGAGAAGTCTCAAAATTAACCAGAATATTCAAGCAAATTATAGAAAAAAACCCGATCTACAGTTAGGTCCATAAATGTTTGGACAGAGACAAATTTTTTCAAATTTTTTGTTCTGTCCATCACCACAATGAATTTTAAATGAAACAACTCAGATGCAGTTGAAGTGCAGACTTTCAGCTTTAATTCAGTGGGTGAACAAAACGATTGCATAAAAATGTGAGGCAACTAAAGTATTTTTTAACACAATCCCTTCATTTCAGGGGCTCAAAAGTAATTGGACAATTGACTCAAAGGCTATTTCATTGGCAGGTGTGTTCAAGTCCGTCGTTATGTCATTATCAGTTAAGCAGATAAAAGGCCTGGAGTTGATTTGAGGTGTGGTGCTTGCATGTGGAAGATTTTGCTGTGAACAGACAACATGCGGTCAAAGGAGCTCTCCATGCAGGTGAAAGAAGCCATCCTTAAGCTGCGAAAACAGAAAAAACCCATCCGAGAAATTGCTACAATGTTACGAGTGGGAAAATCTACAGTTTGGTACATCATGAGAAAGAAAGCAAGCACTGGTGAACTCAGCAACGCAAAAAGACCTGGACGTCCACGGAAGACAACAGTGGTGGATGATCGCAGAATCATTTCCATGGTGAAGAGAAACCCCTTCACAACAGCCAACCAAGTGAACAACACTCTCTAGGGGGTAGGCGTATCGATATCCAAGTCTACCATAAAGAGAAGACTGCATGAAAGTAAATACAGAGGGTACACTGCAAGGTGCAAGCCACTCATAAGCCTCACGAATAGAAATAGATTGGACTTTGCAAAAGAACATCTAAAAAAGCCAGCACAGTTCTGGAAAAACATTCTTTGGACAGATCAAACCAAGATCAACCTCTACCAGAATGATGGCAAGAAAAAGTATGGAGAAGGCGTGGAACAGCTCATTATCCAAAGCATACCACATCATCTATAAAACACAGTGGAGGCAGTGTGATGGCTTAGGCGTGCATGGCTGCCAGTGGCACTGGGACACTAGTGTTTATTGATGATGTGACACAGGACAGAAGCAGCCGAATGAATTCTGAGGTGTTCAGAGACATACTGTCTGCTCAAATCCAGCTAAATGAGGTCAAATTGATTGGGTGGAGTTTCATGATACAGATGGACAATGACCCAAAACATACAGCCAAAGCAACCCAGGAGTTTATTAAAGCAAAGAAGTGGAAAATTCTTGAATGGTCAAGTCAGTCACCTGATCTTAACCCAATTGAGCATGCATTTCACTTGTTGAAGACTAAACTTCGGACAGAAAGGCCCACAAACAAACAGCAACTGAAAGCTGCTGCAGTAAAGGCCTGGCAGAGCATGAAAAAGGAGGAAACCCAGCATCTGGTGATGTCCATGAGTTCAAGACTTCAGGCTGTCATTGCCAGCAAAGAGTTTTCAACCAAGTATTAGAAATGAACATTTTATTTCCAGTTATTTAATTTGTCCAATTACTTTCGTGCCCCTAAAATGAAGGGATTGTGTTAAAAAAATGCTTTAGTTGCCTCACATTTTTATGCAGTCTTTTTGTTCAACCCACTGAATTAAAGCTGAAAGTCGGCACTTCAACTGCATCTGAGTTGTTTCATTTAAAATTCATTGTGGTAATTCACAGAACCAAAATTAGAAAAAAGTTATCTCTGTCCAAATATTTATGGACCTAACTGTAAATCCGTTAAGTAATTCTCTTATGAAAAGAGGACAGACATACAGACAGACATTGGATTTTATATATATAGAGATTGTACTTTCACTTTTTCAGTGTTCATTATTGTTTCTATGTTTGCATTGCTTGGTGTTTAGGTCCCACTTCATCTTTTCATAAAACTATTTTTAATCATCTTGTTATATTTACAATTATTGTAATATTCTACTAGGGAACTCTGCCCCCTGTTGACTTCGTTCTACAACCCCGGATTTGGTTAACCGGATATACAATTTAAAGAGATTGCTATTTTCATGGGAATTGTTGCATATGCATTACTTCCACTTTTACTTTAAAACTTAACAAGTAAAAACAATATTTGGAGTTAACTTTTCTTCAAGATCACATTGAATTTTGATTCCGTGTTTGGACTTACATCGTGACAACACCACGTATAACTGCCCGTGAGTGAATATCATTTCTTTCTCTCTAATAAATAAACCAATTCTTTCAAATGTTTGTCCATGCTCTTTCTTTTTTGCTTAGTCATTGACTTGTCATCTAGAGCATATAAAATTATTGTCCTGATAAAATATATAAGAGCTGAGAGCACAGAAAGTGTGTCTGCCAAAAGCATTCACACAACTAAGAGCTGAGAGCACAGAAAGTGTGTCTGACAAAAGCATTCACATAACTGAGAGGTTAGATGACCATGGTCATGTTTGAAAATGGTTATAAGTAGGGTGTGACTTGAAAGAATCTAATGGCAAAAGTCACCATCTCACGGGACATGCTTCCAAAGGTTGTATGTCGCGACTTGAAAGAATCTCATGTTAAAAGTCTCCGTCTCGTGGGACTTCTTTCCCAAAAAATCTCTTTGAAAGCCTCGTCTTGTCTCCCAAGATTTTTTTTATTATAATAGAGAGATTTGTAATTAACTAGAAATGCACTTAAAATGAGAATATCTATACAAATGTTCATTCTGTGCTGAGTTGAGAACATTTGCTCATCTTAATAATGCACTTTGTACGTGTCATGCATGTACATCGGAGGACCGCCTCACAGGCTAAGTTGAGGTATGTAATAAGCTGCCGGGAGGACGGGGGTCACTGTCACTAACACCGTCATCGCCTTCTTTTTCTACCCATTGAAGGAAGCTGATCCTGCTCCTTCTGGTTCAGCCCCCATAAAAACCACCCTGGCCTCCACAAAGGAAACCTCATGAGTGACACGAGTGTTCTGATGGATGGAACTCCACTACCGCTGTGACCTTGACTAAGCAGCCCAACAAAACTTCATTTGTTTATCCTTGACACCCTGCACGACTAGAAGCACACACCAAATAACGTTTCTTTTTGTTTTGTCTTTTTCTGCCTGCGGTCAATGTACGGGACAACCCAGTTGGTGCTCCAAATCTTCTTGCTTAGTGGAGCCATCATTCCTGCACCTGGCCACATACATTAAGAATAAAAGTTATACATTTTCTATTTCTCAGCTAGTTACCAGCCCCTGTCCTTCTCAAGCCTTTTTCCAACACTTCTTAAAAAAATAAAAAAGTAAAGGCCTAAAAAAGTGTGCACTACCTTACACAAAACTAAGATTAAACAACCTGATACGCCTTACCCGCAAGGAAATCTCAATGGCCTACAGCAGAAGTGAAGAATGACAGCTGAAATGGATCCATTTTACTGGAGGGAGCTGTGCGTGAACCTGATCTGCTGATGATAAGCACAGGTTAGAAAATCTGATATTCTCAATGCGTCTCACATCATACACACAATACTCCAGGCATTAGTGAGAAGGCATGCTGGAAATGAGTTTGGCCTTCCTCCCTTTTCTTCTTTTCAATTTGCTTGATGTATTTTTACTTTAACCCTTAATATGTCTTGTGAATTGTGCTTCAGAGCAGATAAATGGAGAGATAATATAGTAGTATAGAGCACTGGGCAGGATTAAATTGAATTTACAAATATTCCTATAGGATTATAAATATTACTTACGCTGACATGATCAGGTTAAGAAGCAAAATGTCTTTTTTTAATGTAACACACTTGAAACAAAAAGGAATTCTTAGTGATCCCTGTGATGCAAAATTGAAAAAGAGACAAAATGGGGCCCTTGAGTTTTTGTGGTTTTTTTGCAATTAATTATTTATTCAAATTTGTCATTTCTTTGTAAAAAGAATGACACCAGCAAAAGAGAAAGGCTTCTTAACATTCAGTATGCAAGTGCCTATAGTATGCAAAAATGGCACCAGAGGATACTAGTCCATGAAATATGCCTGACAGGTAACAATTAATTTTTAATGGCAGTGCGCTGAGAAGCTCGGTGTTTGGTGATGTAAGACCTCATCATCATCTTCACTGTCACTATGATCAGTGGGTGTCGTACACCATCCATCCACTCAATCTGCCTAATCCATGAATTCAAAGAAATTCATTCATTGAACAGCCAATTCAGCCTGACCTGGCTTATCGACACATCTGACCTGCAGTAGTGAGTTCAAGATTTAAAGGTTCTCAATTTGGAAACTGCTCTCATGAGTGTTTGTATGGACAATTCAGTGTATAAGAATCACTTGTCATTTATGCCTTTTGAAGCTGCCATGAGTATTTTTCACAGCTGTGCTCAGATGATCCAGAGCATCGTGTTATGGGCCTGACAGGTAATTTCATGCTGTCATGAGTGTGGCCCCTTTCCTGCTCAAATGTCGACCCCAAGTGCATACAATAATATGTGATGCTCCACAGCCACATCTCCATGAAGCAGCCATCTGTGAAGTTTAATTAAGCATTCCTTCACTGGGGTGACTGTCAGGAACATCTGCTTTGTTTCTACAATGCTCAGCCTCTCACCCACTCTTTCCCCTCTGGCCTCAGTATCTGCTGTTTCAGTCTCCTCTGCTAAAATGCCAAATAAGTGAAGTCAAAACAATAGCATACTGCATATCCCTGAGAAACAATCATAATATCTTCCCAGGGTCTTTTATTCTATTGATTTTTGAGGAACAGATATTTGAAAGGTACAGAAAACCATGTGACGATAGACGGCCCCCTGCCCAAATGTTAGCATTTTGTGAAATATTATTGCAGAAGTGCAAATGTCAAAGATATATAGGGGCATTAGCACAATCACCACGTAATCAGAAAAAAAGTTATCAGATAAATGTCATTCAACATCCATGACTGATATTATCCTAGAAAAATTAAATGAGAGTTTGTCTGCAAAAATGTCTTTTTCAGAGCATTGCAATATCCATCAATTATTATTATATTGTTCTGTCTCTCTCTCTGCACACATACACACACATATAAATATTTATATATAATCTATCTATCTATCTATCTATCTATCTATCTATCTATCTATCTATCTATCTATCTATCATATAGAGCCGTATACTTTCTATCTATCTATCTATCTATCTATCTATCTATCTATCTATCTATCTATCTATCTATCTATCTATCTATCTATCATATAGAGCCGTTACTTTCTATCAATCTATCAATCTATCAATCTATCAATCTATCAATCTATCTATCTATCTATCTATCTATCTATCATATAGAGCCATTACTTTCTATCTATCTATCTATCTATCTATCTATCTATCTATCTATCTATCTATCTATCTATCTATCTGTCAACCAGGCAAGGATGGTTCCATGCTTCCTACCCAGCTGGGAATCCAAACCAATACTGAGACAGAAATGAATGCAGAACATTCCCTGCATCAACTAAGAGATTGGTAGAAGGTACCAATGACACCATGTTGATGCTGACATCCTGGAAGGGCTCAGTAGAGGACCCTATGTCAAAAGGACAGGGGTGGATAAAATATATATATGCTCCGCCAAGATACGAGATGGTAGCATCAATAGTGTGTGGCACCCTTACGGACACCCACAGGGCATGCTGAGATCTGCATTCTTGTAAAGTGACCTTGTTGGGTTCCATGGATGCTGCTCTGGGGTGCTGAAGATAATTTGTGAACCTTACTTTGTGGGACTTTCACATGAGCCGGAAGTGTTTCAGATGGACCATGCCTTAACACTGGGACCACTCCAGGGTCCTAGAAAAAAGGAGTCGCTCTGCCTCATCTCAGGGAGTCAGAGTCAAGAGGCAGGTGGCAACAATTGCTCTAGGAAGAGGAAACTTTTTTTTCTTATATATAAAAGTTTTAAAACATTCCCATGTTTGCAGTCATTACTTAAATGTAAGCAGTTCAAGTCCAGTGAATAACGTGAAATGGCACAAATGTTAGCAGTTGCCAAAGATCGTGCCTAGAATGTTTTGTGAGCTGCTCGTTCCTCTGTTTATCTTTTTGACACCCCACAATGATATGTTGACCTTAGCATTTTATTCAAGTCCATCAAGTTGTATCTGGAGGCCTGACTATGCCTAACTTTACATCTTTCTTTTATAGATATTTAAAATTGACCTGGACTAGTCATACAACCTGTTTTAAACATCTTGCTGTCTTTTGCCCTATGTGTACCTTCAGTGCCTTTCCTCTGTATTTGAATGTGTCTGAACCACTCTTGACCAGCGCTACCTCTCTCAAGCGAGTTCCCATAAAGCCTGCTTGTCAGACTCGATCAGTTTGAGTTGTCTTGCATGACTCCTATCCACTTTTATAATTGCTGTCTTTGAAGGCAGCTCTCCTCATGTGTCTCACACTCACAATTCCTCCTTTGATTGCATCACCAAAGTTAAATTGACCAATCACACCAAAGTCAAACTGACCAATAAGATTGCCCACACACACACACACAGACCTTAGTGTTTTACTATAAAGTAGATTTTCAACAGTTAATGCCATGCAGTTTTTCTAAACATTGTCTTGGCAATATGAACTGGAAACCCTTTGCGGTCATTTGGAACACTGCATGCTGGCTTGAATGGAATAGTATACTGTATACAAATACCCTCATGTCTGTTTCAAGATTTCTTGGTGTAACTTTCTGTCATTTTTTTAAATATGTAATGGTCCTGCTAGTAAAAGGAGCCAAAATGCCAAGATGTGATAAGTAACAAGACCAGGACATGGTCTAGAAATGAACAAACAAGTCAAACAAAAGGGGAAGCAAAAGGTCAGAATGATAGAAAAGTGGAAGAAACTGAACAAAGAAAATAAAAACCACTGGTGATGGCTGGCTTGTTGGTAAGGTAACTGGCTGAATCTTCAGTTTTTCATATGGCCTGCACTATTAATGTAGCCGCAATCATATCCTTACATGTGCTGGGTGATAGTAGCTCAGACTATAATGCTGCGCATGATCTTGAATGGTTGGTTGTGGAACACAGCACAGGACTTGATGTGTTAAGTGGGAGTCTGCTGTACCATCCAATGATGCTCTGCATATGTTTGAGGTTGATTAGCACGTAGTCCATGTGTGGTCATTTCAAGGTGGCAACTGGGTGTAATTCGAGGTTCGTTCATGTATGATGCTCATTTAAAAGATAATTGTGATTTTTAAAGGTCAATTGTGTAGAAATGTGCATATGCCAGTTTTTATAAATTTTTATTTTTTTTTTTGGTATACACATTTTCCTGTTTTTGCCATTGTGACAGATAGAGGGCGCTATCGTCCTCTTGAACCCTCAGACTATACGTCAGACACCAGGTAAAAGTCCAAGTATAATTTATTTTTGAACTATACAGTGCACAACAACAACAACACCATTTATTTATATAGCACATTTTCATACAAAAATGTAGTTCAAAGTGCTTTACATGATGAAGAATAGAAAAATAAAAGACACGGTAAGAAAAATAAGTCAACATTAATTAACATAGAATAAGAGTAAGGTCCGATGGTCAGGGAGGACAGAAAAACAAAAAAAAACTCCAGACGGCTCGAGAAAAAAATTAAATCTTCAGGGATTCCAGACCATGAGAACGCCCAGCCCCCTCTGGGCAAAAAACACCCTCCTCTCCACAATACTCATAAATCATAATAATAATTCTTAATAAGCCAATACAATAAACAATCCACTACTCCCAGACGCGTTGTCACCCTTCAACCCAACTCAGCTCGCCATCTTTATATTACCTGACCTGGAAGTGCTTCGATCCTTCAGTCCATGTGACCTCTTATCACCTCCGGGTCATAATAAAAGTCCTCTACTTCATCCCGGAAGTACATCATTGCCCTCTGTCGCCTTGACTAAGACGTACTTCTGGGTTATAGGTAAATCCACAGTCTCTGTGTCTTCCTGCAGTGTCCCCTGGTGGTCCCCATGGTATCCAGCAGAGCTGTGATGAAAAACTCCACTGTCCATGATGCCCTGCTGGAACTCGAGGCACTTCTATGTTGCATGCAGGGCTCCACCTGGGGGTATTGGCCGGGATGAAAGGCCGGTCATATCCCACAGTACTCTCCCCCCAGTGAAGAACCATGGTTTGAAGCGGCCAGCCCCGCGAGGGACGTCTTCCTCCAGGAGGTGTTATTGGTCAGGCCTTGGCACTGTCCTGCATACTCCCGGTAGAACCTAGGGGGAACATTAAATAAATGAGTCATCTTATCCCCTGGCCTTCGAGGACAATTTCTCCATACGTGGCCCGGCTGGCGGCATACGTAGCACAGCCTCCACCCCTCTGTTCGTATCCCTCTGTGAGACTGGAAGCATTTCAGAAAGTCGGGCTCCGCCCCATTATCAGCTGAGGAGATTTCCACGTCCGCCCTTCAGCTTTCAAGTCCCTTTTCTACTTTGTCAGGAGACCCCCGGTTTACTTTAGGGATCTCCTGTTTAATCTGGGGCCTATAAATGACTGGTGGCGGCATCTTTAGAACCGTATCGCTCCGGCAGCCAGCACTATCCAGCTGCCCTGGCTCGATCGATCCTTTCGCCTCCCACTCGGTCAAGGTTCCCAACTCCCTTGTAGGGCTCACAGCTACTTGGCACCCATTATGAATTAACAGTGGGCCCGTGTCAGTCTGCGTCCCTATATTATGTACGGCACAGGCTTCGCTTATCTGTACCACTGCATTCTTTAATATGGGAGGCTCCCAACCAAGCCGCCGCAGGTATTCTTTCACCTTTCTTAAAGGCGCTTTGGCCGCTGCTCCCAACTCCCTGACAATTCCCTCAATATTCGTCAGGACCTGCAAGAAACTACTTATGCACTCGATTAACTTCTCGAGTTCCCACAAGTCTAAAATGTTATTTACTTTGGCCGGAGGTAGGCTTACTTCCTCATTCGCCTTACCTACCAGCCGGGAGCCAATGAACACCTGCTCCTGGCACGTGCTCTGACGGTTCTCGTGGAGACTTCTGGGAATTGGAGTTCTTTGTGTCTGAGAAGTGGGTCGCCATCTTTTGCGGGCTGCGATCTGCCTTTACTAATTTGTTAGCAGACTAACCAGAAATTTCCTGGCTCTCCTTACCTTTTTGTGTTGTGAGCGGCACTTTGCTCTCCTCCCCCTTCCCCTTCGGAAAGCCCAAGTCCATCTTAACGGCAAAGTCAAAAGCAGCCAGACGAGGACCTTCTCCTTCCCACAAACCATTGCGGTAGATCATGTGGTCTTCGCCAGGACCCAACATGCGGAAGTCCATCTCACTCTTAGGCTTGAACCGGAGCGTGCCACCATCTTCAGGGAATTCTTCTGCCTCCCGCAGAGCCTCCAGATGATCTTCTCAGAGGTATGTGCACGGTACAAAATGAGTTATTTTAAATAGGTGTTCAAATGAATTGCCGGCACGTACCTCGTGGCAGTTTTCCTCTGGAGGCTTTTCCCAAACTGTGTAACCGCTCCGAAGCTCCTCCCAAACGTCGGCCATGATGAGTAGAACTGCTCCGCTGACGCCGCCACTTTATTTTGCCTTCTTCTTCCCCATCTCGGAATTGGAAAACGTGGGTTCAGGCGATGTTGCTCCATGTCTGAATGTTGTCTTCTCTGGGTTCTCTGTCAACAGACAATTTATAAACAGGTCCTCTGCCAAAACAACGGGCAGAGAATCCTGCCAACTACGCCACTGTGACAGATAGAGGGAGTTATCGTCCTCTTGAACCATCAGACTATACGTCAGACACCAGGTAAAAGTCCAAATATAATTTATTTTTGAACTATACAGTGCACAAACACCCTCCTTTCCACAATACTCATAAATCAAATTAATAATTATCAATAAACCAATACAATAAACAATCCACCACTCCCAGACATGTTGCCACCCTACCACCCAACTCAGATCGCTGTCTGGGGATTTCCCACAGTCCTTTATAGTCCCTGACCTAGAAGTGTTTTGATCCTTCAGCCCATGTGACCTCCTATCACTTCCGGGTCAGATCAAAAGTCCTCTACTTCATCCCAGAAGTACGTCATTCCCTCTGTCGCCTTGACTAAGACGTACTTCTGGGTTATAGGTGAATCCACAGTCTCTGTATCTTTCTGCAGTGTCCCTTGGAGGTCCCCATGGTATCCAGCAGGGCTGTGATGGAAAACTCCACTGTCCATGATGCCCTGCTGGAACTCGGGCACCTGTATGTTGCATGCAGGGCTCCACCTGGCGGTCCTGAGGGTATTGGCCGGGATGAAAGGCCGGCCATATCCCACACCGTTCACATATTTTCCAGCTCAGATCTGTTTTATAAATGATACTCCAGGACTTAAAGGACCTTATAAATTCGATTTGATGTTATTCTGGAATAGTATTGATGAGTTTAGTTTTGTTGGACAGAATGGCCTGTTTTCATATAAACATTTTCCATTTTCAAACATCTAAATTGTTTTTCATAAAATTTACAAATTATTGCTGAAAGTCCATCAAAATAACTCAGTGCACGTTGTCTCAAATGCACATTTCCTTTCAATTTTCAAATATCTTAAAACAAAATTCTAGTACATTTTGACAGATGTGGTAATTTTCTAATATATTAAAATTCATTAATAAGCATCAATCAATTGATATTATTATGTGTTCGTGCTTCAGAGGCAGCTTACAGGCTCTGGTGATGGTAATTACCCTGTGAACCAGGGGTTGGCGCTGTTTGCTAATGCCCTCTCTCTCCCACTATAGAGACTGACAGCCATTTCATCTCTGATGTCAAACACATTGTCCACCCTCCTGGACCCGTCATTTCCTTGAAACCATAATGAAAGTAGTTTGGTCATCTTGGAGTCAGTTCTGTTTGGTACCCATGTCTGAAAAGAAGTTTCCACAACTTGTTGTATAATTTGGATTTGTGCAAACATTCACCAGGGTGGTGCCCCCGACCTTTCACGTTGTTGTGTCTCTGTTTATAATTATAATTTTATGATAGCATGAAATTGGTGTGGAATTATTTTAAGATATTTTGAAACATACTCTAAACATTTCAGATGCAGTACCTTACATAACATATGAATAAAGCAATTTGTAGATAATATGTGTAATGTTTCTGCCTTATGACTACTTGCTGCATTATAATTCAAACTTTCTACTGTTGCATATCCAAGGGTTATATAACATCCAATAATTTAAAAATTTCTCATTATTTTTACTATTTTCAATATCTTACAAAACCTCACTTTCTCTTGTTTGCTCCTCTAATAATGGTTTTATTTTATTATCCCTGAATTCCTCTTAACCAGACAAACTCTGGACTACTTTCCATATAACAGAATGCAAGAAAATAACAACCAGGTGGTGTACTTCCTCTTTTTCATTTTGCACTGAATTCCTTTGTCATATACAGTAAGTTGGTTATCAGCAGGATTAGAGAAGAAGCCATTCAAACAGATGCTGCCTGTCACTGTGTAATCTTCACCTACAGCAACGTGTTGGAAAAGCCAGCAAGGATTTTCTCAGCTCTCTCCTCACCTTTTACAAACCAAATGATCCAAGCATGGGGCTATGAAACAATTCACCATGGCTAGTTTTTAAAGTGTTTTCAAAGACATTGGCAATGCAGCAAACTCCAATATCTGTAAATATCCAAGTATGAACAGTTTGACTGCCCGTTGCAGACTGTCTAGAAATAATATGATGGTCATGTCCCCCATAATAAATGTGGCAACTTAAAAACATCAATCTTGAAAGCAGGATGAAAATGGTAAAGGAATTCTCTTGAGTTTCATTTAATCACTCTTTACTATGCCCTTGCACCTTGTAAATCAGGAATATATACAATTCAAAGAAACACAACCAGATAATAAGAACCAACGCAAGAAATATGTGATCAGTCTCAGGGCAAAGACTGCCTCAAGTCAGAATTAAAAAAACAATGAAATGATTGACAGCAAGTAATCATAGGCACAAAAGTCTCTAAAGATGTATTTCATGTCCTATCCCTAACCCTAACATCAGAGCTTTTCCTGCTTTTGCTTGCAATCTGTGCAATTTATTTGTCTAATAACTGTATTAAAGCAACTGTAAGATATGGAATGCAATACATGTCATGGCAGGGGTAATGTAATAGCTGTGAAGCTCTTGTGAACCACCCTGAATGATGCCAAGGAGGCCAAAATCTGCAAAAGCTGATGCATTTATTACAAATGTGAGGCTGGGATAATTAGAGAAATGAAGTACAAAACAAACAGAAGCAAACAAGAGTTCTGTTGCCTTCCTCTGTGGGCCCTGAAACCTGCATATCAGAGGAGTCGGCTCACCTACTTTCCTTCTCTTTGATACCACAAATAAGCACTCCCATTCTCATGTCTCTCACTTGTCTTTACCGCCAGGCTCAAATCGCTCTACCTCCTGACACTCAAATGTTGTTACTCCTCACAGCTAGGCACTCATTTAGCTTCAAGTACAGAAGTGGCTTCAAGCTCTCCTGGGGTCACTCCTTGGCAAATTCCAGAATCACGTACATGGACATCAGCTTGTCATAAACATTGGAAATTATAGACTGCAAGGTAAATAATAATCAAATGACAATAATAGTAATTCATCATCATCATCATCATCATAATAATAATAATCGTAGTAATTCAAACTAGCATAGCATAGGAGACACACTTGCAGAAAAATAAAGGTAAACAGTCATCATGGCCACAAGACTTCAGCTCTTGTCTTTGAATGAATTGCTGGCCTTACATTAAAACATGCACTTAAACTCCACAAATACTGCTCCCAATTGTTCAATACCGTCTGTAATTCATTACATTCTTCACATTCCATCCTGGTGTGGCAAAAACAAAAAAATGATCCACAGTCATTCTCTTACTGGAAAAATTCTGATTTTGCGTATTGACTGGATGGTGAGACTATGTTCTTTGCATACATTGACCAGGGTACAGTAAACAGGATTCATAAGTAAATGTTTAAGTATAATCATTTGTAACCACAAGAGGGTGCCACTGAGCCCCAAACCACAGACACAATAACTCCCCAGATACCCTTATGCTCTAATAAAGGGTTTTATTGAGCCCCAACACCTTCTCTACAAGAATAATAATGAAAAACACACCAAGCACAATCCTCATTCTTCCTCCTTCAAGAGCGTAGCGTGTCGGAAGCTTTCTTTTAATCCTGACCTAGGAATTGCTTCCTATCTCTTGTCCTAGTCAACCGGAGCATTTCCAGGTTGTGCAGAAACCAGGGCAGTCCTCCCCTGACAGCACCCTCTGGCAGACCTCAAAGACCCCGACAGGGTTGTGTTTCTGAACTCCATTTCCCATGCAGCCTTACAGGTGTCCTAATCGGGTTAATTCCTGAGGAACACTGTCACCTGCCATGTGGAGTAATGACCTGCTCCTGGTGAGCCCATTCTCCCAATCTTTCTATTATGCTCTCCTGGCTGGGTATGAAACCTTCCTATATACTGGGCAGCCACACATTATACCTTTATTTCCAGGCCTTACTGTATATTCAGTTTATATGTTTGTGGGAATGCACGGTAAGATTATATTTCACCAACAATACTGACCTTGGTTCATTGGCTTCCAGTCCACTTCAGAATTGATATTAAAATTCTGTTACTTGTTTTTAAATTTTTGAGTATAGCATCAAGTCAATGACACTTCTGGGCTATTGATCTGGTCAGTTAAGTAGCAGAGGGGGTTGTCAATCAGTTTCATCTGTTTTGGTGTTAATGAAATTAACAACAGGTGTACTAGAGGGGCAACAATGAGACGACCCCCAGAACAAGAATGGTTCTGTTTTTTCACCAGTTTTGCATTTGGCTACAGTCAGTGTCACTACTGGTAGCATGAGGTGATACCTGCACCCTACAGAGGTTGCATAGGTAGTCCAGCTTCTCCAGGATGGCAGGCACATTAATACATGCCATTGCCAGAAGGTTTGCTGCGTCTCCCAGCACAGTCTCAGGGGCAAAGAGGAGATTCCAGGAGACAGGCAGTTACTCTAGGAGAGTTTGACAGGTCCTTAACCCATCAGCAGGACCAGTATCTGTTCTTTGGGCAAGGAGGAACAGGATGAGCACTGCTAGAGACCTACAAAATGACCTCCGACAGGCCACTGGTGTGAATGTCTCTGACCAAACAATCAGAAACAGACTTCATGAGGGTAGCCTGAGGGCCTGATGTCCTCTAGTGGGCCCTATGCTCGCTGCCCAGCATCATGGAGCTCAATTGGCAGTTGCCATAGAATGCCAGAATTGGCAGATCCACCACTGGCACCCTGTGCTTTTCACAGTTGAGAGCAAGTTCAACCTGAGCACACGTGACAGGGTCTAACCTCTCTCTCATTCTTTACTAGGTCACGAAGAGGAAGCAGAAGCAGACATTGGTCGACAGTGAGATGTATCGTATCGTCGAAAAACTCCAGGCTCTCAACAATCAGATCCAGAAACTCCTGTCCAGACGAAGGTACCTGAGGGATCTGAAGGCTCAGCTGCTGGAAACATCATCCCCGACATCTGAAATTGATGCAGCACATCGAGTTTCAGTAACATCGACTCCATGCTGTGCCGCCAACCTCCAAGGCCAAGTGAGCTTTACCCGCGCGCCTCGTCGTCAGAGCGATGACGTCAACGATGAAGACCTTGGCTTGTTTCAACTATGCAGGTGGTGGTTTAAGGCTAGAACACATCGGCACAGGCAAGCATCTCCACCCAGAACAGGTTCGACCCTCTCCGCGCCACAGTTTGCCTTCAACCCTGGGTGGGTGATGTATTTGTGATAGGAGATTTAATTGTACAAAACCTAAACATCTCATGCCCTACTCAGAAATCTTTTGTCTCTTGTTTTCCCTGTGCTCGTGTCTGAGATGTTATGAGACGTGCAGCGACAGTCTTCGAGAGGCACAAGAACAGGGCAGTGGGATCCATTGTAATACAAGCCGGGGTAAATACCATGAGACACTGACAGTCAGAGATTCTCAAGGCAGACTTCACAGCATTAATCAAAGCCACGAAGGAGAGGACCCCGAATGCAAGAATCTTCATCTCGGGTCCCCTACCTATCGTTAGAATATCAAACGAGTATTATAGTCATCTGCTGGGATTAAACATCTGGTGCACATGACTGTCATTATCAAGTCCTTCCATGAGAACCCTGAATACCATGAGGACTGATCATTTATGTTAGGTAGAATGCCTAGAGGGGGCTGGGCGGTCTCATGGCCTAGAACCCCTGCAGATTTTATTTCTTCTCCAGCCATCTGGAGTTTTTTTTTTTTGTTTTTTCTGTCTCCCTGGCCATCGGATCTTACTTTTATTCTATGTGAATTAGTGTTCTCTTGTTTTAATTCTTACTTTGTCTTTTATTCTCTTTCTTCATCATGTAAAGCACTTTGAGCTACATTATTTGTATGAAAATGTGCTATATAAATAAATGTTGTTGTTGGAGAAGAGCACGGAGAACGTTATGCTGCCTGTAACATTGTTCAGCATGACCGGTTTGGTGGTGGGTCTGTGATGGTCTGGGGAGGTATATCTGTGGAAGGACACACAGACCTCAACAGGCTAGAAAACGGCACCTTGACTGCCATTAGGTATCGGGATGAAATCCTTGGACCCATTGTCAGACCCCATGCTGGTACAATGGGTCCTGGGTTCCTACTGGTGCATGGCGAGAGTATGGAGGCAGTTCTTGGAGTATTTAGGAATTGATACCATTCACTGGCCCCCACACTCACCTGACCTAAGTCCAATGGAACACCTCTGGGACATTATGTTTTGGTCCATCTGACACCACCAGGTTGCACCTGAGACAGTCAAGGAGCTCAGTGATGCCCTGGTCCAGATCTTGTTGGAGATCCCCTAGGACACTATTCATCATCTCATTAGGAGCATGCCCCAATATTGTCAGGCATATATACAAGCGGGGGGGCCATACAAACTACTGAGTACGATTCTGAGTTGCTGCAATGAAATTTTGGCAAAATGGACTAGCCTGCCACCTCATTTTTTCACTTTGATTTTTGGGGTGTCTTTGAATTCAGCCCCCTGTAGGCTAATAATTTTCATTTCCATCAAACGATGTGGCATCCTTTCGTTCCTAAAACATTACCCAGTCCATATCAGTATAGATATCCAGCATGTTTTTTTTCGCATTAAGATCTGATGTGATTTCAAAGTGTTCCTTTAATTTTTTTGAGCCAACCCCCAGGCCGACGCTACGCGCAAAGCCACTTCAGTTCAACAAAACTTCAGGAAAATAATTTTTGGAATAAAATTTTTGCCAATATCACATTGAATTTTGATTCTGTGTTTGGACTTACATAGTGACAACGCAACATATAACCGCCCATGAGAGAATTTTGTTTCTTTCTCTCTAATAAATAAAACAACTTTTTTGAATGTCTGTCTCTGTGATTATTTGTCTGCAAAATCTATTCTAACGGGAAACTGTTAACTTTTTAATGCGAATTGCATATCAAGATCTCCTTTGTTGTCTATTGTTATCCGGGGAAGATGTACTACATTACCTTTCCTGAATATACAGTATCCTTCTTTCAACAATAATTAGGATGGTGTTAACGGTTGTAGTTATTCGTCAGAATATTGTAAGTTGATGTTTTCTTCTTCTGCCAACTGTTTCAGCATAGTCTATCGATACGCATTTAACCAATTTGCTGTGTAAATGATCAACAATTTTCATGTTTATTCATTTGACTTCCTCGTTTCTCGGTACTAGGATTGCCCGTGTACTAATTTTTTCTGTAGATCTCCCTTTGGGATGACATTCATCAATAAGATTTGGACATAATATGTGTTCTTTAATTGGGAACGTAAAGTGAGGAAAATGTAAAAATGTGACAAGAGGTCACATGTAAAAAGATGTGAGAGGACCGTGTTTGTGGTTGAATATGGTTGAGAAGAGGGCGTGACTTGAAAAAAATCTCATGTTAAAAGTCTTGTCTCATCGCAGGATTTTTTTTTATTATATAATATACAGTGAATCCGGAAAGTATTCACAGCGCATCACTTTTTCCACATTTTGTTATGTTACAGCCTTATTCCAGAATGGATTAAATTCATTTTTTTCCTCAGAATTCTAAACACAACACCCCATAATGACAACGTGAAAAAAGTTTACTTGAGATTTTTGCAAATTAATTAAAAATAAAAAAATTGAGAGATCACATGTATATAAGTATTCACAGCCTTTGCCATGAAGCTCCAAATTGAGCTCAGGTGCATCCTGTTTCCCCTGATCATCCTTGAGATGTTTCTGCAGCTTAATTGGAGTCCACCTGTGGTAAATTCAGTTGATGTGACATGATTTGGAAAGGCACACACCTGTCTATATAAGGTCCCACAGTTGACAGTTCATGTCAGAGCACAAACCAAGCATGAAGTCAAAGGAATTGTCTGTAGACCTCTGAGATAGGATTGTCTCAAGGCACAAATCTGGGAAAGGCTACAGAAAAATTTCTGCTGCTTTGAAGGTCCCAATGAGCACAGTGGCCTCTATCATCCATAAGTGGAAGAAGTTCAAAACCACCAGGACTCTTCCTAGAGCTGGTTGGCCATCTAAACTGAGCGATCGGGGGAGAAGGGCCTTAGTCAGGGAGGTGACCAAGAACCCAATGGTCACTCTATCAGAGCTCCAGAGGTCCTCTGTGGAAAGAGGAGAACCTTCCAGAAGGACAACCATCTCTGCAGCAATCCACCAATCAGGCCTGTATGGTAGAGTGGCCAGATGGAAGCCACTCCTTAATAAAAGGCACATGGCAGCCCGCCTGGAGTTTGCCAAAAGGCACCTGAAGGACTCTCAGACCATGAGAAACAAATTTCTCTAGTCTGATGATACAAAGATTGAACTCTTTGGTGTGAATGCCAGGCGTCACGTTTGGAGGAAACCAGGCACCGCTCATCACCAGGCCAATACCATCCCTACAGTGAAGCATGGTAGTGGCAACATCATGCTGTGGGGATGTTTTTCAGCGGCTGGGACTGGAAGACTAGTCAGGATAAAGGGAAAGATGACTGCAGCAATGTACAGAGACATCCTGGATGAAAACCTGCTCCAGAGCGCTCTTGACCTCAGACTGGGGCGACGGTTCATCTTTCAGCAGGACAACGACCCTAAGCACACAGCCAAGATCTCAAAGGAGTGACTTCAGGACAACTCTGTGAATGTCCTTGAGTGGCCCAGCTAGAGCCAAGACTTGAATCTGATTGAACATCTCCGGTGAGATCTTAAAATGGCTGTGCACCGACGCTTCCTATCCAACATGATGGAGCTTGAGAGGTGCTGCAAAAAGGAAGGGGCGAAACTGGCCAAGGATAGGTGTGCCAAGCTTGTGGCATCATATTCAAAAAGACTTGAGGCTGCAATTGCTGCGAAAGGTGCATCGACAAAGTATTGAGCAAAGACTGTGAATACTTATGTACGTGTGATTTCTCAGTTTTTTTTATTTTTAATAAGTTTGCAAAAACCTCGAGTAAACTTTTTTCATGTTGTCATTATGGGGTGTTGTGTGTAGAATTCTGAGAAAAAAAATGAATTTAATCAATTTTGGAATAAGCCTGTAACATAACAAAATGTGGAAAAAGTGATGCGCTGTCTTGATGCACTGTATATATTGTCGGAGATGGCTGGGGGGGGCGACCCGGCCGGGATGCCCAGGAGGATCAGAGGAGGGCTTACGTCTTCCCCAGACCATGTGGGGGCAACCGCCCTTGTACCTTTGGGCACCTGTAGGGGCCCGTGGTCACTGCCTAGGGCTCCCCTATGCCTTTGCAGCCCTGGACCTCAGCACTTCCGCCACACCTGGAAGTGCTGGGGGGAAGAGGAGCAGGGACACACGGAGTGCTTCCGGGGATGCAGCCGGCACTTCCAGATTTTAGAAAGAAGCAATGGGGCTCAGGGTTGTAGTAGAGGAGAAGATCTGCCTTTGGTTTTAAGCTTGTTTAAAGGATTAATTATTAATTATTTATTTGACCTATTTTAACCTCCTCATTTCATCTTACTTTTTTTGGATTATTTATTTATGTGTAGGTTTGCACTACATTTTTTGAATGCTTTATTGTTTTATTTTTTATGGACGAAAGCACGCATCACCTTGCACCAATTCTTGATGATTGTTTGTGTCATCATTTGCCTGGCTGGTCCTTGGTTAAGACTATCGACAGCTCTGGGTTCAAGCTGCCTAAGGACTGAGAACCAACTTGGATTGTCACAAAATAGCTTTTTCCCTGGTGCGACACAGATTCCATTTGTTTGGAGAGATTACTATGTGCTTCAATGTTGTATTTTTCCGTCACAGTCTTGTCAGATGGCTCCTCTCTCGTGTCCACAGGTTACCACTCAAAGCATCTTTAGGCACCTGCCTTTATCAGCTGATGAAATTGCAGATGTTCTTCTCTCTATACATCAGCATGTCAGCAGTCCGCATGTAGCCACTTATCTATTAGTTTGCATGCGTCTGATGAACTGATTATTCATTTTGCAGATTCAGGATAGATATCAGTACACAGTCATATCCGATTTGAGTTGCTTTAAAAATTTATTTGAACAGTCAAACAAAAAAAATGGTTATTTTAATTGCAGTCTGAATTCAATTTTAATAGCCTGAAGCAACAAATAGGCTTTTCAAATTGTTTTTACTATTTACCCAGATTTAGGGTTGGAAGGTCAGTTGTCCCATGTCACACCTATAGACAGCGCCTATGATCGCTTACACAATCAAGGCCATGTTCCATATGATCCATGGACAGCAGGTTAGAAAAATTCCAGTAAGTCTTTCGTGGGCCTTAAAGTGTTGGCACTCCCCCATAGCCTTGACACGAGTAGGACTGTTTAAGGACTGGCATGGCCCCATTAAATAGCGTGCCCTCTAGTGGTCAGGACGTGTTGCATCTTTATGTGTTTTCTTCTCGGTAGGGAGATGTTTCCAGGATGTAGAAAATGTACGCCGTAAGAGAGATGTTCTCTAGAAGGAGAAATACTACAGAAACAAAGCAGGTGTGTCTAGTGCAGAGAGACTATACAGCACAAAACAAGGCAAGATATGAGCAAGAGCAAAGAGTAATTAGAGCAGAACAATGGTGTAGAGTGAGACATGGCTTCTCTATGGGAAAGAAAATGTGTGGTATAGAAAAAATGGAAGGAAGTGGTGATGTGACCAAGGGAAGAAAATAGTTGTACGCCAAAAAGAAGAAAGTTCAAGGTAGAGAAAAATACACATAGATTGGTTTTGGAAATAGGAAAGGGATAGAACACAAGGAGATGTGTTCAAGTTGGAAAAAAAGTGTAAAGTAAGGGCAGATGTATTCAGAGGAGAGAGTTGGAGCAACAAAAGGGAGACCTGTTCAAGGAAGAGACACTGTAATTATACAAGGCCCATCTTGTAGTGCATTTAAGTTCCTTTTGCCTGAAATGTTCTTGTCAAAGGAAGGTGCTGCACTCTGCATTCTCTGTTTAAAGCACATTGTCCACTGAAAGCAATCTGTCACAGGGTTGACATGAAGTATATGCAATCACAAGATTGTTGATTGGGTCGCCCCAGACCTGTTGATGTGAACCAGAATTAGGGGTCTGTACTCATCAATCAAACTGTTTGTGACGTATCCATGAATAATATTTTAATGTGGAAAAAAAAACCACTATTTGTATAAAATACACACACTTGTAGACTCACAAACAACAGAATACATGATTTATTTATGGATAAGTGGGCTCCTAGCAATTATGACTGCTTTATTCTCATCCAAACTGGCTGAATGACTCTGATGGTAACTGTTACCTTTGGCAGGAGCGTATGTGTCGTACATTGTAGACTGCTCATAAATGCAAAGCAGATCCCACCATTTTCTAAATAAATTACATTGCAGATATTTGAAAATGCCTGGAATTGCCTCCATAACATGACTCTCTATGTGATATTGCACACTGAAGAACCCTGCATTACCTATAGAATTCAGCCAATAAGTGGTAAGAGTGGGACTTGCATTGGCATGAGCTGCAAAGAATGTTCCAAGTTTGATCACTGCAGATGACTTGGGCACAGACATTTCTAACCAGGTGGTACTGAATAAATGTCAAGAAGACTCAATGTGGAGTAAACTTTACTTTGGTCTCTTTCTGTGTAGCGTTCTTATTGTTTTATATGTATGTATGTATGTATGTGTGCTGTGCAGCATGGTGATGTGTTCTTCTGGTGTTGACTTTTCATTAAAATGCTTACTCTGTAGCAATTGATTAATATATATGCAATATCTGATTGATATAGTTTTGCATTGAGCTGCAGCACTTGTCATGCCGTTCAAAGCCTGCAATGCATTTATTGACTGGTTGCATTTTTGTTTTGATGGCATTGTGCTGTTCTTCGGTTAACTCTAAAGGGTGGCATCTGAGCGAGAGGTCTGAGCTGTTGAGGTCTTCTGGTCCTGATGGCACTGACCTCTTGTTACAACTCATCTCTTCAGACTAGCACTTGATTGATTAGCAGGGTCTGCATCTTTGCCGTTTATTATATTTCAAATTAAATTGACATTGTTTGTTAAAATTATTATTATTTTTAAACTGGATATTCATATTGACTAATGGGTGTCCACAGAAATGCAATAGTCCAGTTTAAGATTTGATTTGAGTGAAGGGTCTGGGTCAGCCATCTGCTATGAATTGAGCAGTTGTGATCAGTGATTAAAAATAATGCAGCAGTGTAAAGCTATGTAATGTCCATATTACGTTCTGCAAAGACAAATGAGCAATGACTAAAACACAGCACAAATGAAGATTTTTGAGGAATAACTTGGGATGCCTAAATTGGGATTGATGTATGGGAGTGTACTGCGACATTTGTCACATCTGGCCATCTTTTATAGAATGCCATGGTAGTAACTGCTTCGCAGGAATAAAATTAGGAGAAGGGCAAAAGTGGACGACAGGTAGTTAGACAGGAGTTCCGCAGTCTGACAAGGAGCTCCATTGCAGTGTACTGTGTACAGAATCCTACTATTTGGTATACTGGACAACAGCCCCTTAAATGGGATTTGGGGCTCAGGACCACGGGAACATCTGGAGCCATTAGTGGGAGCTCTTAGGGGAAGACAACATGAATTCCAAAGTGCATTCCTAAGCCTGGATGCGGTCACCATCTGTGGCATAAAAGTTCCTTTGGCCAGACATGGAGCGTTGAGGTAAGAAAAGGAAGGAGAACATGAGGTGAGAAAGTAAAAATAATAATAATAATAATACATTTTATTTATATAGCGCCTTTCCCATGCTCAAGGCACTTACAGAATATAAGAAAGAACGGCAGGGTATACAGTATATAGCATTGTACAAACCAAATAAAGAAGATTAAGACAGTAAATTCAGAGAAAAGCCTAACAGACAACATAACTGATGGTCTTGTACACACACACACAGGTTACATGAGCATCTTGACATTGAGGTAAACTGAGAGAAGGGAATGAACTCAGGTAGAGCTAAAAGCCTTACTGAACAGTTGTTTTTTAAAAGAATTCATGGAGTCAGCCGATCTGATTAATTTCGGTAGGTCATTCCAGAGTCTGGGCGCTATACATCTGAAGGCCCTGTCACCCATGGAGTGTAGATTAAAGGAATATTTGGTGTGCTACTTAGGTGGGAAGTACAATAAATCAGCTAACCAATTTACTAGCTGGCTTGAAGGGTTTGTATAGAAAGCATATCGTCTTGTGTTCATGTTGTGCTTGTGTTACTCCTTTTGTTTATTTCCACCCAGTGAAGTTTATGTTCAAAAAAGACACCAATTCTGGCATCCATGACATTTAGCTGGGCTTCAGAAATGGCTCTCAAGAGTTCCCCCTTTGTCTTACTCAGTTTACAGTGGGGTTCACTGATTTGTACAGGGTCACACAGTGAGTCAGAGGTGGGAACTGAACCAGCCGTCTTGTGGATAAAAGTGCTAAGTCTGAGCCAATACACCTTAGTACTGGACTGGAAAAAATCCAGTGTTATAGATATTTATTTAGATATGTATAGATATAGTTATTTAGATATGTATAGATATTTATAGATATATGTATAGATATTTTGAAACATGGTTTCTCTGGCCTCTTGGTCTTCATTTAAAACAGAAGTTTAAGTGGACTAAAAGAATAACCGATGGTCTTAGAGTGCTTCATAGTCAAATGAAAGAATATTAAGCAGCTAGGTTTAAAATAATGGTTACTGCATTACATTTTGTCTTCTATGAATAATACACGTGCTGGGTCATGCCTGTCTACAGCAAAAATATAAATTCACCCTGGATAGACTACAACAATGGTGCCACCAGCAGGCTAACTGGAAAACTGTAGTTTTTGGAGCAGCTGGGTTAAAACATGGGTCTGCTCTTTTAATAATAATAATAATAATGCTTTGCATTTATATAGCACTTTTCTCACTACTCAAAGCACTCAGCAATAGCAGGTTAAGGGCCTTGTTCAAGAGCCCAACAGAGCAGAGTCCCTTTTTTCACATTTTTACGGGATTCGAACCGGCAACCTTCCGATTGCCAGTGTAGATCCCTTGCCTCAGAGCCACCACTCCGCCTTTTAGCTGCTCTCCACTGGATACTATAGTTTTAAATGTTTCAGATTATGTTTAAAGATGTGTTTCATAACTCACTTTCTCATTCAAAATCTATTGGTTGACCCAAACATGAAGCTACATTCTAAGAGAATTGGGCCACCATCATTTCATGTACACACTTGAGCAGCACGCTTGCCAGGCTGATAAGATAGATAGATAGATAGATAGATAGATAGATGATAAGGGGTCTCCTTTGCAATAAGTAACTTTCAAAGACCCTTCACTACATACAGTACTGGCTTTGATGGCACTCACGGTGAAAGGCACTGTGTTGTCTTAACAGTATGTTTGGGATTATTATCTTCCTGTTGAGGAAGTGCCGTCCAATGAATCTGGAGGCATTTACTGGATCTTGAGTACATAAAATGTTTCCATACACCTCAGAATCCATTGTGTGACTGACGTCAGCCGTTCTACCATCAGTGAAGAGAAATGTGCCAGTACCTGTGACAGCCATACATGCCCAAGCCATAACACCTCCACCACCATGTTTAACAGATGAGGTGGTCTGCTTTGGATCTTGGGCACTTCCTTTTGGTCTGCACACTTTGCTCTTACCATCACTCTGACAGGTTCATCTTTGTCTCGTCTCTCAACACCTTTTTCTAGAGTTCTGCAGGCTCTTTTCAGTCCTTTTTCACAAACTGTAGTCTGCCCATTCTGTTTTTATGACACACTAGTAATCTGCATCTTGATGGCCTCGGTATTTCTGTTCATGAAGTCTTCTGCAGATAGTCGTCTCTGACACACACACACACTTGCCTCCTGAAGACTGTTTCTGATCTGTCGGACAGGCATTTGGGCCTTTTTCTTTGCCACAGTGAGGATTCATCTGTCATCATCAATGGGGGTCTTTCTTGGCCTACCAGTGCCATCGTGATTACTCAGCTCATTAGTGTGTTCTTTTTTCTTAATGATAATGACAGTTGATTTAGATAAGGTTTTACTCGTGTCTCTAATGGTTTTATTCTTGGTTTTCAGCCTTATAATGGCTTATTTGACTTTCATTGGCACAGCTCTTGTCCTCATGTTGAACAATGGCATCTACAGACTCCAAAATGTAGAAGCAAGCTGAGGAATCTTATGAGGCAATGAAACACACCTGTAATACCAAACATTAAGATGCCCTGAAAAGGGAGGACAACATATAAATAGTGCTGTCATTTCTGTATGCTGTGATCGAAATGCATGCCAATACCCTTAAATGAAAGTCTGCAATGTGCACTTTATGTTTGAATTGTTTGATCTGAAATTTTAAACTAAAGCAGAGGAGAAAATCAAGGAGAAATTGTGGCTTTGTCTCAAATATTATGGAGGACACTGAAGGTGGTGGACAGTGTCTAGATGCGGGTCTGGAGGGATACCCTGGTTATCTGTCACTCTTGCCCAGGCTAAGGGGTGAGAGATGTGGAAGCAATGGCGACCTTAGGGTCCTTTATGATTCACTCTGCAGTTCCACATTTCTGTTTATGACCTGGTGTGAATATTTTAGCAAGTCTGGTTACCTGTTGCAGGCCATTGTCTCCCAGATCTGTAGTTAACATCATTAACTCTGCTTAGCCCTTCAGTGAGACCCGAAAGGTGACACCCCCGACACTAGAATCTATGAGACCCAAAAGATATAACAAATCTAACAAATTAATGTTAAAAAGCATTTAGCATATGTATTAAAGCACAAGAATAAAATGCAAAATGAAAAAGATAAAATTTAAGATATAAGTAATATAAAAATTATATTCTTACAGCAGTTTAGCAGCGATGCCACAGATTCAGTCCTTGCTTATTGTCTATTGCAAATCTCATTCTGTTTATATAGTACTAGCAGAATACCCGCGCTTCGCAGCGGAGAAGTAGTGTGTTAAAGAAGGTACGAAAAAGAAAAGGAAAAATTAAAAAAATAACGTAACATGATTGTTAATGTAATTATTTTGTCATTGATATGAGTGTTCTCATATCTATTCTCTCTCTCTCTCTCTCTCTCTCTCTCTCTATATATATATATATATATATATCCGCGCTTGGCAGCGGAGAAGTAGTGTGTTAAAGAAGGAAAGAGAAAGAGAAGGAAACATTTTATAAATAATGTAACATGATTGTCAAAGTAATTGTTTTGTGTATTTGGTGGCAGCATCACAACGTTGTTTTCGTCTAGCTGCATCAGAAAATGTACCACGACGTCGACACGCCTCCTTTTTACTGTTTTCTCACAGCTTGGATTGCTGCTGTCATATACACACACACACACACACACACACACACACACACATACATACATATATATAATATACATATATATATACACATACATATCTTCATATCTACATATCTATATACATATCTACATATATATATATATATATAAAATATATATATATAAATATATATATATATAAAAATATATATATATATAAATATATATACATACCTATCTACATCATATGTACACACACATACATACATACACACACACACAAATTATATATATGTATGTATGTGTGTGTATATATATATATATATATATATATACACATACGTACATACATATATATTCACATACATATACTTGTGTGTATGTTTGTATGTGTCTATATGTGTGTGTATAGCTTTGGTCACTGAGTGCAAGGGAAAAATAATAAAATATAGTCTATAAGTTATTAAACAGTAAAACATTAACGCTTTTAAGAAGTACAGGTACATTGAGCACTACTGGAGTGGTTGCGGGTAAACTACATTTTAAAGACTGTAACACAACAGGTAAGTAACTAACAGCAGCTAAAATGTATATGGATCATCTCTCGGTAGTAGATCCCTTTTGAAAGGCGCTACACGACGGCTGTGGTATAGAAATTACATTTTCTATGTGAACGTTCAAATTTGTGCCTCTGGTAATGTGCCTTACCGGCAATTAAAGAAAATTAGTTTTGTGTCCTCTGCAGTGTTAAGAGAGAAAGGCTTTGGTTTGGAATAAAAGGAAAAAAGGTGTAAAGAAAAGAAAGTTGCCTTTTTCTTTTATATAGTATAGAGAGATGTGTTCGCTGACGTTATGATCGCCTTTTGGGGACAGTCGTGGTGGGTCTTGTGTAGACTGGTGAGACGTCCCCGCCATTAATCAGCTGTGATGGCAGTGTCAGTCCTCCACTCGTGTGCGTGAATTCATAATCCGAGGTGAGGACCTCATAATCGTATACGTGCAAACGAAAGTGCGAAGCGCCTTAATATTATTTTGCCGTGGTGTAGAAAAGGGGTCCCGTGTTTGCACTTGTCTGGGCTATAGCGCAGGGGGAGGATGAAAAAAATGAAAAGTGCTCACTTTGACTTAAGGCAGAAGCGCAGTCAGCGTCTCAAAGGTCGGCACAGCTATGCACGCGCTGGCTGCTCGACTTTTGCAGGGCAGGAGACCACAGTTTTTGCAGACACGTTCATGATATCAAAAGTCTCAGCGCTATTTGGAGGTTATTCATATATTATATAGCAGAATACCCGCGCTTCGCAGCGGAGAAGTAGTGTGTTAAAGAAGTTATGAAAAAGAAAAGCAAACATTTTAAAAATAACGTTAAGATGATTGTTAATGTAATTGTTTTGTCATTGATATGAGTGTTGTTGTCATATCTATCTATTTATATTATATATATATATATATATATATATAGCAAAATACCTGCGATTGGCAGCGGAGAAGTAAAAAGAAAAGGAAACATTTTAATAATAACGTAACATGATTGACAATGTAATTGTTTTGTCATTGTCATGAGTGTTGCTGGCATATATATATATATATATATATATACACATCTATACACATATATATACAGTTATATATATGCATGTACACACATACATATATACATATACATATATACACATACTGTATATATACACACACACACATATATACATACTGTATATACAACATATACAAATCTACATATATATATATTAGGGGTGGGACTCGATTAAAAAAATTAATCCAATTAATTAGAGGCTGTGTAAGAATTAATCTTGATTAATCGTATGTAATCGACGCGTAAATTTGCCCCAAATCGCAAATGTTTTTTTTTTAATTTAAAAGTGTTTTAGTGGGCTTACAGAATCAAATAATAGACATGGACATGAATATTGTAAACTGAAGCTGTTTTAATTTCTGAAAAAAGCTTTAAACTGCATTTGAATTCAAAACAGAAACAAAAATATCATCCCTGGTTAAAATTGGGCAGACTTAAAAATAAAGTGGTAGTTTAAGTACTTTAAGTACATTTTCAGAATAGTATTGTCTTTAAATAATAATAACCAAAATTTCAACATAAAGTGCAGTTTTTCTTCTTAAAAAATAAGTCAGAAACATAAAAGGTAATTTGACCAACTTAATCTTTAAACTCTGAGTAACATTAGCCAAAATTATTTTGTACATTAGGCTAAAACAGTGTGATCATTGAACATTTTGTAATTAGATGTAATTAGAATTACTAACGGTCACGGAAGTCCAATGATCCCCAGTAAGAGCCACAAAGTCCGCTTTCTGTAATGCATCTAATTTTGCTTGCTTTTCAGTGTGCACAAAACCATGCTTTTATCAAGGCTTTTGGGTAGTCGAAATGATCAGTCGTAGGAACGCGCTTTATTCCGACTCTAACATTTTTGTAGCTGTGATGTGTGCATCAGTGTAATGGATGTACCAGGAAATCATGCATTGACAAAAGTTCCCGCTTGCTTGGAATTGAAAGTGTGATTAAATGCGTTATTTTTAACGCGTTATGGAGTACATGCATCGAAGCTTCTCAGCTGTGCTTGTGCTAAGAAAGGGAAAATTTTAAAAATAACGTAACATGATTCTGCGTTAACCTAATATTTTTCATACGTCCCAAACCAAGGAGATGCGAAGGTAAAATGAATCGGTAGCGCGTACATAGTCAGTACACCCTCTCGAATCGAACCTCGAATGTGGCATTAGAGGCTTAAGACTCTACAATTGCGCCACAGCGTGTGGCTTGTCTATGCTAAAGTATGTATTGTAGATCGGGGTATATATATACATTTATATATATATATATACCCGTGTACCGCAGTGGAGAAGTAGAAGTTATGAAAAAGGGAACATTTTAAAAATAACGTAACATGATTGTCAATATACAGTAATTGTTTTGTGAGTGTTATTGAATGTTGCTGTCATCAAGGATTTGATTATCATTATTTCTTTCAATCAGGCTCGTATTTGTAGGATGTGTTCAAGTTACATTCCTGTTTGTCAATCGCTGTAAAGATAAGAGGTTTCATTCATCGATTAGTTTCTTACTGCATCAATAAACAGCTCGCCTTCCTTTTTATCTGTGATGTGACAAACTGCATGCACGGGTTTTTTTACACTGTCTTCCTTTAGCAGGACATTCACTTTTTCCACCGTGTGCTTTGTTTCCGCAGTAGCTGCACTTATGAATATGATTCTATGTATAAGACGCTTCATATTTTTTTGCTGCCTTCTCAATTGTGTAATTCGGTTTTTGTTCAGTACTCTTTGGAACTGTTGCTTTTTGTCTGTGCACTGCGTCACTTCACGTGAGCCGCTTGGTGCAGTGTTGCCAACTTAGCGACTTTGTCGCTATATTTAGCGACTTTTCAAATCCCTCTAGCGACAATTTTTTAAAAAGCGACTAGCTTACAAATCTGGCACTTTTTCTTGTGTTACTGGAGACTTTTGGAGACTCTAATGTGTCTGTACTGACTCTTCTCAACTTGCCACAGCAGCTGCCGCTGCCGTCCCCTCCCTCGTCCCAAAGCACTCACAGACAGGCCCGTCCTCTCGCAGGAGTCCCCCCCCCAGCTGCAGTTACAGCAGGAGATGCTCACTCCTACGAGTCTCGACTGCAAATGAATTGCCCATGCTAAATCCGCTAAGTGATCCCGCCCTGGCTTGTAAGCGGAATGTAAATTAAAAAATATATATATAAATAGTAAAATATATATAGTAATATATATTTATATATCTATGTATAAAAACTACGACGGTACGACGGAGCTTTAGTGCCACGTTAAAAATAAAAAAATGTGTAAATCTACAAGAATAAACTCAATGTTATGAGATAAAAGTCGAAATCTTACAAATGGGTTTGTCAGATACAAATACACATTCTTACCATATTTCAAGCTTCAAATAAGTGTCACGTAACTTTATGAAAGCCATATGACAGAATTGTTTCTTACTTTCGGTTTCTGAATTTGCAAATAACTTGCATGTGCAGCGTGAATTATGCAAATTACGTGATGACGTCATCTAGCGACTTCTAGCGACTTCTACGACAGCTAATAGCTACTTTCCTTACTGACGAGTTGGCAACACTGGCTTGGTGTTCTTGCATCGAAGGTTCCCAGCTGTGCTGGTGCCATCTCGTGTAATGTTAGCTAAGACCCGGCACTTAAAAGTTTCTCTCGCAGTTTCAATGAGTTTGTGCCAAACACCACCCTGACCATCTCATCTTCCTCTGCATAAGCACAGTCCTTCACCCGTGAACATTTACCGGCAGTGTTTGTATTGGATTGCCGCTGATGGACGGCCTTATATGGGCAGGCACTAAATTACAAACGCTAGTGGCAGCCTGTCTATGAACTTAATTTAATATAAACTTACGGTTCACGCCGTGCTTTGTTTCCGCAGTAGCTGTACTTATGAATATGCTTGTATGCATCATTTGCTTCATAATGTTTTTCTGCATTCTCAATTGTGAAATGGCGTTTTGTGCTCATCGCTGTTTGGAGTTCTTCCTTGTTATCTACGTACTTACGTAGGAGGCGTGATGATGTCACACGAAACTCCGCCCCCCACGGCCATCTCCAACTCAAGACTCCATTACATTATATGGGGAAAAATAGCTTCCAGTTATGACCCTTATGCATAGAATTTCGAAATGAAACCTGCCCAACTTTTGTAAGTAAGCTGTAAGGAATAAGCCTGCCAAATTTCAGCCTTCTACCTACACGGGAAGTTGAAGAATTAGTGATGAGTCAGTCAGTGAGTGAGTGAGGGCTTTGCCTTTTATTAGTATAGATAAGAAATATTTTGCATCCCAGTGTCCAGGCCCTTCCATTTCTTGATTAATTTTTGTCCCACCCTGGACTTTCCCTTCTGAGATGGTGTAATACTTCTTTTTTTTAAACTAAACAGTTTCTTCTTAAATCCCTACCACATGATTAAAATATATGATCCTTTACATAAGCAATCTTTCCTTATTTCTATTTGCTCTAAGTTTAATCCTCTTTAATAAAAGCCCTGTGTGCGTCCAGGTGTCTGTGTGTGTGTCTTCTGGTGAAGTGTGCATGTGCGGGGCCGCAATGCACATCGCACCATGCCCCCATGCGCGGCACGTGGGCGACACACACTGGAAGCTGGGCACACAGTGAATGGCCTAGCCGTGGCAGCGCATGATAAGCAAATAAAAGACATCATTGCTGGGGAGAGTGCTGATTGGGTAGTCGCGGCCACTCACATAAAATCCGTTGTTGGGGAGACGCCACACATACAATAATCAGCTACACGCCAGCACAGATTAAAATACTTGCTGGGGAACTGCACAGTACTTGCTGGGGAGACGACACAGTCACGATTATCAACTGCACTCCACACATTACATCAGTTGCTGGGGACACTCTGCTGATTGCCCAAGTTTGTGACAGAAAATTAAAGTCATATTACGGACATCAAAGCCAGTATTACTGTCAGAGAAAATTAAAGACACACAATAGACTGACGCATTCTACAGCCACATACAAGCCAGTATTACTGTAAGAGAAAATATTACGGACATATCTCCTAACAACTTGCCACCCAAAAAAATAAAGGACACCTCTAGTAGACACAGACAATCAAATCCTATAGAAGCAACATCTCCTGGAAGAACGGTCAGCTCAGCAAGTAAACATCAACAAAAGAAAGGCTGAAAGACAAAGAAAAATACGAGCAAATAGATCAATTGAAGAAAAAGAAAATGAGCGTCAGAAAAACACTAAAAGAGAAAGACTAAGAAGAGCGAACCTTACAAAAAGTTGGCATTTACTTGCCACGGTCAGTTATATGTTGCATTATCAAGAGTAAGAAGTTTTCCAGATGTTGTTGTCAAGGTTGTTGATGGTCCTGAACAAGGCAAACTCTTGCCAAAGTCAGACAGAATATTTACAAGAAATGTTGTCTATAATGAAATTGTACAGAAAAATTTCATGAGGTAAAAAAATAGAAAAATTTTTCTAATTATCTTCTTCAGATATTGTGTCTTACAGATTGTTACAAAGTTTTACACTAAGGCAATATTAATTATACTTACTGTATTGTCATATACGTTTCTATTTTATTTTTATTATTATTTTAGTTTAGGCTTCTTGCAAAAATATTTTTGACCAAAAAAAAGTTAAGACAAGCAACAGAATGAGGTCAAGGTCCCTTGGCATTTAATATAGACTGTTCCTACTAATGTTTAGGCACTACTGTTCTAGCGCCCGTTATTGTAACAGGCTTAATGTCTAGTATATACTGTATATAAATGCACTGAATAACTATAACTATAACTAACTATTCAGTTAGTTATTTCATAATATAACTGTTCAAGAGATTAGCTTCTTGATCTGAATTTGTCAACAGATAAAGAACAATTCAAAAGATCAGGTCCCTATCCTGTGGTGCACAAGGTGGTGTGGCCTTTAACTGACATTACAACCCCCGTGTTTAGTACATTCCCAAGTTCCCCACATCATCCTGAGCCAATTTTAGTATTTTGTTATGTAAGTCTCTTTGTCCATCTCTGGCCAATTACAGTTTGTAGGCCGAGTTTTCGCTAGTGGGCCAGGGTGGACTGGTTTCATGACAACAGATTACAAAATCATCTCTGGATGATCTGACTCAGGCTGTTTTCTGCCTTGCACCCGATGGTTCTGGTCCCATGTAGTCCTAAATTGGATTAAAAGTGTTTGGAAATGTTATGTAATGTTATGTTACAAAGATATAAAAGATTGTGTAGGAAAATGGATTACTATTGCTAATCACAAACCAATTTTACTTCATATATAGTGCCTCTCAATAGTAGCTGGGTTATGCTTGGCAATATAAATTGAGTCAGTGGTGGGACTGAATGAGCTACCTTGTCATTTACAGTTCATCTCCTTAAGCACTAGACCAACATGCATTAGTATTCTGAAAAAGCAGTTTAGATCCCAGCCTTGATGTTCTAATCATGTCCACGTGTGCTTTCTCTGAGTATTACAGACCTCCTTCCATATCCCCAAGATGGACAGATTAGGTGAACTGGTGGGAAAGTCTGTACATGCATGAGTTTTGCAATGTAGATTATTAATATTCTTTCATCCAGCCATTTAGTGAACTCACATAATACTTTTAAAATACTTTATATGTGTAATTTTCAAACAAACCCCCCCCCCCAATATTATGAGATTCAGCCATTTTAAAAGACAACCAGTTGTACCCACTGTCACAGTGCTTGTGCTCTTCCACATTAACCTTTCACTCCCAAGGGTCGTGGTTTCTGCTCAAAAGACAAAATCACAGCCTTTCCTGTCACGTGCTCCAGAGGCGGTCTTTGGGGGTGGGGACTAGGGCAATGGTCCCAGGCCCCGCGCCTGAGGGGGTCCCCGCAATAGGAGATTCTTTTGTCACCGTCAGCTCATCATACAAATATGCGGGGCCTCTGCAAGACATTCAAATCCGTTATAGACTGAAATGCGGTACGTGGTGGATTTCTACGTAATGTAATCAAACGGCCAATGGTACCTACATAGGGCACCATGTTTTTTAACAATAATAAGGCGTACAGCATTAGAGGCGGGCAAGCCCGTGAACGTGGTGGTACGGTATATAGCCTACACTTATGGCTCTCGGCCCCGCATATGACACTCACCCAAGGCCCCGCGTACTCCTAAGGCCGCCTCTGCATGCTTGAGTTGAGTTACTTTCATATTTATGTGAGAACTCTTCCTATGAAGTCAGTGCTATCACACTAGCCATCAGAAAATGTGTCCTTTTCTATATGTAATATTATTCTTTTTATTGTCACAAACATGTGTCAGAAACATGCAAGGCACGTTTTCTGATATTGAAACTTTTGCCACTTTAAAAGTGGACATAAGCATTTATTTTCTGAAGGTGCTCCGTGCCCCATAGCTTCCATTATAAAATTCCAGGGTGGATAAATAATTTTTAAAATTTATAGAAAATCCTTAGCTTTACAACACAATTTTGCATGGCAAATGCATCTATAGTATGCTTGTAAAGAAATAACTTTGACTTGAAAAACGCCAAACTTATCCTTTAATAATTTTCAAGTAAATGTGTTTGTCTGCCTGTTTAAACAAATCTGTGTCTTTACTTGTGCTAGTTATGTAATTTATGAAGTTTGTATTTGTATTTACCTATGAACTTGTCGCAGCAAGTTCAAAAAGTGAATTGAATAGAATTACTTAAGTTGTGTAGGTAGATTCAATGTGTCAGAATGTTCTGTGAATGTGTCAGGCACGCAAATAAGAATTTCAGTTTATTTTGTATACATGACAGGAAGGCTTTCCTTACTGACCACAATACATGTTTGTCAGATCAAAACCTTACGTTTTTTTGGCCACCTGCATGTAGTTATTAAGTGCGCAAAACCAATCAACACTCAGTGGTATGCGCTTTCTGTGCTTTGGGATGTGCCGCATGATAAGAAAAATACGGAGGAAATGAAATACAAAATTGCAGATTATGTGACAGAGTGATGTGAAAGTAGAAAGAAGTGCCACAAACCAATTACTGAATATTTTTTGACATACATGCTGGTTAAATCTTGCTGAGAACAGCAGACAGAATTACACATGATTGAGAACAGCGTGTTTAAAGTCAGTGAGAAAAATTATTAACTTTTACTATTTCTTGGAGGTAGCCATTTGTTTATGTCTATGATATGATGAAGCAATTCTATATATAAATTGTAACAATTTGCAGCAAATTTGAATGATTTTCAATTACCTTTACAACAAAGCCAAATGATGCTTTTATAGTATGTCTGTCTCCTATAGTCTGGAAGCTTGTAGCAGTTGCAGTGAATCAGACCCCCATCCGCACCTCTGGAGTGCTGTGCAGCCCCCAGCTGTAATAATAATTAATAATGTAATAAGGGCCCAACCGAGCAGAGTCCCTATTGGCATTTACGGGATTCAAACTGGAAACCTTTCAATTTTACGATTGCTAGTGCAGATCCCCTAGCCTTAGAGCCACCACTCCACCTTAGATACACTATATGGACAAAAATATTGAGATGCCTGACCATTATACAAACAAGGGCTTTAATGACATTGCATTCAAATATATGGGCACTTTAATATGTTGGTTGCCCCCACCCACCCATTGAAGCTATAATAGCTTCCACTCTTCTTGGAAGACTTTCCATAAGATTTTGGAGTATTTCTGTGTTTATTTGTGCCCATTCATTCTGTAGAGCATTTATGACGTAAGGCACTGATGTTGGACGAGAAGGCCCAGCTTGCAATCTCTGTTCCAGTTCATCCCAAAGGTGTTCGATGGGGTTGAGGTCAGGGCTCTGTGCGGGCCAGTCGAGTTCTTCCACACCAAACTCATCCAACCATATCTTTATGGACCTTGCTTTGTGTGCTGGGGCACTGGAATAGAAAAGGGCCTTCCCCAAAATTGGAAGCACAGCGTGTCCAAAATGCCTTGGTATGCTGAAGCATTAAGTTTGTCCTTCACTGGAAGTAAGGGGCCTAGCTCAAACCCTGAAAGACTGCCCCACATCATTATCCCTCCTCCACCAACATCACAGTTGGCACAATGCAGTCAGGCAGGTAACATTCACCTGGCATCAGCCAAACCAAGACTTGCCCATCTGACTGCCAAACAGGGAAACGTGGTTTTTCACTCCATAAAACACATTTCCACCACTCAAACTGATGCTTGGCACTGGACTTGCTGATGTGAGGCTTGCATGCAGCTGCTTGGCAAATGAAAACAATTACATGAAGCTCATGCTGCACGGTGGAAGTTTGTTACTCTTCAGCTATGGAATCAGTAAAGCATTGGTAACTTTTATGCACCATGCACCTTAGCAGTCATTCGTTGACCCTGCTCTGTGACTTTACTTGGTCTTCCACTGAGTTACTGTTGTTCCTAAATGTTTCCACTTTCCAGTAATACCACTTACAGCTGACCTTGGAATATCCTGCATGGATAAAATTTCACAAACCATCTTATTGCAAAAGTGGCATCCTATCAGAGTACCACGCTTGAAGTCACTGAGCTCTTCAGAACAACCCACTTTGTTTCACAAATGTTCTTAAATGGAGACTGTGCGGCTAGATGTGTCAATAGGTCTGATTGAAATACCTGAATTCAATAATTAAGAGGTGTGTCCCAATACTTTTGTTCATTTAATGTACCTTCCATAGTCAATGATTGAGTCAAAACTGTAAGGAAAAAAAGCAGAGTGCCTTTTGACCATAGGGCTAATTCTTTTTATTAACCATTTTCTGAACCAGCTTAATCCATTTCAAATGCTGTGGGGCACCTAAGCCTTTCCTGTAAGACGGGAAAAAAAATTATGTAGTGTATTAGTCCAATTATTATTATTATTATTATTATTATTATTATTATTATTATTATTTTTACTATTCACAACCTTTAAGCTGGTCAGTGCAAAGTAACCAGGTCTCAACTACAGCCCTCGGTGTAACCTTAAGAAACATTCCCAGAGTGTATGCTGTTCCTAAGAGTATCATTTTTTGCAGGTCTTTTGCAGAAGGTTTTACTGGTAGCAGCCCAAATTAGTTATTAGATTAGATTAAATAAACTTTATTATTCCCAAGGGAAAATTCAGATGCATAAAGCAGCAGAAAAATAAAAAAATAAGGATAAAGACTCACAGGACAAATATTGAAGTCCTCTTTCCTGATACTGAATGTTTCAATGACAACTAACATTGTTCTCATTTTTACTTTTCATTTTCATTTGATTTCAGTCTTCAGATCTCGATATTTGCTAATCTTCTTTTGCTTCTTTTGTTTTGTAAATTAAAATTGTCTGGGATCACAAAATCCATTAGACATGTTTTGACCTTCCTATCATGAACCAATATGTAGTTTGCTATAATGGTTGTAGAAAAAGAGAAGGGGAACTTGGCTTATTCCAGCACTACAGACAATGAATTATGAGAAAAGAGTAAAAGAGCTGAGCCTTTTCAGTTTAAGAAAAAGAAGCTTAATAAGAGACATGACTGAAGTGTTTAAAATTATGAAGGGAATTAGTACAGTGGATTGAGAATGTTACTATTAGTTCATAAAAAACACAGGGACAAAGCTGAAAACTGCTTACGGGTAAATTTCGCACAAACATTAGGAAGTTTTAGATACATGGAATAAGCTACCAAGATGTGTGGTAGACAGTAGGGCTTACAAAACTAGACTTGATGCTTTTTCAGAAAAATTAAGTGGATAGGACTGGTCAGATTTGTTGGGCTGAATGGCCTTGCTTTTGTTTCGATTGTTCTAATGGCTCTATTGGTGTTAATAGTCATATCACCAATAGATTGTAATTGTCATTGTATTTAAGTCACTGATGTTTGTGATTGTGGGTTACGATCAATTGGCTGTTTCGACAAGTTTGTGCACCAATGCAAAGAGTTGGAAGTGGTTACTGGGGACAGCGACTTTGAAGAGAGGGCTATGCAAAGAAGCTGGACAACTTACATCAGACAGGGGATGAGTCACTAAAAGAAGGAGATGGCATTACATCATCAATAACAGGAGCACCTATAAAAATGGCAACTCTGTAGAGTCACACATGCTTTTCCAACTAATGAGGCAAAAAGTAAGCAGTCCTTTAAAGGATAGTGAGCCACCTCAAAGAGCCATGTAAAGAGCAGAGAATTCATTTATTGTGACACTTGGCGTTGACAATACTATACAGGTGCTGGTCATAAAATTAGAATATCATGACAAAGTTGATTTATTTCAGTAATTCCATTCAAAAAGTGAAACTTGTATATTAGATTCATTTATTACACACAGACTGATGTATTTCAAATGTTTATTTCTTTTAATTTTGATGATTATAACTGACAACTAATGAAAGTCCCAAATTCAGCATCTCGGAAAATTAGAATATAATTTAAGACCAATGCAAAAAAAGGATTTTTAGAAATGTTGGCCAACTGAGAGGTATGAACATGAAAAGTATGAGCATGTACAGCACTCAATATTTAGTTGGGGCTCCTTTGGCCTGGATTACTGCAGCAATGCGGCATGGCATGGAGTCGATCAGTCTGTGGCACTGCTCAGGTGTTATGAGAGCCCATGTTGCTCTGATAGTGGCCTTCAGCTCTTCTGAATTGTTGGGTCTGGTGTATTGCATCTTCCTCTTCACAATACCCCATAGATTTTCTATGGGGTTAAGGTCAGCGAGTTTGCTGGCCAATCAAGAACAGGGATACCATGGTCCTTAAACCAGGTACTGGTAGCTTTGGCACTGTGTGCAGGTGCCAGGTCCTGTTGGAAAATGAAATCTGCATCTCCATAAAGTTCGTCAGCAGCAGGAAGCATGAAGTGCTCTAAAACTTCCTGGTATACTTCTGCGTTGACCTTGGACCTCAGAAAACACAATGGACCAACACCAGCAGATGACATGGCACCCCAAACCATCACTGACTGTGGAAACTTTACACTGGACCTCAAGCAACGTGGATTCTGTGCCTCTCCTCTCTTCCTCCAGACTCTGGGACCTTGATTTCCAAAGGAAATGCAAAATTTACTTTCATCAGAGAACATAACTTTGGACCACTCAGCAGCAGTCCAGTCAAGACGCTTCTGACGCTGTCTCTTGTTCAAGAGTGGCTTGACACAAGGAATGCGACAGCTGAAACCCATGTCTTGCATACGTCTGTGCATGGTGGTTCTTGAAGCACTGACTCCAGCTGCAGTCCACTCTTTGTGAATCTCCCCCACAGTTTTGAATGGGTTTTGTTTCACAATCCTCTCCAGGGTGCGGTTATCCCTATTGCTTGTACACTTTTTCTACCACATCTTGTCCTTCCCTTCGCCTCTCTATTAATGTGCTTGGACACAGAGCTCTGTGAACAGCCAGCCTCTTTAGCAATGACCTTTTGTGTCTTGCCCTCCTTGTGCAAGGTGTCAATGGTCATCTTTTGGACAACTGTCAAGTCAGCAGTCTTCCCCTGATTGTGTAGCCTACAGAACTAGACTGAGAGACCATTTAAAGGCTTTTGCAGGTGTTTTGAGTTAATTAGCTGATTAGAGTGTGGCACCAGGTGTCTTCAATATCGAACCTTTTCACAATATTCTAATTTTCTGAGATACTGAATTTGGGACTTTCATTAGTTGTCAGTTATAATCATCAAAATTAAAAGAAATAAACATTTGAAATACATCAGTCTGTGTGTAATGAATGAATCTAATATACAAGTTTCACTTTTTGAATGGAATTACTGAAATAAATCAACTTTGTCATGATATTCTAATTTTATGACAAGCACCTGTATATCTATCTATATATGTGTGTGTGTGAATGTGTAAAACTTAACACAATTAGAGTTAAATTGGAGCTCAGCTCATATTACTGAATTTGATGAAACTTTGAAATCATTATTTATATTCTTGGCAATTTTCATAAAAATGTCTGAAAAGGCAATTATTTCTTGAGAAGAAGACTTCTTTCCTTCCAGGCTGAGGAGACTGTGCCATTTAAATGTAGGTCACAGCCGCTCAAAGTGCCTCCTGTTTTCTCCTGCTTGGCTGTTTCTTGTGGGTGTGAAGCGACTATTGCTGGGGTGTTGCTAACTAATTTGCATTATAGGGAGGATGTTTGCTTTTTTTAATTTTATTTCACATCTGAAGGCTACAGAAACCCGTTGATTGCACTGCTTGAAGCAGAGCCTGTGTGATTAAGTATGAATCTGAATAACAAGAAAAGTATTTCCTGATGATCCTGGAGAGAGAGAAGTGGTTAGAACATAAGATGGAATTTCTAGCTCATGTTATGGTCAAGTGTGTAGTCATTCATAGACCTGTTAATGGCCAGTGCACTCGTCCAAACCACGCAATTTACATTTTCATTTAGTACAACTGCTGCTGGTATTCAAGAAAATATGAATACTAAATTAATGAATGCATTACTCCAAGTATGGAAATGAATGAACGTGCGAGGTGTCAGAGTTGTCACATTCTGCTCCAGGGCTCCTCAAGTGAGGGATGCAAATAAATCTGGGGAAGAAAACAACTGGCATTAATTAATGTAATTCATGGGCAGGCTGAATAAAGACATACTATGGAAGTAGTAAACATGGGAATGGGGGAAGAGTGGGAAGGGAAGTAAGGAGGGGAGACCCTCTGGTTTTATTTCGGTAATCAGAACTAAAGAAACAAACTACAAAGGGCTGTCAGATAAATAATCCACTGCATTGTGCTTTGTCTGCTGAGTGAGTGTCCACTGCAAAAGGTGCATTGCTTGGTTTCTGTCATTCCTGGAACCACATCAAAGCTGCCATTTCAGGAAAGTCATTTCCTTTCAACCTAAATCATAATTAGTGGCTATTAAACATTTTATATTTTGGTTATCAAAGTCTATACTTTGTTACAGAGTTTAGAAGGAAGATTTAGTAGATTTACTTAGTAGATTTACGCCCTGCTTTACAAGGCTTTACAGTAGTAGTATTAGCAGTCATATTCTCATGTTCATAGAATACAGTGACATTCTGACCAAAATGCCACACGTCGCTACTCTCTGACATCAGGATAAACAAGAATGTGTCAATGGCACACATTTCTAGGGGAGTGAAATACAATTTATTTCAAAAATTCTTTTGCGAAGCAAAACACTGGGTTTCACTTGGAATACAATATTGTGTGAATCATTTCGCTAATCACTAGTGACAACATATGACAAGCCATTTTCAGACATCAAATGAAATTGTCATTGTTTGCTTAAGGAGCGAACATTGTTGTGATAGTGTGTGCTATGATATCATTAGATAGATACAGGTAGAACTTTGTTTGTGCCCAGGGGGAAATTTGCTTATGTATAAATTAAAACTTACTATCCAATTTAGCGGATTAGCTCCACTGCTAACTACTGCTGCCACCATTGTCCCCAGTATTGTGGTCAAATCACAACCTAGTCTACTGTGTGAAGTTTATTCACTTTCATCCATATCTATCTGTCCTTCACATGGTATCCAGTTTTCTTTCCATATCCCAAGAGACATGCATGCTAGGTTAATTGGTGACTCCTATTTGACCATGTTTGCCTAGTCCCTGCCTTGTAGTTGTTGTTGCTTCCAGGTAATTCTCTGACTATCCACCATGCCTTGCATGATTTGGGCAGGTTCAAAAAGTGAATTAATGGACACACTTGAGCTTTTGAAAAAGACTGAAGGATTTGCTGAGTGTCCTCTAGTGTCTCCATTAATGAACACACTGAACTGCAATACTCCTCCTGTACTACACACCAAGGTCCTATTAGGTAACACTACAAATTAAAAAAGATTGTTAAAAATGATAATTGAAGTTATTAGCGATTTAAAAATATTACAGATATGAATTAGGTCAGGTTATGAATTCTGACAGTATTATTGGAAATATTATATATTCTTAGATATTAATATTCTTAGAATTATTTGAGCCAGTAGCACCATTAATTCTAGCAGCAGATAGCTTAAGAAATATAAGGTTGCAGAATGAGGATTTCCAGAAGTTACATGATAGAGAGTCAGCAGATTTCCAACTTAAAGGCACATTTTGCAGCGACAGTGCCTAAACAGAACAATCTCCACTGGAAAGAGGAAAGAGAAAGAGCAGAAAGATCAAAAAGAAGAAAAGGGTGAAGATCGGGAACAATTCAATTTGGGTGACAGATAAGAGAAGGGGGATCCAGGCATACCAAACCTGGGCAATAGAAACTGGCTCCTCAGAGATGGAACACAGAGAAAGAGCTGTAAATCATGTAGGAAGTGGAAACATATCAGCTAGAAATAGTGAGGCTCACATCCATGCGCAACATTGTTTCTAGAGTTAAGAACTAATCAAAAATGAACTCTCACAGCCAGTGTAAGGATGCTCATAACCTGGGCTGGTTCTAGACAGGCATATTTAAGGGGGCAGACAGAAATGTGAAGGGGGCACATGGTGGTGATGGAGGTAGGCAAGGGGTGGGGGTGCTCTGGATAACTGTTGTTGTCATGTAATTGGATTGCACTTTTTCAGGCCTCTACCCTAAGACCTGTCCAACTTGGGTGTCCCACCTGAAGGCTAAGCTTCTGCTGGTGTAGCTCTTAGGGTCACTGAGGCACGCAAACCCCCTGACCACGATAAGGTGGCAATCCCTCAGGAGGAAAACTGAAAAATAAAGCAACAAAAAATAAAATATTCCTCATCAGATTATAACAACTAAAAACATGACATTTACTTTAATCGGATGGCCTGTATCAAATATATTCGAACCCAGCAATAACACTGCTCACTATTGCCAATATTAACAAAACTAAAAAGGGTAGGCCAAGTTATTAAAAAAAAATCAATTCACCAAATCTTGAAAAATAAAACTGAAAAACTGAATTAAAAAAAATAAAATAAAATAAAGAATAAAATAAAATATCTATCCAGATCTTTACAACCAACAATGTAAAATTTATCTTAATTGGATGGCCTAATTCTCAAAAAATTTGCAAAATAAAGTAAGAATAAAATAAGATCTCTCAATATTGCCAATATTTACAAAATTAAAAAAGGTTGATGTAGTAATTTAAAAAAAAAACAATTCACCATGTCTTTTCCTACAATTCTCAAACTAATTTGTAGAACAGAACACATTTAGAACTGAACATTTGAACTGTTTTCTTCTTTTTTCTTCTTTTTTGTCTTGTTTTAAGTTTGTTTGTTTTGTAAGCAACTGAACTCTCTGTTTGTAACTGAACAGCTCCACTCTCCTTTCTCCTCAATCCACTCTACAACAACAGTCTCCTGTTTCCCTTTGCAAACACTCTTACAAATTCATCCATATCAAAATTATTTGTTATGCACTTCTCATGGGCTAAGATCACCAAATTCCTCTTTCTTTTATGTAACATGGTGCGACGATACGAGGTTAGTACTCGTGACAAAGTGGAGAAGGAACTCTCACACAATGCTGAAGACACACCAATTACCAGGGCTCTGACATACAATTTATGCAACTCAGGAAAGGCTTCCTTGTACTCCTGCAGGAGTTTACACACAGTGGACAGGTCTGCTTCCTTTGAACATTTTTTGAGCAGCATCTGTTTTGCCACAAGAACTTCATTTTTCAGACTTACAACATCTGCTACAGTGCCAGCCATCACAGCCAGAGGGTGCAACAGGGTGGGATCTAATACTCTTGACATAGTAATGTTTTTTTTTCAAGTTGTGTTTTACCAACCAACATTGAATCCACAGTCTACCCCCCGGCCTCTCTGCTTTTATGCTCAGTCCAGATTATTGAAGCATGCACATGGTTGCGGCTGGACGCATGCCTCTCTAGCCCCTTGTCTTGATCAAGTGCTGCTTTCCAGTTGTTAAAACCAGTTAAGGTAAAAACTACATCCCTCTCATTAACTGTGCTGCCATATTTCCGACAGGGGAAACAGAACCATGCGTCCCGCACAACAGAGTACTCCAGCCATGGTCGTGTGCGGTACCAGGCAGGATTGAATGATCTTAATGTTGTACCACCAAATACACGTTTGGGATAACTACCCAATATTGGCTGGGATGGTGTATTACCATTTAAGTCACTGGGTAGCTGAGAGGGTTGCTTTGGGGCAGCAATTGTTGGCAGAGGTACAGGAGAAGCAGTGCCTGTTGATGCCACAGGAGTAGACATGCTAGCTGCTGTCTCTGATGTACCAGTAGCAGCATCATTGCTACTGCTATTGGTGCAGCCAGGGGCAGAGTCACACTTTTTAAAAGCTTGCAAAAAAGGATGCATCTCACAGCATTAACTTTCCCTTTGTGAGCTGCTGGAAGCTGGGGTGGAAAGTAGGGAATCCATTCATGGACGGGTTTATCCATTCCTGGGAATTCGGGAATCCCGCATGTCATTCCTGGAAATCCTGGGCTCCCGGGGATGACACAGTGCATGGGCATCTCACATGTGATTAGTTTTAGAACGACCGACACTTATTTTTAATAACACTACTGCAATATGTTGACACCAATAAAAGACTAACCTTATCTACAAGCAGTTCATGCTGTCATATAAGTACATGTATCTAGTTCAGAGGTGCCCAATGCATTGATCGCGATAGACCGGTAGATCAAAAAGGTGCTACTGCAAAACTCCGGCTGTGATCTAGTTAGCCTTTCAATTTATATCGACTAAAGAAGGGATTTAAAAAAAAATTGTTTGGGAAGTGTATGGGCTGGATGTGGAATTGGAATAGGATTTTTTTTGTCACAATGTCACAGTCGAAGTGTGTTTGTCTGATCTGTCAATCTATCATTGCTATTCCAAAGAAGGAAAATGTGGAAAGGCACTTTCGAACTGTTCATAAACACTACGAAAATAACTTCCTTCCGAAAAGCGATCTGAGAAAGAGAAAGGAGAGGGAACTAAAAAACACAGTTAATCGGACAGCTGTCATTTTTCAGTGCCTTGATTTGGGGAACATCCAAAATCTCACGTCAGAGCTGGAGACGCAATGGAAAGCGTGTGCGCAACTTGACAGCATACGCTACACAAAGCAGATTAAAAATTGTCAGTCAGATTTGACAGACAGTTTCAAGACTCAGCTTTACTTTATTGCTATATTTAAGTGCTATGCATTTAGGGAAGATGTTGAGGGTGATTCAATCGCATCAGAAATGGCAATGCTGTTTCACCATGGGCCAAAAAACCATCCCACTTAATTATTTTCCACTATAACTCTGTTATTTCTTGATCGATTTTTACACTTTTACACGCTATATATGCAAGCTTGGCCGTTCCCGGTTTCCCAGGAATTACAGCAGTTTAATTCCCAGGAATGTGGGAATCGGGAGCCTGGGAATGGATTCCCTAACTGGCTCCCAGTTAAGTTTAGAGCAGAGTTCAAAATCCTAATTTTAACTTGTAAAGTCTTAAATTGGAAAGTCCCTGCTTACGTATCTGAGCTTATCATTACTTAGAAACCTGAGTGCACATTTAGGGCTCATTTAAACTTTGCGCTCAGAACGCATACGTGCAATGGCTGGCATGCGTTCCCAGTGTTCATTTGAGCAGGTCCTCAGAAATTAATGCAACGCATGTGCAAGTTGCAGGACCAGCAAAAAGTCAGAGGGCGCAGTGTGATAAAAGTTGGAATGTGACGTCAGAGTCTCTGTTTACTATCTACATGGGACAGAAAGCCTCTATGCGGATCCTATGGGATCGGTGTGCGCACTTCAATGTTTGATGAATGGTTCAATGTGGTGAAGCAAAACGCTGACATACAACTGCATTTGCGGTACATTTATATTCAAGCATCATATATTTCTGATCGCAATGACACGATATATTTTAAAAGTCTCACATACCATCTTTTGTGCCGTCTTTTTTTTTTTTTTTGCAACTTCACAACAGCAACATAATGCACAGAGCTGTATTTCAGCCACAGAGAAAAAAAATTAAGGACAGGGTGAAAACATGTATTTTGTGATTAAAGTGGAAATTTCGCCATTAATCTTGAAATGTCCACTTTAACCTCACAGTTTACGTTATCATTAAAGTATACTGTCATAAACGTCATCCCAGTTTTTAATAGCTATGAGCTTCTTGCACCTGACAGCAGCGGCAAGAAGCAATAGATCACCTCACAGAACACATTAAATGTCTGATATTCCAACTCTCTGGACATTTAGAATCTTTAGATTTATACTTGATATCACTTTCATAATACAATGCATTAAAGTATGTATGTTACACTTTACAGATAAATCGTTAATTTAGATTAAATAATGAATACTGTTAATAATTACACACATGGGGGTGACACGATGGCGGAGCGGTAGCACTGCTGTCTCACAGGGAGTCATGTCGCTGGTTTTTCCTGCCTGGAGTTTGCATGTTTTCCTGCTGGGTTTCCACACTGTGCCCCAGTTTCCTTCCAAAGATATGCAGATTTGGGAATTTGGTGCCGCTAAAATGATTCCAGTGTGTGCTTGTGATGAGCTGAGTCCCCATCCAGGGATTGTTTCTGCCTCATGCCCAATGCTTGCTGGAATGATGGGTTGATGGATTTAATCATTAAACATCCTTTTCAGAGATATTGCGGCAAGGTGTCATCGGAATTTAATGGGTGTTCCAGGCAATTCACAAAAAATGAAGATCCTTAATATTTAAAAGATGAGTAAATGTGACTAGTGACATAGGAGCTTGACACTAAAGTAAAAATCAAGTCGTAAACCACCAAAAAGGGTTAACTTTTGCAGTGAAATAATTCTTTTTTACTTCCCAAGACATATCCAAGGTGTTGTCAATCCCAATCGACATGACTCTGCTCTAATAGGTCAGACTGCTGTCAGCTTAAAGCTGTAAATTAAAGAAGCTGAGAAAGAGGCAGAGTTGGAGAGTGGCAGTGACCTTTACGGACTGACTGACAAAAGGCTAAAATGATTCCAGTGTGTGCTTGTATTCACCTTGCGATGAGCTGAGTCCCCATCCAGGGATTGTTTCTGCCTCGTGCCCAATGCTTGCTGGAATGGACACATCCCTGGATTGATGGATTTAATCATTAAACATCCTTTTCAGAGATATTGCGGAAAGGTGTCATCGGAATTTAATGGGTGTTCCAGGCAATTCACAAAACAGAGAAACCAAACCTATTCTCACTGTGATAATATCTCACACTGCCACCTGCTGGATTCCTCCAGATTCACATAAAGTACGCACGAAAATATAAACAGTAAAATGCTTGCGTAGCAGGAGTGTCCGGTGCAGCATGCGTTGCGTCACGTGAAGTATAAACCCGGCCCAAGACCTCAAGATGCAGGTCTGCTTGTCATTCCAAGGATTAACAAAATAACAGTGGGAGGATGAACTTTTAATTACTGGGCCACAAAACTGCGCAATGATCTGTTTGCTAATGCAAGCTTTTCAATCCAGGCTGAAGACTTACTACTTTAGTCTGGCATACCCCAGCTAGAGCTGCTGATTACCTGTGCATACTGCATTTCTGGTTTTTAGTCATTTGTACAAAAATATAAATAATACAATATTTATAAACTGTTACTAATGTTCCTCTATTCAGTTTTACTTCTTGGTATCTTGATGTGGCACTTAGTGCCACTGCTCTACTGCCAGGCTGCTCTTCTGAGTATGGAAAAGTCATCTCGGATAAAGGAACTTTGGAATCATTGGATGGAAAGAATTTCTCATCAGATTGGATGGTCAGCATAGACTCCACTATAGAATGCCTAGCCCAGGATATGCAGCTAGTTGGCAGAGGTCTCCAAAACTGTGACTGTAACTGACTTTGACTTTCTGTTTTATAAATTTTATCTCCTTTTGATGTCAAATGATCATAGTTCAATGATTAATTAATGGACATCGGCTGTTGGTTTCCATTTATGTTAATTATATTTTATTTTCTGTGTGTTTTAACAAATTGTTATCTTTAAGTATTTTAATCCTATATTTAGTAGTTATTATAATCTATACTTGCATGAGGATTTGTTCACTGCACTCTGTAGCTGCACTCAGTAAAGAGTGCTACATAAAAATAAGTTGCATTGTTTTGTATGGAAAGGTTTGAATTTTAACAAACAATCAGAAATAGGCAAACAATTTGAAAAGCTGAAAGCTAGTTTGGCAGATAGTATTGTAATTGTAAATTGCGAGAATGAAGATCCTTAATATTTAAAAGATGAGTAAATGTGACTAGTGACATAGGAGCTTGACACTAAAGTAAAAATCAAGTCGTAAACCACCAAAAAGGGTTAACTTTTGCAGTGAAATAATTCTTTTTCACTTCCCAAGACATATCCAAGGTGTTGTCAATCCCAATCGACATGACTCTGCTCTAATAGGTCAGACTGCTGTCAGCTTAAAGCTGTACATTAAAGAAGCTGAGAAAGAGGCAGAGTTGGAGAGTGGCAGTGACCTTTACGGACTGATTGACAACCTCTGACCGGCCGTCTCTCCAAAGACATGCTGTTGGACAGTCAAGGATTGTCACAACTCTGCTTATTCCGTGAAACCCTGTTATAACGTGGGCATCTAGATGATGCTATATTTAGTTTGCAGACTTATCTCTCCAATTTAATATCTCCTGGAAGCCCACGTCTAAATGAATTTAATTGAAGTACTCTGCTGGGAGCGCTGGCACTTCATATTGATTAGAACTGCTGGGGCTCTTGAGCAATGATATTCAATAAAGTCAGCTGCGTTGCATTGAACAATGACAGCAAACATAATGGGAAAGAAAAAAATCTTTGGGGGCAGTGGAGCGTGCAAAGGAGTATATATGTATATACTGTTACTGCAGCAGTGTAGTGCACAGCATAAAATAATGTTTGAAGCTGCAAAATAAATTTTAATGAGTGTTGCTCCAGCCACAGAAGAGAAAGGACATAGAGCATGAAAAGTTTTACACAATGTCTTAAATGAAATGAAAATAATTTTTATCCTTATTTAAAGGCCTTAGGGTAAGCACGGATTTCACATTAGATGTACATTCAGCAAGCAATACACCTTATTTTAAATTGCATAATTTCAAGGTGCTACATAGGTGCTTTACTTTTAAGTCTGTATTTCTCAGGATCAGAAATATCAAAAGGTTTACTCAGTCTGGATTAACTCTCTCTGAGGTGAGTCATCTGTATTTCTCCTGTTTATGACACCCTCTGTAAGATGGGTGGGTGCACTGCAGGACTAAGAGAACCTACTGTATCATGAACACGTTGACCATCGCAGAGTCACATTGCTTTAAAACAACATTGCTTTAAAGACTGATTCAGATTATTAAGAGGGGCAATAAAATGTTATAAAAAATCAAGCAATCATATTCAGAAGAGCCCATGGTCAGCCTCAGAAACAGGCCTCAAGTCAGATAGCCTATCCCCAAACTCAACAGGCTTCAGTGCCCACCAAGGCCTAAAAATGCTGCACAGATTTTTAACAGTTATGGATATACAAAAATACCCTTCAACCAAGAGGGAAAACTATAAAGCCTCTGGCTTAAAAGACAAACAAAAATGATGCTCCTCAAATATGAGGAATTCATTAAAGAAAAAAATGCCAAAAGGTAACACAAAGAAAATAAGAAGCAAAATGATTTATCAAAAAAGCTTATCTAAAGGGAACAAGTCCAAATGAAATCCAGGGAATAAATTAAAAGGAAGAAACTGAAAAATCATAAAAACCATAAAATCTAATAATCCTCACAGTAATTATCCTTTCTCCACCAGTCCTAGTGACATTCTACACCTAAACCTCAATATAAAGAGTGAGGGAAGCCCCAAAGTAGTGATATCATGATGATCCCACAGATGCTGAAGCAGTGATCCCATGGTAGGAATAGGGTTAGGTTCTGGTTCTTGGTAAGATGAATAGCAGAAGGAGACGGGATCAGGCAGGTACACTGGCCCTCTGTTCTCACCCCTCAGGGCTCAGTAGTGATCCTTCTATAGGTTCACCTACAGAAACCTTGATATGACTTTTACTTCCTCTATAGTCAAGTTTGATCATCTTCTAGATATTCTACAAGAGGCAATGAGCAACGTCAGCAGGGTGGATTGAGGACCTTACTTAATCATGAAAGCCACACCTCTCACATCACATGACTTTCTCTAGTTTCCCTATCACCTCAACTGTTCCACTGAAGATGCCATATTTTCCACTATCTACTGTATATGGCTGTACCCCAGCTGGTCACAAAAGAGACTTAAGCTAAAATGCTTTTCATTGACTTCAGTTCAGCTTTCGGAAGCTTAGTATGTTAGGCTAATCATATGGAACTGCATGCTGGTCTTTCTGACAGAGAGACTACAGACAATCCACTTGGAAACAATATCTCCAGTACTATCATGCTGAGCACTGGTGCCCCTCAGAGCTATGTACTCAGCCCACTTCTTTTCACTCTGCCAATTCACGATTGTTTGGCTGCATACAGCTCCAAACCATCAACAAATTTCCAGATGAAGAAATGGTAATGGGTCTCATCGATTATGAGGATGAATTAGCTTACAGAATGAAGATACAATGACTGGCAGACTGGTATAAGTGCAACAATCTGTCTCTTAATATGGACAACATGAAAGAGATGATGTTTGACTTCAGGAAGGTCTATGCTGTCTACACCCCACAGCACATCAAGGGCTATGTGGTTGAATCGGTCAAGAGTACCAAATTCTTTGGTGTGCACCTGATAGCTAATCTTACTTGGTCAATTAACACCACCTCCATTGCCAAGAAGGCACAGCAACGTCACTACGTCCTGAAGAAGGTAAGCCTACCTCCCCCAATTCTGCCCACATTCTACAGGGGTACCAATGAGAGTGTTCTAACCAGCTGCATCACTGTCTGGTTTGGGAACTGCAGTGTCTCTGACCGTAAGGTCCTACAACGATAGAGCATGCAGAAGAAAAGAACACTGGGACTTTTCTGCCCTCTATTAAAGATATCTTTATAAAGCAATGAATCTGCAAAGCCTATAGCATTGTGAAGGAGCACTCCCACCCCTCTCACAGTCCCTTTACCCCACTATGGTCTGGTAGAAGGTACTGTAACATCCAAACCAGATTTACTAAAATCTGCAACAGCTTTTACCCCTCGGCTGTCCGGACTCTGAACTCTGTGCTTCCCTCCTGCTCTGAGATCTGCTCCTTCTAGCTTATTTACGTATATGCAGTACATGTGTTACACTTGTTACTAGTGTTGTTTGTTATTATTAGTTGTCATTATTCATTATTATTAATTTCAAATTATTATTTTTATTCAATTGCTTATTATTTATTAAAGCATTTATCTATTATAGTATTGTATAGTTTTTTTCTTGTCTTGCACTTGTCCAGTGTTTATCATTATATTGTACTGCAGTCCAGTGGAATGTTATTTTGTGCCACTGTATGCTGCAATAATACTGTGCATGGATGGAATGACAATAAAGCCACCTAACTTGATCTAACTTGACAATTAGTAGTAGTGAATCGGGAGGAGAGTTTTGGCTTTGCCAAAGAGTGACATTATTAAAGGAAAACGTGAAAAAGGAAATGCCCACACATTTTTATAGCATGTAAACACGTCTGCAATATATTAAAGGGTCAAAAGGTGGTGGCACTGGCATTCTAAACACAAGTAAGGCACATCTCAAGAGGATAAAGCAGCCCAAAAGCTACTTGTTCATCCCACCAGTTTTATGGAGAGACTTTAAAATTACATTTCAGTAAATCAATCATTATATTTCTCTGTGTCTATGTGACTCTTTTCTGCTTTCCATCTTCATCCTAAAGACATTCAGTTTAAATGGCCTGGCGTTAGTATGAATTAAACTGATATATTTTGGTCTTCAGGGTAATTGACACTTGCCTCTAATGTAATGAATATTCATTACTTTTCATATGAAAAATGTGATCAATTTAAACATCTTTGTTTTTATTAAACTTCTTAGTAAAGATTTTAAGCAGTTGAACAGTTACTGTTTCTTTTCCATCATTGTAAAAAAGAAGAAACTGAATAGATAGATAGATAGATAGATAGATAGATAGATAGATAGATAGATAGATAGATAGATAGATAGATAGATAGATAGATAGATAGATAGATATGACTTTATTTTTCACAAGGGGGAAATTTGGCTTTTTACAAATATTCTTTACATAAATAAATGCATGAATAGTTAGATAAGTAAGTAAATAAATAAATATTCACACAAACATTTGAACATACACATGAATGTGTGTAAGTTAAGAAAATTCAAAACAAAGAAAATCTCTGAGTTGGCTGTTCCAGTCATGGCGAGACATTATGCAGATGTATTGCTGTTGGTATAAAGGAGCTCCAATAAATATAGCCCCATTTTAATCGTTATTTTTTTTCTTTAAACACAATGAAAGTCTTAATATTTCAGGAAAAAATGAAGACAGTTACATTCGTGAAAACGTATGAGTACTCATTGGTAGGAAAATTGTCAGTTTTAATGAAAAAGCTTTAAATGTAACGAAAAATTTTAAACATTGTTATTTTTCATGGTCATAAAAACCACACACTTTTTAAAAATTTCAGTTTATTTTTGTATACCGCTCTGCACTGAGTTCAGGCTCAAAGTGTTGTAATAAGTTCACAAGTAAAATACAATTACTTTGACAATTACAATTAATTTGCTAATTCCATTTTGTTTGCACGGAAATTTACAGATTAGTTCAAATACACAGGAAGACAAAGTCACCCCAAACTGATTAATATAAATGGACCCTAACAATGTCTATACATTAATTGATTGTTGAACTATTATCAGTTGATAATGGAGAAGATGAAAATAAAAATTCCAGTCAGCAGCACCAATAGAGAAAATATACCTCTGGAGGGGTACACAGTCAGATATACATGACAAACACATTCACAGTAGTGGAGACTTTGGTCATCTGGTTGCCCGACCCCTTCTGGGCATTCTACAGTAGGGTCTGTGCTCAGAAATCTCAGATTTATTAAAGGCATAAAGAATTGGATGTTTTAAAATTTTCTTCAACTAAATTCAGATAAAAAAAGAAGTGTTAATTATGGACGATTGACAAAATACTAATCTGGTTAAAGCTTTCATGGGAAACCTAGCTCTTAATTTCAAAACAGTGTCCTGAAACTTAGGTGTTCTTTTCAACTCTAGGTTAAACTTTGAGTTTCATGTCAAAAACTGGTTCAGTCTTGTTTTTATCATTTAAGGATTATTGTTAAAGTCAGACAAATGCTGGGCTTTGGGGACACTGAAAAATTAATTAAAGATTTTATTGCTTCACGGCTGGGTTATTGTATCTCCTTATTCTCAGCTCTCAATAAAACCAGTCTGCCTAGGCTGCAACTGGTGCAAAATGCTGCTGCAAGACTCCTCGCCAGGTCTACAGTAAGTCCTCTGCTCATATCACCCCTATTTTAGCTGCATTACATTGGCTGCCAGTTAGTTATAGGATCCAGTTTAAGATCCAACATTTAACCTTTAAAGCTCTGAATGGTCTGGCTCCAGTATATGTTAAAGATGTTGAGTTTTTATCATACAGGTAGACCTGTTAAACATCTGACCAGTGTTTACTTGTTATTCCATGCACTAGATTAAAAAAAAAAGGGGATAGAGCCTTCTCTGCTATGGCCCCCAAACTCTGGAACTCTCTCCCCTTGATAATAGAGGAACTAATTCTGTAATTACATTTAAAACTCGATTAAAAACATTATTTTAGATAGACATTTCTTTCTTGTTAGGTTGTTTTTATATCTTATGTATTTTATCGATTTATTTGTTTTTAGCTATGAAGGCTTGTTAATATTTTTTTGAAATTTTATATGAAATATTGTAATGATTCTTTATGTTATTTTTGCTGTTCCTTTCTATGCCTTTTTGTTTTGCTGTCGGAAAGCATTTTCTGAGTATTTCTTGAAAAGTGCTCTATAAATAAATAAAAAAAAAATGAAAATATGATTACAGAATCTTTTCATCTTTTGACACACGAGCCCTTTTCATCCAATAGATTTTTCATTAATCTTTAACTATTGTGATGCCTAATCACGTGAAGCTGGAAACAGCCTCGGTTGTAGTGGCAGCATTTTCAGTTTTACCTGGTGTGCCTTCTTTGCTGGAGTTCTCTTCCTTAACAGTAATTTTGTGCTTTGTAGAGTGGACATATACTTTCAGGTCAGTAGCACCTTTGTTTGCTTCTGTCAGGTATGTGTAACAGGTATGTGTTCTGTCATGGACTGGCATTCTGGCCAGGATGGTTCAAGGTCTCTTACTTAGCCAGGAGGCCAGTTTATTGGAAGTACAGAGAGAGACTAATCATATGGACTATTTGCTCCCCAGCTACAATAGGTGACTGTCTTCCTGGAATACAGAGTCTGCATGGATACCTGCAAGTTGGGAGCATACCTGCAGGGCATGCTGGGAATTGCTGTCCTGTGAGACAACCCTGTTGTGGTCCATGGGTGCCACCAGGGAGAGCTGCAGGAACAGACCATCCCCACTTTAAGAACCTGCCTGACTTGAAAGTGCTTCATGGATGCAACGTAGCAGAACTGGAAGCACTCCTCGGATCAGCATAAAAGAAGCAGAGTCTCCTGTGTGGATGAGACTACGTGGGATCTGTGAAAGGAGACAAGAAGATTTGTATTAGTGGAAGAAGTGCATTATACTATTGTGGAAAAGATTTGGAGGTACTGTAAAATTAAAAATCGTCTTCTGTTTGAACCCAAGACTGTGTTGTGCAGTTCTGTTAGGGGATTTGGGATGCTCCTACACCACCTTCTGGTCCCAGTACCTTAATAGCAAAAGTGTGCAAGGCAGACATTAACACACTGACCAGACCCACAAACGTTCTCACACCAAGCCCAGCCAGTAGATGTGAACACACTCACCATTTCAGGTCCAGAGGATTACTTATGCCAAGCCCACCCAGCAGACATGAACAAATTCAGTAGGCCCACATTCTTACTCACAACAAGCCCACCTAGCAGACATGAACACACTCACCAAACCCACAAACTTACTCACACCAAGCCCAGCCAGTAGATGTGAACACGCACACCATTCCAGGTCCTGATGATTACTTATGTGAAGCCCACCCAGCAGAAAAGAACAAAGTAATTAAGTCCACAAACTTACTAACAGCAAACCCACCCACCAGACATGAACATACTCACCAGACCCACAAACTTACACCAAGCCCAGCCAGTAGATGTGAGCACACTCACCATTCCAGGTCCAGAGGATTACTTATGCCAAGCCCACCCAGCAGACATGAACAAGCTCAGCAGGCCCACATTCTTACTCACAACAAGCCCACCCAGCAGACATGAACACACTCACCAGACCCACAAACTTACTCACACCCAGCATAGCCAGTAGATGTGAACACACTCACCATTTCAGGTCCAGAGGATTACTTATGTGAAGCCCACCCAGCAGAAAAGAACAAAGTAATTAGGTCCACAAACTTACTAACAGCAAGCCCACCCACCAGACATGAACATACTCACCAGACCCACAAACTTACATCAAGCCCAGCCAGTAGATGTGAACACACTCACCATTCCAGGTCCAGAGGATTACTTATGCCAAGCCCACCCAGCAGACATGAACAAGCTCAGCAGGCCCACATTCTTACTCACAACAAGCCCACCCAGCAGACATGAACACACTCACCAAACCCACAAACTTACTCACACCAAGCCCAGCCAGTAGATGTGAACATGCACACCATTCCAGGTCCTGATGATTACTTATGTGAAGCCCACCCAGCAGAAAAGAACAAAGTAATTAGGTCCACAAACTTACTAACAGCAAGCCCACCCAGCAGACGTGAACATACTCACCAGACCCACAAACTTACACCAAGCCCAGCCAGTAGATGTGAACACACTCACCATTCCAGGTCCAGAGGATTACTTATGCCAAGCCCACCAAGCAGACATGAACAAACTCACTAGGCCCACATTCTTACTCACACCAAGCCCCTCCAACAGCACATTTTGCACTGTGCAAAAGTCACCAGAGGATAACTGCACAGCCTATCCAGTATTCAAAGATGGTGAGGCAGAAATGCTATTTACTGGGAAACTTTTTGGTGCTAAAGTCAGTAATAAATATTTTCATGGGTTATCTTTTTAACATGTTTAACAATTCATTCATTCATTCATTTAATATAAGCCCAAACAGGTGGCACAGCGGAAGCACTACTGCCATGCAGTCAGGCGATCACGGGTTCACGTCCCAGGTCTTCCTTATGTTGACTGCACTTTGAGTAGTGAGAAAAGCGTTATATAAATGTAAAGAATTATTATTAAAGATTAGTAACAGCCATGTCACAGCCTGCTTGGCCACACAGCCTGGGGATATAGCACAGAGATGGAGTCTGCTACGGAAGGAAGGAAGGAAAAGAGCAGGTGCCCTAAAAGACAACCGTTATTTATGATCTACAGGAAACCCGAGACAAGAAAGAAAGCTTTGTGTGTGTACTGAAGAGTCTGCAGAGTCCAGAAACCAACCGAATAAGTGGGACGGAGGGGAGGTGGGGAACGGGGGGGATAATAAAATGGTTGAGTTAGTCTTTTGTCTGTCGCAAGTGTTAAAACATCTGTTGTCAGATTCAAACCAGCTAACAAGATAAAAAAATGGATTAGAATTAAGCAAAGAAAATTAAACATTAAATGTGTCAAAATATAAGAGTGAAATACGGTAGTGCATTTGAAGGGTGAGAGAATTTTTTGGATGCAACAGAACAGCACAGATGGTTTATAACAGAAAGAGCTGCTACAGTGGCTATGTGATCTTAAAACATTACTTCAAAAATGGTGTTCACAGGTTTCATTCTAATTCAATACTGGAGTCTCGGTGTTTTTTTTCAGGATTTTGAGAAAGTGCTTGCTGTGAAAGGAGCTATATGCAATAAATATTTTTTGATCTATTCATAGAGTGATCAATTCACTCAGTCATCAGTAAGCGTTGCATTCCAACTGGTCTATTGGAGACACAACAGGGAAGTGTGGTAGGCAGTGCTAATAAAATTCCAATTGATTGATTGATTGAGGGGTGGCATACTGGCAGGGCCGTCTTAACAGCATTATAGGCCCCTACCTATACAACCACTCAGCAAGACAAAACATACATAGATTAGCATGGGACCCCCGGGCAACTGCCTAACGTGCCCATGCGTTAATATGGCCCTGCACACTGCTAGTACCGATTACCTCACAAAAAGAAGACCAGTGCTGGCTGCATCCTGTGTGGAGTTTGCAAGATAATCTGCATGGATTTCCCTTCAGGTTCCTCCACAGTCCAAAGATGTAGACATTTGGTGAAGATCTGTGTGTATGTGTGTGTCTAGGGATTGTTCATACCTTGCGCCCAATCCTTGCTATGACTCTGGTACGGATAATCAGCTTTAGAAAATGGATGGGAATGGATTGAGTGACATGACTATTGGTAGCAGTGAAAAGCCTTAATTTGATGGAAGGTAGGACAGTCTAGAAATTTGTAGCTTCATTATGAGGCTGTATTATGACTTTTGTTGAAGGAGCCAGCTGGCCAGTTTCCACATAAAGATGTATAATCTCAGGTAACTAAAGAATTATTGATTTATGCATTGGATGCTGTAATATGGCTGGCCTGGAATCGGCACAGAAGCACAGTGATGTAGGCTGCTTTTTAATTTGTATTAATTCATAGTTTGATAAAAGAATGTGAAATTGCTGGACTGAAGTGGGCAGAGCATGCCAGTATCGGAGGAAGATTCCTAATCTGAAAGATTTATTGATTCATTCTTTCATTATTTCTCTGAAAGCTGTAATATACTTGGCTGGAAAGGGCAGTGCAGCCAAGCGCAGTAAGCAGCTTTATGATTTCTATAAACCAAAGACAAATCAATTAATTCATTCATTAATGGTGGTACCACATCTGTCCTGCACAATGCAGTGGGCAGCTTTAGAGCTTATTTTAATTGACAGATAAATGGATTCATACAATACAGACTACAATGGGCCTGCCTAGCTGGGTGTTGTTGAGACCTTATAATATATATTGGCTCATCCATTCATTCATGACAAACTGCAAACTGTGTGTTAGTGTGTTAGTGTGTGTGTGTGTGTGTGTCTGTGTGCATGTTCTCACTTTGACAGTGTGGGTATTCCTTCTATGTCCATACTGATGTGCAGGTTATGTTACTTGTTTATCCCTAGTGGTGTGGGCTTTGTGGTGAAGTGGCGCCCTCTGCAAGGCTCTTGGGTAAGGCTTTGGTCTTACGTGACTCTGAATGAGATGAGCAGGCTAGTGAATATAAACTGATGAAAAACAATTAGGTAGTTATTATAATAGGGCTGATAAGCATGGTCAAGTATTGTATGCTGCATTTTAATTTTTTTTTTCATGTAACAGTGGTAAATCATAATTCCCACCCCACCCCTCCTCTTCTCATCACTGCTTGCCTTCCAGCGGTCTGCGGCTTTTCATTTTTTATGATGCTTTTATCCAAGGTGATTTATAAAGACATGCTAATTTGCTGTGAGGCATTCCCTTCAATCACATCGCGCTACACTAAAACCCGTTCCATTTGAGTGGCACAGTGTACCTCGGCAGCAGAGCTCATTTGCATTTAGCTGCAGTGATGTGAACTCCATCTTGCTCGTTATGGTACATTTTTCTTTATGGGTGCTACTGTATGAGTTCAAGGTGTTCTAAACTTTGCAAAGAGCTGCATTTCTTTGAATTGTCTTTCGGTAGAAATACTTAAAAAAGACCGTCTTGCAATGAGATAAGGAGCATATGACATATACGGTTCTGCTGCTCATCCGTAACTTCTGTAAAATGACATTTATTATTTAGGTTATAATTTTCTTGCTCCTGAGTCCATTCAATCATCAAGGGAAAGAACAGAAGGTACCCAATGGTTACACAGGACAGTACTAATACAGTACTAATTTCAAAATCCTCCTTTTAACATATAAAGCCTTAAATGGCCAAGGTCCGGTTTACTTATCTGAACTTATCATGACTTACAAACCTAAGCACACATTAAGATCTCAAGATGCAGGTCTGCTTATGATTCCAAGTATTAATGAAATAACAGTGGGAGGTCGAGCTTTTAGTTACAGGGCCCCTAAACTGTGGAATGGTCTTCCTGCTTCTATAAGAGATGTCCCTTCAGTCTCAGCTTTCAATTCCCGGCTGAAAACTCACTACTTCAGTTTAGCATATCCTGACTAGAGCTGCTGATTATCTGTAAAGACTGCATCTCTGTTGTTAGTTATTAGCACTAAAACATAAGTAACATGATAGATAGAATTTGTTACTAACCCTCAGCTATTCTGTTTCTCTTCTCGGTACTCAAATATGGCACTCGATGCCACGGCCCACCTGCAAAGTTGTTTTGCCTGCCTAAGGTAAAGTCATCTCTGATGGAGGATTGCAGGAATTGTGGGGTAGTGGGGTCCTTTCATCGGATTGGCTGGCCCAGCGCTGTCTCAGCTGTGGAATGGCCAATAGGGGTGGGAGCTTGATGGCCGAGGTCTCCAGGACTTTATATATTATATGATATCATCTACTGTTAAATTCTGTTCCGTACTTGTAATATTTTTATTCTTATACTGTATTGAGGATTACTTGTGTTCTATTCTGTGTATTGTATTTTATTGTATTGACCCCCTTCTTTTTGACATCCACTGCACGCCCAGGCTACCTGGAAAGGGGTCTCTCTTTGAACTGCCTTTCCCAATTTTCCTTCCATTTTTTCCCTACTAGGTTTTTCTTTGGAAGTTTTTCTTTGTCTTCTTAGAGAGTCAAGGCTTGAGGGCAGTCAAGAGGCAGGATCTGTTAAAGCCCATTGCGGCACTTCTTCTGTGATTTTGGGCTATACAAATATAAATGGTATTGTACTAATACAATATATGACCAAAAGTATATGGGTAGCCCACCAAATTGTTGAATTCTGGTGTTTCAGTCACAGCCATTGTTAACAGGTGGCAATCAGGTGCATAGTCATGGAATCTCCACTGGGAGAGTATGGGTCATACTGAAGAGCTCAATGACTTAATGTAGCACTGTCATAGTATGCTACTGTCGCAAATCAGTCAGTTCTTGAAAATTCTGCTCTGCTAGGTCTTCCCCGGTCAACCGTAAGTGTTGTTATTTTTGTGAAGTGGAAGTGTCTAAGAGAAACAACAGTCCATTCATGAAGTGGTAGATCATGTCAACTCACTGTCAACTCACAGAGTGCGGCTGCTGAGTGTTGAAGCACATAGTATGTAAAAATCGCCTATCCTCTGTTACATCACTCACAAAACAGTTTGACGCTACCTCTGGAAGCAACATCGGCACAAGAACTTGGCACCAAGAGCTTCATGAAATGGGTTTCCATGGCTGAGTAGCTGCACACAAAGCTAAAATCTCTACACGCCAAGCATTGGCATTGGCTAGAGTGGTGTAAAGCATGTCGCCATTGAACCCTAGAGCAGTGGAAATGTGTTCTCTGGAGTCAAGCATCTAGTCAAGTCAAGTCAGACTTTATTTGTCACATACAATTATACATACATTATAATAATTATCCATGCTTTCAGACACAAGCCATGTGTTGTGGACAGTAATGCACTCATTCGGGGAATCCCAAATGGTTTTATCCACCCATGGTTTCTGGTTTGGGTAAGTCCTGATGATGACTTTCAGGACTATTTTGTTCATGAAATATTTATTAAAACATATTACAACTTCTTTAAACAAACTGATTTCATCATCAGAGCTGCGTCTGAACATTTACTAGTCAGCAAGCATCTCTCTGCACATCCTGGAGAATGGCCGCTTTAGCTTTTGTCTATCTGAGCATAAGAAAGATGTTAGCATGGTCGGATATGCCAAATGGAGGGAGTGACTGTGCTCTATATCCGTGTTTATGTAGAGTTTTGCAATGATCCACTGTGCTGTCCCCTCTGGTAGAACATGTAATGTGCTGATAAAAGTTCAGCATTATCATTTTGAGTCTACCCTTGTTGAAATTGCCCGCCACTATGAGGGCAGCATCCAGGTTATCATTCTGATGGCAATCAAGTGTGTCATATAGTTCCAGGCAGTGTCAGTTGTCTGCTTGAGATGGCGGAAGATAAAATGGTCTTCATTAAATCATCAAAGTTCCAGATCATGTGAGCAGTGACATGATAAAACAGTTACATTCCAGTTGTCACACTGGTTTTTGTTGTCCCTCAATATATTAGATTCCTCTGTTCTATCCATTCAGTAAACAGAAAGAGATTTAGCACACCAAATCACATGATCTGGCACTGGCGGAGTCAGTTATGTCTCTGTGAGACAAAAGATCTTAGTCCAAAATGTCCCACTTGCTCTGAAGTCATCTAGCTTGTTCTCCTGTGACTGGATATTGGCTAGTAAGACATTATTAAGCTCTCAGCCTGTTGTGCCCTCCAGTGCATTTCCCTTTCTATTTCTTTTTTCACTTGCTGTCATTTTTCTGAATGATCTCCTTAGGCCAAGCTGACTCATTTACATTTACTTATCCAAGGCAACATACAACATTTATTATACAATTGGTTATATTTCTTTTTGTTTTTTTAATTGGAACACAGTGATAGTAGCAGGATTTGAACCCACAACCTTAGGGTTTGAAATCAAAAGCCTTAACCACTACACCACACTGCCCTAGTGACCACCATTCAGTGAACATGGAGTCAGAAAGCTAGGGAATGACGCACGATGCTATGTTTATGAGATTCTGCCAATCAAAACTCATATTAACCAAAGTAGCAGATATTAAAAATAAAGTAAATAAAATAAAACATTACACAAAGTAAACACACAGACTGATCAAAGCTGGCAGAGCAGGAATCGTACTTAGAGGTGCCTTCTTGAAAGTCATGCTTCACTATCTGGCAGTCTGATAGAAGAATCAGTTCAATGGATGTCAGGAGAATGCTACCTTCTGGACTGCAGAGTGCCTTCGGAGAGGTTTAGTGATAATGGTCTGGGGCTGTCTTTCATGGAGGGGCTAGGCCCTATCAGTCCATTTAAGGGTATTGTTAATGCAACAGCATATTAAGGACTTCCGTTCATGTGTCAACAGTTTGGGAACAGCCCTTTTGTGTTCCAACCAGACGGGCCCCTGTGCTCCACAAGACATGGAGAAACTCGAGTGGCCAGCTCATAGCCCTGACCTCGACCCTAGTGAAAACTTTTGCGATGAATTGGAATGTTTTTGTTGTTGTACTGTTCCATCATTTTGATATTCTTCCTTCACTACTATAGTAATTGTAATATTATTTGGTGTCTTCCTCCCACACTGTTAATGTTTCAGACTTCTAGAACATTACATCCAGCACTAACTAGTATATTGCACCTCTCAAAATACCTCAAAAACTTACTCGGTCAATATACAAGGGGTATCCAAAAATATTTCAACCAGAATTGAAAAAAAAACAGTTTTAATAATTTTTACTTACTGAAACTTTAGTCTCCTTCAAAGTACTCTCCATGTGAATGAATGCACTTGTTCCAATGTTATTCCCACTGGTGGAAACATTTTTGGAATTGCTGAAGAGGAATGTTGTCCAATGCCTGCAGCGATGTTTCTTTGACTTCCTCCATGGTACAAAAACACTTCCCTTTCAGTTCTTTTTTCATATGTGGGAACAAGAAAATGTTGCTCGGAGCAAGATCAGGCGAGCAGGGAAGGTGGCAAGAACTCCAAGATGCACAAGTCAATACAGAAATCTCTTCAATAGTCCGATGACGATCTCCGTAAAATTGCAATGTGAACTTCTTCAAGATTTTCGTCATTCCTAATTGTGGAAGGTCGGCCAGCTCTTGGTCTCCAAGTGAAATTTCCCCTCATTTGAATGTGAAAACCACCCGTAGACCTGTGTTTTACTTAAAGCTTCCTCTTTAAAAGCAGTTTCAAGCATCACTATAGTTTCAGCAGCTGTTTTCCCTAAGAGAAAACAATATTTATGATCACCCATTGCAAAAATCACAGAACATGTTAAATAAGCACCAAGAAAAACCGACACGGAATGCTGTACGAACAATACAGAGCAACACCACTTGGCAGAATGCGACAGAATACTGTTAGTACGTTACACCTAGCAGTGAAATTCGCAACTAAGTCTAGATTCCACGCCAGGTACAGATTCCGGTTATTTTTTTGTACCCCCTCATATGTATTAATATGTGTAAGTGTGGATGGAGATCCAAATCATGAAAATTTATTAAAACATCCTTCCATTTTTCAGAGCTTGCTTACTTAACTACCAAAGATAATGGGAGACACAGCCTAATTTAGCAGCACTGAATTTAAGACATAAATCAGAACTGGATGGGATATTGTACTTCACACAGTGCATAGATTCACTTATACCAAATTTCATACATACACAATTTAAAAAATTTTTTTAATAGTTGTTAAAAAATTGTTATCACAATGTATAAGTGCCCCTTCTACTCATATAAATAACTAAAATCAAGGCAAACCTTTGCAGATTCTTGTGTCAGATGCAACACAATACTGTTAACCACTGATTCTTTCTTCTCTGAATTAACACTACAAGGAGTTCATACACTGTCTATGGACATTACCTGTGGCTCTTTCAGCTCAAGGGACCCATCCCAATAAACAGCCACAATGCATCACAAAGTAAACACAGGCGCATCTAGGGGGTGGTTAATCTTAAACCTACATTGTCAGCAATTCATACAACTTCTGGATATACACAGGCCATTATGAAGTGAACCCAGCTATACTGGCCAGTAATTGCAACACCTAATCCATATGGCTGCAGGGTCATATATATTTAATAATAAAATACCCAGAGATTTGACTTCAAGTAGGTTTTGAGAACTGCCAGGCTCCTCCCACGCCACTGAGTAGGTTGGTGAACTAGAAAAGTGATGGATGTCAAACCATTGAATTGAGATTTCTTCTTAACCGGTCACGCAACCTCAGTTAGAAGTCATTATACACAGTGTATTAATAAAAGTTTGATTTGTATTAATTTATCACATCTCAGGTATTCAACACTTTATTTTTCCAAATACTGTATTTCCACATGGAGGCAGCTATGAACACATGTATTGGGGTTCTATCACTGACACCAAAGTCACTATGGAGGTCTAAGCACTCCATGGTGGTAAGGCTGCTGGGATGAATGAAATCCAACCGGTTATGTTGAAAGCCTTGGATATTGTTGGGATATTGTGGGTGACATATCTATTCAGTGTTGTGTGGAAGGCAGGTAAATCACCCTTGGAATGGCACACTGGTATGGTGGTCCCTATATTTTACAAGGGTGGCCAGAAGCTGTGCTTTAACAACCAGGAAAGATGCTGGAGGGAAGAATCCATCCAAAAGTTTGAAGGCAAAAGCACAACATGAGCAATATGGATTCTGTCCTGGCAGTGGACCAGTTGACTAGCTCTTCTCCTTGGCATTTGTGCCGTATGATGTATGTGAGTATGCGAACCTAGCCTACATATGTTTTATAGATTTGGAAAAAGTGTATGACCGTGTTTCTCAGCACGTGTTGTGGGAAGTGCTCCAGGAATATGTGGTAGCAGGGCCTCTCTTTCATGTCACTTTTTCCGTGCATGAATGCAATAAGAGCTGTGTCCAAATAATTGGTGTTAAGTTGAATTAGGTCACTATGGGTATCAGACTCCCAGACTGTGTTCTGTCACCACTCCTGTTTGTGGTTTCCCTTGATCAGATAGCAAAGCACAACAAAGGATGTGAGAATGTCAAATCAGAGAAGCTAGTGTTGTTGTTTTATGTAGACAATGTTGTCTTCTTGATGGTGACCTTCGGCACCCACTTGAGCAGTTCACTGCCAAGTGTGTAAATAGGCTGGGATTTGGATCAGTACCTTCATAACCTGAGGTCTTGCTTCTCTCTTGGAAAAAAGTTGATTTATCTCTCCTGGTGATTGGGAACCAACTGTCCTTCATGAAGGAGTATCTCAGGACCTTGTTTATGAATGAGGGGTGATGGGATAGACAAGCTGTTCTGTGGGTGCTGTACCACTTCATAGTAGTGAAGTGGGAGCTAAGTCTGAAGACAAAACTTTCAGCTTACTAGTCTCTCTGTATCCCGATCTTCACCTTCGGTCATGAGCTGTGAGTAATGACCGAAAAAAAAGATCATGAATACAAGTGGCAGAAATGAGGTTTCTTCACAGGGGGGGTAGGATGATACTGTAAGATTGGGTGAGAAATGGGAAAGCCTCAGGGTAGAGCTGCTGCTCCACTGGATCAAGAGGAGTGAGCTGAGGTGGTTGGGCATAACCATAATAAGGATGTATCTTCCTAGAGCTGCCCTGGGTGGAGATCCTTCCGTTTTAGGGTGATCACACTCCTCAGACTTTCTGGGTTCTGGAAAGAAGAAACTGGATGTTGGTTGAGCCTAAGATTCATGAAGAACAATGCAGGCATGGAACACTTAGCCTTAGCTTTTTACCCTCAAAAGGTTCTGGAATGTTCATGAGAATATGATCAACCCATCATCCTGTGTTCTGTGGACTTGCAAAAGGCACATGACCACATCCCTCAGGGTGGCCTATGGGGGTTGCTTCTAGAGTATGGGGTCCTGGGCCAGCTGTTTCCGGCTATTCGTCCTCTGAAAACCCAGAGCAAAAGCTTGATTTGCATTGCTGGTATTAATTCAGACTTGTTGCCATTGTTTTTGGGATTCTACTAGTATTTCCCTTTGCCACCGACTTTGTTCATAATTTTTATGGACAGAATTTCTAGGTGCAGCCAAGGAATGGAGAGAGTCGAGTTTGGTGAATTCAGGATCACATGTTTTCTTTTTGTGGGAAATGTGGTACTGCTGGCTTCATTTTGCTGTGACCTTAGATAAGCAATTGGGTTGTTTACAGCTGAGTGTGAAGCGCTGGATAAGGATCATCAGCTTCAAATCTGAGGCCATGGTCTTGGCCAGAAAGGGGTGGAGTGGGGTGAGTTCTCTTGATTAACCTACATTCCTACTCTCATTTATGGCCAGAGGCTTTGAGGAGTGACTGAAAGAACTAGATCACGAATATAAGTGGCAGAAATTAGTTTTGCCTTTTCAGGGTGTCTGGGCTCAGCCTTAGAGATAGAGTGAGAAGCGCTGACATTCAGGAGGAGCTCAGATTAGAGCCACTGTTTCTTCATATTGAATGGAGCCAGTTGGAGTGGTTCAGGCATCTGATTAGGATGACTCCTGGAGACCTCCCTGTGGTGATGTTTTGGACATCCAACTGGAAGGAGACCATGGAGCAGTCCCCGGACACATTGGAGAGATTGTATCTCTTGGATGGCCTGAGAATGCCTTGGTGTCCCCCAGGAGGAGTTGGTGAGGAAAAGGGATGTCTAGGCACCTTTGCTTAATCTGCAGCCCTTGCATGGATGGAGGCATGCATTAGGTTTTTTGAGGAATTGTTTCTTGTCTTATAGAGTCAAGGTTGGGGTCTGTTAATAAAAGAAGGACTGTAAAAGCCCATTGAGGCATTCTTTGTGTGATAATGGGCTATGCAAAAATAAATTGTTGTTTCAGAATTCATTACAGTCGAGCCAATTGACTACAGTCTTAGATAATCAGAAAGTGAAGAGACAAACATGCAAATAATTCATAAAAATAACAATAAAGAACAGAGTCATTTTAGGGGTGCTCCAATAACTGATTCTTTGTATAATTTAAATGATTGATTTATTGATTGATTGGTGGGGCGGCAAACGTCATAGCCTGGACCAGTTTCCATCTAATTGTGAAACCATTTATTGTGAAAATCAGGCTGGACCCTCTCTAACTGTGGTTGCTATAGTGACAAAGCCATGTTTGCTTGGTCCGTTGCCATGGCAACAACTTAAGGTTGTTTTCACCTCATTTGATTTTCTTGTTCTGAATGACTTGGATGCTATTTCTGCTCCTCCATGTTTTCTACACGCTTAAATGGCCTATTTATTTTTTCCTTGACATGTTTGTTTCTGACATTGTTATTTTGTCCATTGGGATTGAGGCCATAACCTTATGATTTTCCATTTGTTCATGCAGCCCTTCGTGTTCCAGTTTTTACCTGCGGTTATTACTCTATTCTTTAGGAGTTGGGATAGAAGGTCCGTTTGGGTCAGGATTTACAAATATTGCTATAGAGTACATGACAGATGTCAGGCCATTGGGAGTCCTACTGGTGTGAACACTAACAGTGACAACTTATTTAGCTTTGCCACGTACCCCCCTGCAGTGGTAGTGCTATACTTCCTGATTATAAAATTCCATTTAAAGACGCTTTTAAAGGGTGGGTCAATAGGTGGCAGCAGAGAGACTTGGTAAATTGAATGTGGCTCCCTGCTACTCACTGCAGAGGCAACTCACAAGGTGGGACTCAGGTCAGCAGCCTGGAATCACTAGAGGGAACTCTACAGGAGCAGTCTCAGGGGTTTCAAAGGCATATCCTCACCCTATTCTGGAATATTCTGGAATATACCTGCTGCAGAAATACTTAGTACATAACAAGGGAGTCTCAAGACATTGTCATATATGAACTCCAAACAAGGATGTCCTTCTGGTGGAGTACAATGTGCTGTTGTAAATGCAGCATGACAGACTGAAGAAATCTTCTTCTTTTTCTGAGATTTTTGGTGGTTGGCAGACCAACATAAAGGTGTATTGTCACTACCTACTGAACTGTAGTGTGGAGCAGAGACTCACATAGCATACCCTAACTTGGTATATTTTATTAAAAATTAACCTTACATAATATTAAAAAGTTCAACACTTTTTAAAATTCAAACAGTCTGATTCAATTTATTGTCAATATGGTCCTCCTGTCCGAAAGATTTCAATTTTTCAAAAAGATGTTTTCTTTGCACCTCATACAGTGGAACCACGGTTCACGAACGTCTTGGTACACGTACAACTCGGTTTACGACCAAAAGTTCGCCAAGTGTTTGCCTCAGTCCATGACCACACACTCGGTATACGAACAAGCCAGTTTCCCTTTAGGTTTGTACAAGTTCAGTTTCTCCTTGTGCATTTCCTGTGCAGCCAGCAAGTGAGCAAGAGAGAGAGAGCAACACACACACACAGAGGTGTGCGAGACACACACACACAGAGGTGCGTGAGACAGAAGCACACAAACGCGAGACAGAGGCACACACACACACACAGGCGCGTGAGACAGAGGCACACACACACACACAGGCGCATGAGACAGAGGCACACACACAGGCTCGCGAAAGAGACACACGCACACACGAAAGAGAGAGAGAGCGAGCAATCGAGAGAAGGAAGGCTGGATGCATAAGGAAGAAAAGCCATGTTTTTGTTTTCAGTTCAGTTTACAGCGATCGGTTCATAGCGTGCATTGTGGCAATGTTACTTTTCTTGGCGGTTTATTAAATTATGGATTTTTCAAATGTTCATTTTTTTCCCTGTGCTTAAAAGTCATTAAAAAAAAAAGTGTTTTTAGCGAGCGGTTCCTAGCACTATAGCACGAACTATTGCAGTGTTAGTTTTCTCTGTTGTTCAAGGTTTTCTCGTGTTATATAATGCTTTTACATTTAGTTTACTATTACGCTGTGCATTCTATGGTATAATTAACTATATTTGTGCTTAAAAACTAAAAAAAATATAAATTTACATACAGTTTGTACGGTCTGGAATGGATTAATTGTGTTTACATACAATCCTATGAGGGAAATTACTTCGGTTCACGACCAAATCAGTTTACGACCAGAGTTTTGGAACGAAATATGGTCGTGAACTGAGGTTCCACTGTATGCAGTACCTTCTGAATAAAGAAATCTAACAGAAAGCTTTCTTTAATCAGCTAGGTTCATTTACATCAGCGTTTCTCAACCTTTAAGTATTTGCGACCCGAGTTTTCATAACAGTTTTAATCGCGCCGCCCCCCCTAACATTTTTTTGAAATGTAGATGCATATTTTATCATACCTACTTAACTTTTATCGACATTTACCTAACTCTATATTTATTGTTTTAGTATCAGAATGTAGTTTAAGTTAATTTGTTTTGGTTTCAAAATATGTTTTTTTCATATTTTTGATTATTGTTTTCTTTTTTTCACATCTTCACGCCCCCCTTTTTGTTACTTTGAGCCCCCCTAGGAGGGCCCGCCTCACAGGTTGAGAACCACTGATTTACATTGCAAGAAAAACCACAAACTGTTATAAGGATTTGGGGCACCTGTAGGGAAATCCTGTATAACTGGAAACAAAATGCAGGTTATGAATGCAAAAAAGAAAACAAATGTCTTCATAGTTGCAAGTCTAAAGATTGTAGAACTTTCCGATGATAAAGACTTCCAGAAGGAAGAGGTGGGTCCAGGTGAATGGACACCAAAGTGATGCCAAGGGTGGTAAACCCATCAAACCTGTCTGTATAGGTAGGAAGAGACAAGTGCCATCCTGTTTACAATCAACTTGGCTTTGATGTAGTTCCCACTGTGCATTCTAAAGTATTTCAAACACACCCATCAATTTACAGATAAATGGTATGTTCCAGAAAACCACCTCTATTATTAAGTAAATATACTACTCGAGAATACTACTCTGAGAATAGCATCAAGTGGCTCTGTATCGGTCTGTCGTAGTGAAAAAGGAGCTGAGCCAAAAGGCAAAGTTCTCAATTTATTGGTCAATCTACGTTTCCTGCTCTCACCTATGGTCATGAGCTGTGGGTAGTGTCTGAAAGAACGAGATTGCAAATACAAGCGGCTGAAATGAGTTTCCTCTTCAGGGTGTCTGGGCTTTCCCTTAAAGACAGGGTGAGAAGCTCAGTCATCCGGGAGGGGCTCAGAGTAGAGCTGCTGCTCCTCCGCATCGAGAGGAGTCAGATGAGGTGGCTCGGGCATCTGATCAGGATGCCTCCTGGACGCCTCCCTGGTGAGGTGTTCCGGGCACATCTAACCGGGAGAAGGCCCCAGGGAAGACCCAGGACATGATGGAGGGACTATGTCTCTCAGCTGGCCTGGGAACGTCTCGGGATTCCCTCGGAAGAGCTAGTAGAAGTGGCCAGGGAGACGGAAGTCTCGGCATCTCTGCTTAAGCTGCTGCCCCTGTGACCTGATCTTGGATAAGTGGAAGAGGATGGATGGATGGATGAATGGATGGTATAGCATCAAGTCAATGAAACTTCTGAGATATTGATCTGGTCAGTTAAGTAGCAGAGGGGGTTTTTAATCAGTTTCAGCTGCTTTGGTGTTAATGAAATTAACAACAGATGCACTAGAGGTGCAACAATGAGATGACGCCCAAAACAGGAATGGTTTAACAGGTGGAGGTCACTGACATTTTTCCCTCCTCATCTTTTCTGACTGTTTTTTCACTAGTTTTGCATTTGGCTACGGTCAGTGTCACTACTGGTAGCATGAGGCAATACCTGGACCATACAAAGGTTATACAGGTAGTCCAACTTCTCCAGGATGGCACATCAATACGTGCCATTGTCAAAATGTTTGCTGTGTCTCCCTGCACAGTCTCAAGTGCATGGAGGAGATTCCAGGAGACAGGCAGTTATTCTAGGAGAGCTGGACTGGGCCCCTCGTAGAAGGTCCTTAACCCATCAGCAGGACCGGTATCTGCTCCTTTGGGCAAGGAGGAACAGGATGAGAACTGCCAGAGCCCTATAAAATGACCTCCTGGTGTGAATGTCTCTGACCAAACAATCAGAAACACACTTCATGAGGTTGGCCTGAGAGCCTGATATCCTCTAGTGGACCCTATGCTCACTACCCGGCCCATGGAACTCGATTGGCATTTGCCATAGAATAACAGAATTGACAGGTCCACCACTGGTGCCCTGTGCTTTTCACAGATGAGAGCAGGTTCACCCTGAGCACATATGACAGACGTGAAAGGGTCTGGAGAAGCCGTGGAGAATGTTATGCTGCCTGTAACATCATTCAGCATGTTCCTTTAAACCTGGACTAATTCCCTTCATGATTTGTAACACTGTAATCATTTTTCCTCTTAATCTTCTTTTGCTTAACCTGATAAGGCTCAGCCCTTTTAATCTTTCTTCATAACTCATCCCCTTCAGCCCAAGAATAAGCCCAGTAACTCTTCTTTTGACTTTTTCTAGTGCTGCTACGCCCTTTTTGTAGCCTGGAGACCAAAACTGCACACAGTACTCCAGATGAGGCCTCATCAGTGTGTTATAAAGCTTGAGCAGAACCTCCTTGGAGTTGTACTCCACAAATCGTGCTTTATAACCTGACATTCTGATAGCCTTCTTAATGGCTTCTGAACACTTCTGAACAACTTGATAGTGTAGAGTCTACTGCGACTTTGAATCCTCCACATAAATTGTACTTTTGATTTTCCCATTTTCTATTCAAATCTAATGTTTTTACCTCCTATGTGTAATACTTTACATTTACTGACATTAGATTTCATCTGCCACAAATCTGCCCAAGCCTGTGTGCTGTCCAAGTCCTTCTGTAATGATTTAATGGATTATCTGCCAATCCACCTATCTTGGTATCATCTGCAAACTTAACCAGCTTGTTTCTTATATTCCTATTCAAATCAACCATAACCCTCTGCTTTCTGTGTCTGAGACAACGTTGCACCCACCTACAAATATTCCCCTGAACTCCCACTTTTTAGTTTGATGCCCAACCTCTCACGTGGCACCTAATCAAATGCTTTCTGAAAGTCAAGATAAATAATATCTTCTCCAATTTGATCATTTTCTTTGCTTGCTTCCTCATAGAATTCCAGCATGTTAGTAAAACACGACCTCCCTCTTCTGAGCCCATGCTGACTGTTCAGAATAACTCCTGTCCTTGCCATGTGTTGCTCAATCTTATCCTTAATAATTCCTTCCATTCATTTTCCTGTGATGGATGTTAAATTTACTGGCCTATAATTGGTTGGATCTGCCTGGTCACCCTTTTTATATAATGGGATGATATCTGCCATTTTCCAGTCCTTCGGAATCTCTCCAGTGTGTAGTGACTTCCTAGGGTTTATAGGGTTTATATATGTACTTGCTAACCTCATTAAGAACTAGAGGATGTGATGCTTGTTAAGCTTAGTTGCTTGGATCTGCCCTGTCACCCTTTTTATATAATGGGATGATATTTGCCATTTTCTATTCCTTTGGACTCTCTCCAGTGCACAGTGACTTCCTAAAAATACGTGTCAAGGGTTTATATATGTACTCACTAGCCTCCTTAAGAACACGAGGATAAATATTATCTGGTCCTGGTGATTTGTTTGACTTCATCTTATTTAATCTGAGCAGCACCTCTCCCTCTACAATTTCTAAATCCCTCAGTAACTCCTTAGTAGCCGCATTTACCTCTGGGTGGTTATTCACTTGCTCACTTGTAAACACCTCAGAAAAATGTAAGTATAGAGCATCCGCTATTTCACTACCTCTATTTTTTAATTCCCTTTTACTATTCCTGATGCACTTCTCCCCCTCATTGACTACTCTTTTATTACTTAAATACTGAAAGAATCTCTTAAGGCCTTCTTTCACCTTATCTGCTATATTCCCCTTTAACTGTCTTTTAGCCTCCCTAATATCTTTTTTAATAGCTGCCCTCATGTACTCATACGCTCTACAATTCACACTGGACTTATATATGTTTTGTTTTTCCTTTGCAGCTTCTTTCTCAGCTCTATTAACCCACTGTGGAGTTTTTAGAAATTTCCTACTAATTCTAAATTTTAGGTATGTATCTGTCCTGTGTTACATGTAAACCATTTTTCAATCTGTTCCCCTGTTTCTCAATTGTCTCTACACTTAAAAGCTTATCCCAGTTTCTCCTACTCAGACTTTGCCACATCTCTTCAAAATTCATCCTAACAAAGTTAAATTACAAAGTTAAAGTTAAACAGTTTTAGTCTTTGCATCTGCACCCTTACAAAACACAGAGAATTATATCCTGATTACAAAATACTAGATCCAGATAAAGTTCACCCCATGTTGGTGCTTTAACATACTGAACTAAAAAGCAGTCGCTGATTACTTCTAAACACTCCTACTCTTGTGCTCTGCTATTTGCAAGGTTACCCTAGTTAATATTCAGATAAAGTCCCCCGTAACTATAATATCCCCCCTGTAAACTTGTCTTTTTAATATTTGTGCATTCAAATTACTATCTGCATTGGGTGGTCTATAATACACTCCAAAAATAAGCCCTCTTTCTCTAATGCTTTCCAGATGAAGCCACATGTCCTCACTAAGATGGGGCTCATCAACCAACTGAAAGGGACTTGTGTTTAAATTCTGTTTGACGCTCGCCCCCGTTTTTCTGTTCTGTCTCTCCTTCCTAAAAAATATGTATCCCTCTTTGTGATACTCATCCCCATCTTAGTTATTTTGCCAGACTAACCAACAAGAACTAATGTTTTTCTTTTAAAAACTTTTAATTTAGGTTTGGCTGAAGAAGGTTTAATTATAATTGTGTGAATCAAAGTGGGGTAGGGATGGGTGCTGTATAGCAGACTGCTATAAGTGCCTGTTCTGTTCTTCTTATTAGGCATTTTAAAAGACCCATTTTCAAGTAGGGCCCCGGGGTGTGGCACCAAGTCACCCTGATGGTAGATATGCCCATACATATAATAGTCTTTTTTATTCAACCTCACAATCTTGGACTTAATCAGTTTATTGGTATATACTAGCTGTGCCAGCCACTTAAGATGAGTCGAAATCTAAATAATCAACATATTACACCATGAAATGTATATGTCTCTGTTATTTGTAAAAGCAGTGTTAATACACTGCTCACAAAAATTAAAGGAACACTTTTTTTATTGGGCCTGGCATGAAATCAATTAAACCTGTCTGATAATTTTCTGGTTTGTTAAGCAGCTGAGGTCATTGTTAATCACTTTCAGCTGTATTGGTGTTCATGGACTGAACGACAAGTGCACTAAAGTGGCAACAATTAGAAAACCCTCAAAACAGGACTGGTTTTACATGTGGAGGTCATTTCAAGTTTCTCCCTCTTGATCTTTTTTGGCTGGTTTTCCACTCGTGCTAGTTTTGGCTTGAGTAATTATCTCTACTGGCAGTATGAGGTGATTCCTTAACCCTACAGAGGTTGCACAGGTTGTCCAACTTCTCCAGGATGGCACATCCACACATGCTGCAGCAAGAAGGTTTAATGTGTCTCCCAGCACAATCTCCAGAACATGGAGGAGATTTCAGGAGACTGGCTGTTATTCTCGGAGAGCTGGACAGGGCCGTAGAAGGTCCTCAACCCATCAGCAGGACCGATACCTGCTCCTTTGTGCAAGGCGGAACAGGCTGAGCACTGCTCGTGCCCTACAGAATGACCTCCAGAGGGCCACTGGTGTGAATGTCTCTACCCAAACAATCAGGAACAGACTTCATGAAGATGGCCTGAGGGCCCGACGTCCTGTAGTGGGCCCTGTGCTCACTGCCCAGCACCGTGGAGCTCGACTGGCATTTGCTCAAGAACACCAGAATTGGCAAGTCCGCCACTGGCCCTGTACTTTTACAGGCGAGAGCAGGTTCACCCTGAGCAGCTGTGATAGGCGTGAAAGAGTCTGGAGAGACAAGGAGAATGATATGCTGCCTGCAACGTCGCTCAACATGACAGGTTTGGTGGTGGGTCAGTGATGGTCTGGGGAGACATATCCATGGAGGGACGCACAGACATCTACTGCGTAGGAAATGGTGCTCTGACTGCCATAAGGTATCGAGATGAAATCCTTGGACCCATTGTCAGACCCTACGCTGGTGCAGTAGGTCCTGGTTTCCTCCTAATGCACGACAATGCCCGGCCTCATGTGGCAAGAGTATGCAGGCAGTACCTGGAGGATGAAAGAATTGAAACAATTGAATGGCCTTCACGATCCCCTGACTTAAACCCAATAGAACATCTGTGGGACATTATGTTTCGGTCCATTAGGCGCCACCAGGTTGCTCCTCAGACTGTACAACAGCTCAGGGATGCCCTCATACAGATCTGGGAGGAAATGCCACAAGACACCATCCGTCGTCTCATTAGGAGCATGCCCCGGCGTTGTCAAGCATGCATACAAGCTCGTGGGGCCACACAAGATACTGAAAAGCATTTTGAGTAGCAGAAATTAAGTTTTTGAAAAATGGACTAGCCTGCCACATCTTCATTTCACTCTGATTTTAGGGTGTCTACACAATTGAGCCCTCTGTAGGCAGAAAACTTTGATTTCCATTAAAAGACTTGGCATCCTTTTGTTCCTAAGACATTGCCCTGTCGTTATTTGTATAGATATCCAACTTCATATTGAGATCTGATGTATCTAATGTGTTTCTTTAAAGTGTTCCTTTAATTTTTGTGAGCAGTATACTTGTGATGTGCTATCTGTCGGAATGATGAATGCAGTGAGTGAAAATTTTTGTAAGGCACCATTTTTTGGCATGTCACAGACATCAACCAGACAAAAAAAACATAGACATCTATCCTTTCATTAAGATGGATAATATCACCAACTGATATGCTTACTCTAAAAAAGGGGTCATTTTCATGTTTTTTGTAATTCATTTTCTAATATTGCCATTTTATATTACTCAAAAAAATGACATGTTGTAGGAACTTAATTCAATTACGTGTACAACTTTCACTCAAATTTAAACTCATTTAAAATTAGCTAATCTAATTGGAAAAGAAGCAGTGGAATGAATTAGGTGAACATAGCTTAATTGAGTTACTTATTTAAACTGACTACTGTATTTTGTTAAACCAAATTAGTGAATGCTAAAATTTAAATTTGTTGATTGCACACTCGAGTACTGCATGATAATTTCCAGTCAATTAAACAAACCCTCCAAAAATAAGACCAAAATCTTTATTCTTAGAAATTTTATTTTCACATTTGAATGCAGATGCATAGTCATCTAATCACTAACCACAACCCCATCATTAATGAATGACATTTCCAAGGAGCCAATCACACCTAGATAATTAACATATTAAATCAGCGCCCGTGGCCACAAGAAGAAAAGCCTGCTCATGTGGTTTAGGGTGTGCAACAGATTTGCCAGACAATGAAAGACAAACACGCTCAAAGCCACCTTCATAGCTGCACAAATCTTTGGCACTTAAATTATTGTTATGTCCAATCTTTATCTTTATCTAATGTCTAAAAATCTGTAATATCTTTAAAAAAGGGGTGTTCCTGTAATGCATATTAACTCAGTTTATGCTAATAAACCATTTTTTTGGCACCAAAAATAACTAAAAACTGGTTAAGCCTTCTGGAAAACTTAAAAGAAATACTTCTATGTGAAATAATCTTGGGAGTAAGAAATCAGGTTGCAAGTTGATAAGCACAAACAAATACAAATTCCACTGCACACTGTACATCTGACAAGAAAGACTCCTGTAAATCTAAAGCATAAAGTTCTAATATAATCTTTAGTTATAACTATAATAATATATAGTTACGAGCGGGCTAAACCCCTGGTGCCTTCGGCGCCCATACCTCCCCCCGGAACCTTTGGTGCCTCGACCTTCAGCTAACTAACAATCCTAAATACAAACATTGGTGTTATGAACAGAGAATTTTTTTAATAGTTTGTTCCTGTGAAAGCAAGTTTACTCGATCCGAAATAAAAACTACGACTTTCTTGATATTTTAGTTTAGAATTTAAAAACGGAATAAGAATCTGAAAATCTAACAACATCACATTAAAGTTCGATAAATACTGAAAAGAATGATACCAAACATATATATGTAGGTTTTAAAATAAGCCTGAGTTAAAGCGTGAAAAAAAAGTGACATAAAAACGTCTCATAAAATTGTTGCACTTTTAGGCTTAGGATTTTCTATATATACTGTATATAGAGAGAGAGTAGATAAGTTGCGAAACCATTAAAATTTAAATGTATGCTTTTTGTTTTCTGAGTGAATATGAAACATTGCACACAGCAACACAGCAAAGACTGTCCTTTTATCCTGTTTGAATGCCTTACTGACTTGTTATCTGTGATTTCCTGACTAAATCTATGAAGAATTTATAACCATATATTTCCTTTAAAGGAAAAATATGAATAGTGACAATCTGCATGAAGATGAGACTTTTCCGCTGTGACCATGTGTTCTTTATTTCAACTTATACAATTTCTTGTATTAGGAATTTGTCAGTTTTCGCATACCATCTGAACACACTCACTCTCAGACATAGCTGGGATAGACTTGGACATTCATGGAATCTGCCCACTTTCTCCCGCTTTTATGCTAAAGGACCTCTGTTGTACGATCCACTGCTGTATAGTTCTGCCTTGCTGTTATCTACCGTTACTTCTCATTCACTATTAGTGAGTGGTGTTGATGTCTCTAGTACTCATTTCTCACAACTGCATCTCTTGAAAGCTCTAGTAGGTGTAGCTTGATGTTCCCAGTAGTGTTTGAGTATATCATGAAGACTGTTCTAATATAACAAGCTGGTACTTTGGTGGCCCCGATTGATTTGAAAACAAACCTGTGAATGCAGTGGTGCAGCTATAAAAAAATGTTGTGATTGGCTGACCTGTTAGAAGATGAAGTACTTGTTGTGTGTGCCAAATACATAAAGTTCTGTCCCAGTCCACTTTCACATACAGCAGTCTCTAAGTTGTGTGCCTACAAATTTCACCTTCACATCATTAACTTCAACTTTAACTTCAACTTTATTGTTATATATATGTACTCAGTACAACGATGAATCTTGGTTTTGTGAAAGTACACACTTTTTCAATGAGATTTTTAAATCCTCTGCTTTTGACAAACAATCCAACAATGATGGATGGATTAAAAGGCAGAAGTCTACGTGACCATCTTCATCAAGTCCTTCCGTGAGAACCCTAAATCCAAAGAGGACTGTTTCATTTATGTTAGGTAGAATGCCCAGAGGGGACTGGGTGGTCTCATGGTCTGGAATCCCTACAGATTTTATTTTTTCTCCAGCTGTCTGGAGTTTTTGTTTTTCTGTCCCCCCTGGCCATTGAACCTTACTCTTATTCGATGTTAATTAATGTTGATTTATTTTGTTTTCTTACTGTGTCTTTTATTTTTCTATTCTTTATTATGTAAAGCACTTTGAGCTACTGCTTGTATGAAAATGTGCTATATAAATAAATGTTGTTGTTGTTGTTGACAAAAGGTGTTTTTGTTTTTCCCTTTGTGTTTCATCTCTGCTATGTGGTAATTTCATACAACACAATCAGGTCAGGTCAGGTTGGGGAGCATGCACTGGTACAGTGCGTTGTCACAACCATCACATGACAAAACAGCTCGGGATCCTGGTTGGCAATCCCCCAAGCAGACACACGGTCCAGTCTCACCCTCTGGAAATGACCACCTATCTGCCACACCCAGATACTACGTGAGCACCCCTTGGCCTGGTCCAGCCACTCATGTTCTAAACGATGAGGATCCTGCGAGCTAGATCACCCTCAGGGAATCACGCCAGATGGCCGTAGTGCCGTAACTGATGCTCCCTCACAATGGAGGTAATGTGCATCATTCAGGACTCCATGAGCAACCGCTCATTCAACACAAAGTCAAACACCGTCTCTCCCAGTCCATCTACTGACTTCATAGGTCACATTTTGTAAAGCCAGTATTCCATATTGTGAAATTTACAACAAGGAAATATCGTCTTATACCATCCATCCATCCATTATCCAACCCGCTATATCCTAACTACAGGGTCATGGGGGTCTGCTGAAGCCAATCCCAGCCTACACAGGGCACAAGGCAGGAAACAAACCCCGGGCAGGGTGCCAGCCTACCTCAGGGCACACACACACACACACACACCCACACTAGGGACAATAGAATTGCCAATGCACCTAACCTGCATGTCTTTGGACTGTGGGAGGAAACCGGAGCACCCTGAGGAAACCCACACAGACACGGGGAAAACATGCAAACTCCACGCAGGGAGGACCCAGGAAGCGAACATGGGTCTCCTAACTGCGAGGCAGCAGCGCTACCCACCGCGCCATCGTCTCATACCCATCTTGCAAAAAACCATTGAAAGTAAAAGTCAATAGATGGAAAGCACAGAGTGAAAATATGTGTGTCTGTTAAAAAAAATCCAATAGTTATGGCTAAAGTCGATTCAAGATACTAGCCAAAGAGAGAGGGAGAGGACAGATATTAGTGTGGACTGTGACATTGACATGCTCTCACAGTCACGCTTGGAGCTACAAAGATGAATGAACGTTCTTTCTTTTTTTTTTTGTGATTATTAGCATTTTGTATGTTTTGTTTTATAAAATTAACCATTATTTGTTCTGTTTATTTACTTTACAAATTTGATAGTTGCCTTTCTTATATTAGTAGTTTCACCACTGTGATCCAGCAGATATCACACAGCCATCCTATCTGAGGATGAGAACTGCCGTATTTTTTTGCATTGCATTTTCGAAATCCTGCACCGCCATTTTGGTTCATGTGGGCGCTGCCATTCTGTGCTTCAGAAGGTTTCCTGTACATCGTGACAGCTGGTTATTGTAACACATGATGTCATCACCATGACAATATAAATGTTGCTGTTGCAAATTGTGGATTTTGTTGAAAATTGTTTTGTGGTGTACTACCTATTAAATCTTTATGTGTTTTTCAACACGTAAGTTTTTTTTTACTTTTTGTTGAAAACTTTACTAGGTTTTTTTGTTTATGATTTCTCTCTTTAATTTTTGGGGCCTCTTTTCTCTTGCTCCTGTTTCTTTCACTTGTGGCAGAGCAGTTAGTTTTAACTTAAATAAGCAGAAAATCAAACCAAATCTCTTCACACATTGTCATGCATACAAGCCAGAGGGTTGCCTTCCTGACCCGCCTAAGGTACGTGGTACCTCCCCGGGACGAGAGGGGGTACCGTCGCTAAGAGCCACAGCCTTGAGAATACACCCCTTGAGGGCAACGAAGCCAAGGAAGCCCAGCCTTTTCCGGGCTACTGAGTATAAAAAGATGACGTCTCATTTCAGACCTGATGACTACTGAGAGTGACAGAGAAAGAGCTCACCCTGTATAAAAAAACCACTTTCTCAAGGGAATTGTCCCAGCACACATATTTTATTTAAACATTTTTTCTTTTGTTGCAATTAAATGAGGTTTGAATTTTGCCCTGCCACATCATTCGCCCCGCTACACACATCTACCAGAAAAAAAAAATATTAAATGGAAATTGCAGCAATTCATGCAATTTATGATTGACAGACTATTCCAACTTTGAAAGGAGGAGGAGGTTGGACTTGAAATCTAGCTTTGTTAGTGATAAAAATACTCGTTCTAAACTAAAAGCTGAAATTCAAAAGTCAGAATCATCTTTAACCTTAACTTTAAAGCTGGTAAAAGATGATGATGGAATAGTTGGCAGGATCTGAGATCCAGTAAAAAAAACAAGTCAACCTTCTTGAAGAGAGTTGAATATCCCATAAAAATAATTCAGATTTGTTAATTTCCATTTCTCATGTACCGATGGCACTGAAGCAGGCAGTAAGTTTGTCTTTGGAAAATGTGCATCCAAGTGTGATATTCATAAAGAGGTGATTATCAACAGCATTCTGTTCGAACATCAGGCCATGCTGACAAGCTGAATATCCCAGTAGTAATAGGCTAATCAACAGCAATTTAAAGCTAAATGCACACGAAAGAAAAATGCTGTATTCACTACCTAGAAACAACTGACTGTGTACAATTGAAATGGTAGAGGATCCCAGCTCTTGAATAATCTATCAGCTCTATTACTTTAGTACTAGCACTCTAGCTCTTTGGTACAGTGTCTCTCCGGAAAATCCTTGGGTACTGTTGGTTTGACTTTGTGTTGAATGAGCGGTTGCTCATGGAGTCCTAAATGAGGCACATTACCTGCATTGTGAGGGAGCGTCATTTACAGTACTACGGCATGTGGCTCGATTTCCCATTTGGTGATCAAGCTTGCAGGATCCTCATTGCTGAGAACCCGAATGGCTAAGGGGACACCCACGGGACACCTGCTGCAGCATTTCAGGACTGGACCGCATGTCTGCCTGGGGGGATTGCCAACCAGGATGCAGAGCTGTTTCATTGTGTGGTGGGTGCGGCAATGCACTGTACCAGTGCATGCTCCCCAAATTGACTTGATTTGACTTGATTTCTAGTATTACTGCTTTGTTTTTAGTTGCTAATTTTGTTTTTGGCTGCCATTATGAAATCATTTGTTGAACTCAAAATGGACACTAATGAGAGTACGTTTATCATGCCACAGGATCCTTTCAAACTCACTTTGGTTTACTCATTATAAAAACATTTAATGAATCGAGCGAATTATCAGGTACCTTAATGGGTAAGAAAGCACAAGGTTTTTGGGAAAGAAAAGAATGAAGCTGGGATATCCTAGTAAGGCTAACCAGATCCCCAATGAATATGGCCTCCCGTCCCAACCTTTTTTGAATGCACATACAATCACTCAACATGAACTACTCAACTGTGTGACATCAAAGACAGCAGTGTAGAATATGGATAGTTTTTAGTGTATAAAACATGTATAATTATCCATCCATTTGTTTTACAATCTCACCTAATCAATTTTTAGGATTATAGGGGACATCACACAAATATATATATATATATTTTTTTGTTCTTTATTTCGCCTTATACAATTTCTTGTACTGTATTAGAAATTTGTTAGTTTTCACATACCCCTTGAGATACCCTTCAGAGCGCAGGGTCAGCCATTGTACAGCGCCCCTGGAGCAATTACAGGTTAAGGGTCTTGCTCATGGGCCCAGAAGAGTAGGATCTCTTTTGGCAGTGACGGGGATTCAAACCGGCAACCCTCTGGATACCAGCACAGATCCTTGACCTCAGAGCCACCTCTCCGCCCTAAAAATTTGCAATCCTTTTGAAGTCGATCACTCAGCCAGTGCTTGGGTAACGGTAGATAAAATTATTAATGAATTCAGGGAATTCTGATCTGTGATTTGTTAACAGCAATGAACATAAAGCTGCAGTCAGATGTCATTATATTATTTGATTCAGTTTATTTTTTGTATTAGCCAGTTTGAATTTATACGTTGTGAGGCCCAGGACGCGTACAGCCGCCCCAACCTGACATGACGAGAGACGAGTTTTGCACACAAAACCTATTTTATATACATAAATCCAGCACAGCCAGTAAGCACAGTCCCTTCTTTGCCGTCAGTCCTTCCGCCTCCGCTCCTCCTCAGGCTTTGTCCTCTTACTCCCACCTCTGGCCATTCATCCCTTTTTAGAGGGCGCCCACAAGGACTCCAGGTGCCCAACAAGCTTCTAGGAGTGGCAGAAGTGTTGCCAAATAGGGCCCTGCAAATGTCCATGCACCCCCTGGGCTGGGCTGCCATCTGTCGGTCCGAACGGAGAAATTGTCCTGGAAATACACTCTCCCCCGGTCCTTCTATAATCAGGGCATCCTGGCCTAGTAAGTATAAATGTATAAACAACATTTAAATCTAAGCATAGCTTTAACAAGGTCATACAAGAGAACATCCAGCATGCCAGATGCCTACTAACACCATTGGATCAAAGCTACTGTAGTGAACTGGGGCTTATCAAATCTTGCATATACTTGTTTCAAACTATAACTCCTTTTGTAAATGTAGGTTAACCAAGAAATGTACTAATACATTACTGGATCAAAAGCCTGTGTTAAGAACACTTTTGTTAAACAGTCCATTACAACTGAGCCAGGAAAAAAAAAAAAAACTTTGTGTAATTTTGGGAACTTTAGTAGCACTGTATATGATAAGAAAACCTTAAATGGCAGGCTGATGTAGACAAAGTATCACGACAGCCTTACATAAGACACACTAATGTTAACGCAAGCGATCTTATCATTAAACACATTTGTAAGTCTATGACTAACTCACAAATTAGGATGCAGGTGCTTTTGTTTATCAAGATAAGAGATATAAAATGTTTGGAAACTTAATGGATATCAACTTCAGGAAATTACTCATTGTCCAAGCAGAACAAAAACTTCTAGACCCAGCTACTACTCAATGTGGCTAGGCATTGTTATTTATTTTAGTACATTTTCCAGTACAAGGTGGTATTGCAGCCATAACAAAATGAAAGTTATGTCTCTTCTCAGGTGGACAGCACCTTTTGTAAGAGTAAAGGATGTGGTGTTCTTCATTTTGTTTTGAACATGAATATACACCTTTTATTTTTCATATAATTTGTATTGCAGGCAAGATGCCTACAGGCGCCCATTAAGCCCATCACCCACTCTTTAGGTTAGCTGGACTTTTATTATTGTCTGTCCCTTGGTGAGTCACCCACACCCAGAGGTAGTCATGATATGCAAATATGGACAGAGCTCCCCAGCTGGAATAAATTTGAATGAAGCCATCAAAAAATATAGCTAAGAGTGACCCTCAACAAGCACTTAAGAGTGTTTTGTTTTTGAGTGTGAAGCGACTGGGATGAGGATCAGCACCTCCTAGTCTAAGGTCATGGTTCTCTCTCGGAAAAGAGTGCATTGCTCTCTCCAGGTGAGGAGGAAACAAATGCCCTTAGTGGCGGAATTAAAATATCTTGGGATTTTGTTCATGAGAGATGGAAAAGGGGAATGTGAGATCAACATGTGGATTGGAGTGGCAGCAGCAGTATTGGTTCATAGTGGTGAAGTGGGTGATGAGTCTAAAGACAAACATCTCAGTTTACTGGTCAGTCTACATCCCTGTCCTCACCTATTGTATGTTTATGAGCTAAGGGTAATGACTGAAACAATGAGTTCACAAGTATAAGCAGCAGAAATGAGGTTTCCTCACACCATGGATGGCTGGGCTGAAGCTGAGAGATTCAAGAGAACCTCAAGGTAGAGTTACTTCTTCATGGGATGATTGATGTGGTTTGGGTATGTTGTAAGGATGCCACCAGGGCAGTTCCCCCTAGAGCTTCTTCAGGCATGTTGTAGCAGGGTGACTGTAAGAGCCAATCTTAGAAAGTAATGGTTTAAGTTAAGTTAAATTCATATTAGCGTTTGCTTAGTCATAGCCGTAGACAATGGTATAGCCTTTAAGCCCGTGTAAGTTAGTAAGAGATGGAACTTTCTTGCTATAACTAAGATGCAGTGTGTTAATTGAGTCAGTTGTTGTTTAGAGTAGATCACATTTCACAGGGACTTAAAAGACCCGTTTTCAACACAGAAATGGGATAGGCTGCAGTTTTCTGACCGTTTTAAAATGATTCAGAAACATTTGATTTGTAAAGTGATTTGTAATTAGAAATTAAACAAAATTTAAGCTTTTGAAGTTCTTAGCAAGAACTTTTTGTATATCAATTTTCTCTTGTGGGAACTGTTTGAATTTGAACTTTTACTAAAGCTTTTAAAAAATGAAGATATTTTGTCTGTGGGATCAATTCGACATGTCAGACTTTTGTTGAATCCCATTTACAAGCTGAAGCTGCAGAATTTTGGTAATTTTGGGTAAATGCGGCTACAGCCACATAAGGGGTTTTATTTATGTGTACACTAGGGGACTTCGCCCCCTGCTCGCTTTGCTTGCCAACCCCCCTGCCTGCACTATGTGCCAGCAACTTTACGTCTCTGTGGCTTTTAATTCTTGCGGATACACCTCTTCATTGGGAAGAAACACAACTTTTCCCTGATGGCAACATGAATTAGACGAGCTACAAGTCTCAGACTTAAAGTTTAAAGCCAAACAATATCTACATACTTCTGTCATATCACCTATGTCCATATATTCGATCTTTTTTGCTATTACCATTTTGTCAATATCGCATTGAATTTTGATTCCGTGTCTGGAATTACATCGTGACAATGCAACGTATAACTGCCTGTGAGTGAATATCGTTTCTTTTTCTCTACACGAACTGTGTATGTCAATAGCATTCTCACGAATGAGAAATGATTAAACCGTATGCGTGGTTGTAAATGTTTTAGATGTGGGCAGGACTTTTCCAAATCTCTTTGCATAACGTCTTGTCTCGTGAGGCTTGAAATATTCTCCCGTGGGATATCACTTTCACCAAACAAAACGTTTTTAATTCTTGCAGATACGCCTCTTCATTGGGAAGAAAGACTACTTTTCCTTGATGGCAACATGAATTAGACGATCTACAAGTCTCTAATCTTTTTTCTATTTTCAATCTTTTTTCTCTGTTCCATTATTTCACTGAGTAATAATTTCCATTTGTTTGCACTATTGCGATCTTTACTATCATTTTTTTGAGACTTAAAAATTTTCGTACTTCCATTTTCTCTAACCTGCTCTGCATGTGTATTGTGCTAACATTTTTTAATTCTTTATGCTGTCCTAGTTGGTCTTCTACTCTTTGTCTTTAATTTCCAGCCCCAGGTGCAGGATAAAAAGTCTTGTCTCCCAAGATGTTTTTTATTATAATAGAGATATGTTCTGTTGAGTCATTGTTAAATGTGAATTACAACACTGGTCACACCTATTCCTGTTTGTAAATTGGGGTCTGTGCCTTTAAACAGGTTTGAACTTATGCGAAGGGGCTTGTGGGATTTGAAGTTTGCGCTTTGTATGAACTGTACTGATAAAACAAGAAGAGAAGGATGTGGCAGGACTTTTTGATTGTACCCTTTTCCAATCAACTTCATCATCAGTAACTCCTTAATCTTTTGTCAACTGGGCAATTGTAGCTGAGAAGGATGGTGCTCAGCTACCAGATTTAAGGATGGCAGTGGGTTCTTTATCCTTCCAATCCAGTCCACCGATGGCGTGCCTCCAAAGACTATTCTTCTGGACTCTGGTGGTAGGACTGTATTCACTATCCAAGTTCTGGGGAACAGTTTATTGAAAGGGAGCATTCCGCCACATTTTTCCATCCTTTAACTGTTTACATCTGCAGAACAACTTGCATCACCTACAGTAAAGACTGTCCAGGACTGTAAGTATCATTGCATGGGGGTTTGTTTGTGGTGTTTGTTTAGTTCTTTTGTCATTATTTTTGTTTACTGTGTTTGTAAGTAGTTAGTATACTGTAGTAAATAAGGAATATTTACATAGTTGTTTGTTGGATGTGTTTAATCTATATTTGTGTTCACCTTGGGTATTGTTAATATTCAGGTATCAGGATGGAAATACATAGGGCATAGTTGTTGGCCTGAATCTATCCGTCCCTCATTTTAAAAGCGTAGTGGCTTCTTTGCTACATAAATCTGGTGTCAACATCCGCGCTTGCTATAAGTCGGGGGGTGTGCTACAACGTCCCACTGGACATAGACATTATGGCAGACCAGGATATGGTGGAGGGATTATATCTCTTGGCTGACTTGGGAGCACCTGGAAATTCTCTGGGAAGAGCTGGCATCTGTATTAGAGGACAGGGAATTTGTAGTTTGACATGCTTGTCTTGCTGCAACGCGATCCTCACTAGGAAAGTGGTTGCAGAAACTGAGATGAGATAAATTAATTTAAAAGACGCTTTTTTGGTTGTTCAGTTAAAAATAGTGTCAGCTTTACCAAAATTAGTCATTAATTACAGTAAATGTGTGTGTGTGTGGCAAAGAAGAAGTTTATGGCACAGCAGGGAGTGTTTTAGGTGACCTGGCTGTGGGATACTGTATGGCTTTAGCGCACAATTTCTCGCATCTGACTTCAGGCTAAATCTGATTCAAGTCTTGATGCTAGGGTGCCACCTGGTGGAGACCAATGATAAAACAAGAGCTTGACTTCAGTGTTTAGTTGAATGCAAGCAGACAATGTTAAGGATATTTTAGGAGGGATAATGCGTCTTAATGAACAAAATAGGTGATTTATCTGGGAGATGAAAGTGTTAAGTGGGAAAGAGAAAAAACAGTGTCATGAGTCAAGCAAAAAATCAAAAACACAAAGATACCAAAACCTCAAAACTAAAATTTAAGATGGAATCAAAATAATAATAATAAAAAAAAACAATTACAAAGCCTAATGCTAAATCTCTTGTTAATGCATTTTACTGTCCTCCTACATTTGAAAAGCAGAAAAATGGGGAGCTGAGAAAGTTCTTTGACTCAGAACAAGAAATATTATGAAGTGGGTATTGCCATCTTGTTTAGAGGCATCACACAACAACAACAACATTTATTTATATTGCATGTTTTCATACAAAAGATGTAGCTCAAAGTGCTTTACAAGGTGAAGAAAGAAAATATAAAAATATAAACACAAGATTAGGCAATGCTAAGTGACAAAGAATAAGGTAAGGTCCAATAGCCAGAAGGATAGAAAAATCAAACAAACAAAAAAATATCCAGATAATGCTGCTTTTGACCAGGTGAAAGCAACCAGATTATTGTTGCTGCAAGAAATGAGAGCAAAATTGTGATGTCCATGAGAGTTTTCAAAGAATAAATGAAATCACGGTGACACCACAGACTTAATGATATTTTTACTATCAGTAAATATAACATTAATATTAAATATAATAACAAAATGCTACATGGGTCAATTTATAACAGACAAGAACAAAAACACATTGAGACAAGTTAAAACTTCTTTAAGGATTCAAAATCATACTACTGCTAGCAATCAACAAACACCTAGATAAATTCATCATAAATATGAAGACAGTGTCCACTGGTAAAACTTTACTACCTTTGGCATTCTTTTATTAACTCTTTGAGGGCTGAATATTTTTTCCGAAAACTCTGTTTTCTGAAAGGCACCCAGAGCACTGGTTTCACACATAAATCGACATATAACGGCTGTTGGCAGCTGTTTGGCATCTCTGGCAGCAGTGGCTGTGCAGGGATGGCTTGATGGCCAGCGGAAATGCACGGCAGGCCGGCTATTTCTTCATCTTTGCACAGCAGGTGGGCGGCGATGGCAGTGGCAATGTGACGCAATATGGTTTGTACCTATTGTCATCATAAGTGGTGGTCCTCCTAGGCGAACACTGCTGTAGGTGTATCAGCTACTCGAACGTGTTCAGCACCACGATCTGCTGGGGACTGATAGGCTGATACCGGTACCTCACTTTCGTTTTCGTCATACATCTCCAGAACACTTGCATCAAACTCAGAGTCCGAAAAGTCAGAGTTCAATTCAGCGATAATATGTAAAATGTCCATGGAGTATTTTACTTTGCACATTTGTTTTAGTCACGCCAGATGTTGATGCCATTTGAGAGGCTGTTTGTTCTTCACTACTCATTCACACAAAGGGAACTGAGCTCAAATTAGCAAAGCTACATAACTTTCCTTCAACCAAAGAGAGTCGAACTAAAACATAAGGACAAGTTTTGTCACAGTTTACAGCCCATTACCGTCCTCTACCCCTGAATTTTGACAAAAGTCAACATTAGCCCTGAAAGAGTTAAAGAGTATCGTGGCACCAGCATGAAAGTAATTGTGTGGGCCTTTGAACTGACTGAAGGTAAGCCTACGTGTACTTGTTGTCTGTCATACTATGTGCAGTGATTTGCAGTTTTTTTCATCCCCAGCCTCTGACACACACACACATCAAGTCATCCATGTCAGCTCCGATAATTCTGTCTGCATGTCTAATAACCTGCTGGAGCATTTTAAATTTTGATCTGACCAGCCATTAAACCAGGCGATGGAGCCGAAAGTGATGACAGCCTGAATCACTTCGTGATGAAAGAACAGCATGAGGTCTTTGTTCACTTTGAACAGTTTGAGATTATGGAGGAGAAATCAGCGCTGATTGCATTTAGAATGGATATTTTTGCATTAATATCAATGGGAATTTCGAGGTATTTATACTCGAAGTATATTTCTACCCTCTCTCCCAGAATTACTTATAAAAACTTTTCATCCCCCTAGAAGTTTTCACATTTTGTTGTTATATAACATTGAATCGTTTAATTTGTTTTTTTAGACACTGATCAACAGAAAAAGATTCTTTAATATCAAAGTAAACAGAACTCTGCAAATTGGTTTAAATGAATAACAAATATAAACCATGAAACAATTGATTACCTTTCGCTTGATTGTAGTCTAAATGCACCTAATCCTGAAAGGCCATCTTGTGGTCAGTATGATGGCCTAACGTACACAATGAAGACAAAAGAACACTACAAGCAACTATCCAAGTCACTGAATATTCAGTTAAATCAGTCAGTAGGAAATTTTAAAATTATATGGCATAGATACAAATCTGCCCAGAGCAGAAAAAAACAGAAGAAGACAGGTGATCTGTTAGAACTGTAAAGGAGTTACAAGATGCCATGGGTGAGATTGGAGATGACAACTGTCACCATTCCAGTCGCATATCATAGAGAAAGCCTCTTTTAAAACAAATACATATGACATCTTGGCAGAAGGCACATGGGTGACTGGAAGAAGGTTCTATGTTATGATGAGACCGTAAATTGAGGTTTTGACATTTAGAATAACTGTTATATTTTAACACACCATGAAGCATACTGTGGAGTATGCTTCTCTGCAGCAGGCCCTAGAAGGTTTCTAAGGGTAAAATGAATTCAGGAGGAAAACCTGATGTAGTCTGCAAGAAACCTGTGTCTTGGAAGAGAATTTGTCTCCCAGTAAGACCATAACCCCAAGTATAAAGCCAAAGATACAAGGAAATGGCGTATAAACAACAATGTTAATGTCCTGGAGTGTCCAAATCAAAGTCCACATTTCAATTTATCTGAGAATTTTTGGTTGGATTTGATTTCACTCGTGATCCCCATTCAGCCTGACAGGGTTTGAGCAGTTTTGTTAAGAAGATGTACAAAACTGATAGAGACTAGTGCACATAGAGACAAGGCTCTCGTGGCTGCCATTGACTAAATACTGACTTACGGGATCCACTTTGTTACCAGAAATAAAAAAAACTGTCCTCTTTTCAGTAGAGCAGCGTAAAAAAACACAGTTTCTGAGCAATTCTCTAGATATGGTCATTTTTGTAATTATTGTCAGGCACCGAATAAGCGCCTTTATCTGGTAGTACATTTGCAAATGTATAATCATCCATCCATCCATCCATTTTCTAACCCGCTGAATCCGAATACAGGGTCACGGGGGTCTGCTGGAGCCAATCCCAGCCAACACAGGGCACAAGGCAGGAACCAATCCTGGGCAGGGTGCCAACCCACCGCAGGACACACACAAACACCAAGCACACACTAGGGCCAATTTAGAATCGCCAAACCACCTAACCTGCATGTCTTTGGATCGTGGGAGGAAACCGGAGCGCCCGGAGGAAACCCACGCAGACACGGGAGAACATGCAAACTCCACGCAGGGAGGACCCGGGAAGCGAACCCGGGTCTCCTAACTGCGAGGCAGCAGCGCTACCACCGCGCCACCGTGCCGCCCAATGTATAATCACCTAATGGATATTAACTAGAAACGCTATGAAGTCTGATCCATCGTGACCAGAATAAAAAATTTGGAAGACAGCAACATAGTTTAACTACTTAGACCAGGGGGTCCTCAATCACGGCCCTGGAGGGCCACAGTGGCTGCAGGTTTTTATCCCAACCAAATTACTTAATAAGAAGCACTTATTGCTCAAGTGACACTTCTGCCTCACTTTAGTTGTCTCGCTCATTAAGATTTTGAACCTTATTGCTTATTTTAGTCTTAAACAGCTGTATTCTTGGTTTTTAATTGCTCCTAATATATGCTAATAAAAGGCAAAGCCCTCACTCACTCACTCACTCACTGACAAACTCATCACTAATTCTCCAAATTCCCGTGTAGGTAGAAGGCTGCAATTTGGCAGGCTTATTCTTTACAGCTTACTTACATAAGTTAAGCAGGTTTCATTTCGAAATTCTACCCATAACGGTCATAACAGTCAACAACGTCTGCCATGATGAACTTTCTTTTTCATGGCCCCATCTTCACGAAATTTGGTAGGTGGCTTCCCTGCGCTAACCAAAACTGATGTACGTACTTATTTTAGTGGTATGATGCCACTGTCGGTCGCCATATTGAAGTTTCCAATGTCACTAATTCTCCAACTTCCTGTGTAGGTAGAAGGCTGAAATTTGGCAGGCTCATTCCATACAGCTTACTTACAAAACTTAAGCAGGTTTCATTTCGAAATTCTACGCGTAACGGTCATAACGGTCAACAACGTCCGCCATGTTGAACTTTCTTATTCATGGCCCCATCTTCACGAAATTTGGTAGGCGGCTTCCCTGCACTAACCGAAACCAATGTACGTACTTATTTTGGTGGTATGATGCCACTGTCAACCGCCATATTGAACTTTCCAACATCACTAATTCTCCAACTTCCCGTGTAGGTAGAAGGCTGAAATTTGGTACTTATTTTGGTGGTATGATGCCACTGTCGGCCGCCATATTGAACTTTTCAACGGTCTTTGTTACTTATGGGCCCATCTTCAAGAAATTTGGTATGCGGGTTCCCAACGCTAACTGAATCCTACTTACGTACATATACAAAGTATACGTCCACAGCCTGCAGCTCGGTCACCGTGTGAGGCGGCATTGTTGGCTGCCTGCCTATATAAGGCCGTCCATCGCTCCCGTCTCCACATTCCCTTCCTTGCTTCGCCACGGGATTCATGTCTCCCTGCTGATAACTACAGCCTTTTTATTTAATCCACGACTTCTCCACTGTTTTATTGTTCATTTATTACGATTATAGTTATTGTTTAGGTATTTTAGACTTACTTTACATTGTTCAGGTACTCATTTCCTTTATCATTCCAACCGTACCCCCATTAACATGTCTATCGAGGTGATCACCAGTGATCAAAGAACTGTCACTTACTGAGTGGTTTCCATGCCTGGAGATGGCACCTAACTTTTCCATTCTCTTTGTTACATATTGCACGGCCATATCAGGCTCACTCTTGATATCCAGAGGAACATTGTGTCTTATGTATTGAATGACTGGGACAGGTTCAAGGTGTGGACTGATGATGGTACAGGAGATAATTATACTACACAGGAGCACTAGAAGAGTGAAATGCTTAAGCCCTTTACCTATGGTTCTGCATGTGAGTTGATGGCTGCCGGTGAATTGTTCAGTTGTTGCCTATCAAGTGTACCGAAATGGCCAAATAGTTTACACCTTTTGACAACCGCCAATGCCTCTTAAACATCTTAGATTGACAGGTGACGATTTCAGTAGTGGACACTTTGATGTTTATGAATGTTTAAACTCTTAAAAGCTGGATGTGAAGTTATCGATGAAACCGGTTGTATACTTGACAGATGCCGAATGTCTCTTCAACACAAGTCCTACAAATACTGCCGTAATTGAAACAAACCATGAAACTCAAACCGATTATGACAGCAGCAATCCAACCTGTGAGATATGAAACAAGATTACTGTTCACATGGCCAAACTGTACATTGCAATGCTCAAGAGTAGGCTCAGCGCACAGCTTGGTCATATTACAACTGGAGGGCCGAACTCACAATGTGGTAAACAAAGAGATACTTAACAAATAATTATTGGTATATTTTTCCTCAGTTTAAAAAGGTTTAATTTTCTTCTTAATAAAAATTTTAAGGCAGTACTTCGCTAGTACTAGTATATACAGTATATATATATATATATATATATATATATATATATATATATATATATATATATATATATATATATATACACACATTATATATATATATATATAATCTTCATTTGGATCTTGATTTTTGTTTGTCCACGAATGAATTAGAAGAAGAAGCACTAGATGGCAGTAGAGAGACAGCTAAAACATAGGCATTGCATTAAGAATCTCCTCCAGGCTTATACTACTGAAGACTGTAGTACTCCAGTCACATCTCAAAACACAGACATTTAAACTAAAGAAATTGTTGTGCTTTAAATTAACTAAAGAGATCTTCATTTAGATCTTGATCTTTGTTTGTCCACGAATTCCATGCATGCGTAGACCACCTTCCAGTTTAGTACGTTGTTGTTGCTCACTAATGTCAACAATGTGCTGGAATAACGAAAGGGGTGGTGGACAGTGTTACGCTGGTTAGCTCCTGAGGCCTGGTTAGAGAATGAGATTGCCGAAGATAAAAGGTACGTGCCAACGTAACATATGAATGAAAGAAAGACAGTGGGTAAAATGAATGACAACGTAACAGCACGTTCCTGAAATTATTATTGTTACGTTGTAGCCAGCGAGTGCTGCGCGTCTCACAGTTGTACTGTGGCTTGCTCACATGTCAGTGAAGTGATCCCTATTTATGCTTTAAAGAGCCTGGATACCTATGTGTCCCCCTTTTATAACCATTGCTTCGTGTATATTGCCTTACTCTTTGGATTGCCACAAAGCAACCTGCGAGATTGGAGAAAGGTTGAGAAGAGATCGTGAGAGGAAACGACAGCATCGTGAAAATGAGAAGGACTGTGAACAGACAGAAGCAGAAATGCTCCTACACCACCACATAATTACGATTCGGACAGTGATTCCAAGTAGGCCGTTCCTACTGAATCAATATCCAAGGGTTTTCTTTTGTAATTTTGTTTCCCTTATAAAAAATCATAATGCTGTGCGACGAAGGGCCCAGTTCATGACTGGCAGCCGCGTTTAAACGGGGAGCCCTTCACAGACAACTTTAACACGCGCAACGTAGTTGGGCGCACATGGCTAGTATATATATATATATATATAGTGACAGACTGGGGCCGCTATTGTCCCTTTGAACCCTCAGACCACACGTAAATACCAGATAACAACAACAACAACAACATTTATTTATATAGCACATTTTCATACAAAAAATGTAGCTCAAAGTGCTTTACAAAATGAAGAATAGAAAAATAGAAGACACAATAAAAAATAAACATAAGTCAACATTAATTAACATAGAATAAGAGTAAGGTCCGATCGTCAGGGTGGACAGAAAAAACAAAAAAAAACCTCCAAAAGCTGGAGAAAAAAAATAAAATCTGTAGGGATTCCAGACCAAGAGACCACCCAGTCCCCTCTGGGCAATCTACCTAACATAAATCAAACAGTCCTCTTTGTATTTAGGGTTTTCATGGAAGGACTTGATGATGATGGTCACGTAGATGTCTGGCTTTCAGTCCATCAATGTTGGTGCATCATGATGCTTTGAGTAGGTGGTGGTGGCACAGGGCGCCACCACAAAGAAACCGGAAAAAGAAACAGAAGAGAGAGTAGGGGTCAGTACGGATTTTGGAGCCACTATGAATAGTTATTATGATGAACTGAACATACAGAGTATCAGTATTAAATTAAAGTGAAGTTATGAGGAGGCCATGTTAAAGTTATGTGTTTTCAGCAGTTTTTTAAAGTGCTCCACTGTATTAACCTGGCAAATTCCTATTGGCAGGCTATTCCAGATTTTAGGTGCATAGCAGCAGAAGGCCGCCTCACCACTTCTTTTAAGTTTAGCTTTTGGAATTCTAAGGAGACACTCATTTGAAGATCTAAGGTTGCGATTTGGAATATAACGTGTCAGGCATTCCGATATATAAGATGGAGCGAGATTATTTAAGGCTTTATAAACCATAAGCAGAATTTTAAAGTCACTCCTGAATGACACAGGTAACCAGTGTAGTGACATCAAAACTGGAGAAATGTGTTCGGATTTTCTTTTCCCAGTTAGGATTCTAGCAGCTGCATTCTGCACTCGTTGCAAGTGATTTATGTCTTTTTTGGGTAGTCCTGAGAGGAGTGCGTTACAGTAATCTAGTCGACTGAAAACAAAAGCGTGAATTAATTTCTCAGCATCTTTCAATGATATAAGAGGTCTAACTTTTGCTATGTTTCTTAAGAGAAAAAATGATGAATATGCGATTTAAAATTCAGATTACAGTCAAAAGTTACCCCTAAGTTTTTTACTTACATCTTAACTTTTAATCCTAATGCATCAAGTTTCTGATAACCTCATTGAATCCATTATTGCCAATTACTAAAATTTCAGTTTTCTCTTTATTTAGTTTGAGAAAATTACTATTCATCCATTCAGAAATACCAGTAAGACATTGTGTTAGTGAATCGAGAGAGTCGGAGTCATCAGGTGCTATTGATAAGTTCAGCTGTGTGTCATCTGCATAGCTGTGGTAACTCACGTTGTAACCTGAGATAATCTGACCTAACGGAAGCATGTAGATTGAGAAAAGCAGTGGACCCAGGATAGAGCCTTGTGGAACACCATATCGGATATCATTTGTCTTTGAGATTTGATTACCACAACTAACAAAGAATTTTCTACCTGCCAGGTAGGATTCAAACCAATTTAATACACTGCCAGAGAGGCCCACCCATTGACTAAGGCGATTTCTAAGAATATTGTGATCAATGGTGTCAAATGTGGCACTCAGATCTAAGATGGTGAGAACAGATAAATGGCCTCTGTCTGCATTTACCCGCAAGTCATTTACTACTTTAACGAGTGCAGTTTCTGTGCTGTGATTTGTTCTGAAGCCTGACTGAATTTTATCAAGATAAAAGTCAGAAATATTTTTAATTTCATAAATTGTGCACAAAGCACCACACTCTCCACAGTAATCCACAATAAAAATAACAATAATCAATAAAACAATCAATCCTCCACTCCCAGATGCTTCATCATCCTTCCTCCCAACTCAGCTCGCCTGCTGGGATCTCCCACTGTCCTTTTATAGTTCATGACCCAGAAGTGCTTCTATCCCTCAGTCCATGTGATTTCACAACACTTCCGGGTCAGATGAAAATGCCTTCTTTTCTTCAACCTGGAAGTATGTCATTTCCTCTGTCCCCATGACTGAAAAGTACTTCCAGGTTATACGGAAAATACAAGTCCCTGAGCCACCCTGGAGCGTCCCCTGGCAGCCCCGACAGTATCCAGCAGGGCTGTGAATTAAAACTCCAAAATCCATGATGCCCTGCTGGAATTCGGGGCACCTCCATATTCCAGGGAGGGCTCCATCTGGCGGCTTGGGGGTACTGCCGGCCCTATACCACAATATCTATATATATTTAAAGCAAATTTTCAAATTATCCAGCTCTTACAATAGTGAAATGGAATTTGAGAATATTATTATGAATACTTAGGGGGCTTTGTCCCCTGCTCACCCAACACTCCCCCCTCTCCTCCCCCACCTGCGCTATATGCCAACCACTTCATGTCTCTGCCATTCGCATTGTGAAGAGGAGGACTGAATGCACCCCAAGGGGATGCGATCACTCCTCTGACACCCCCTCTTAAACGGTGATACAATGGGAAACAAAAACATTTTTTTTAACCTCCTCTTTGCTCAATCAGCTGCTGCCTTACTGCTGTTGCCATGCCGTATGATCTGTGTTTCGCGCGGCACACTTCTGTCATATCACTTATGTCCATATATTTGATTTCTTTTCGCTTTTACCTTTTCATCAATATCGTATTGAATTTTGATTCCATGTTTGGAATTACATTGTGACAACGCAGAGTATAACTGCCCGTGAGCTAATATTGTTTCTTTCTCTCTACAAGAAATGTGTCTGACATAACCACGCAGGACTTTTCCAAATCTCTTTGCATAAGCTCTTCTCTCATGGGGCTTCTGGCCCCGGGCGTTGTTACATTGCTTGGCACGAAGACTCATCTTGCGGGACGTGAAAGTGTCTCTGAGACAATCACATCTCATCTCCTGCTAAGATTTTTTTTATAATACATATATGAAATATTTTGATAAACTATAGCATGCTTTTGTATAAGGTTTTAATTTAATTTCTATGTTGTTTTTTTAAACTGAGTACTCATTTTGAAATAAATAAAAAGGTATGACTAGCTTTTTGATATGGCAGAAGGAGTGAATTCAGTTTAGGGTTCAATGGATCATAGGGTGCAGGGCAGTAACCAGCCCTCCAAGTAAGCCTGCTTATTGAAGCACCCACTTATCCATACACGCAAGGAGCCAATCAACATTCGGGGATATGGTAGAAGTAGAGGAGCTTGAAAAGAGGAACAAATACAGGCACAGGGAGGTGTCGTGGCGAGAAATTCATCATCAGAAGGCTTTTTACCTAAAAATAAAGGCTATTAGGACTCGAGATAGACAGACAGAGTTTTAAGGCTTTATTGCAATAAATCAACAACACAGACTCAACCCAAAATATGCAGAATGAGATTGAGCAATGATCATTACAGCCATTGAAGTTTTTATAACAATTTCTTATCATTTTGGCTCATTTAATTAGCTTATTCTGCACCTGGTTTGCTGTCTATTATTCCTCTTGGTGTCTGTTTGGCCTATTTTGATTGGTCTAAGACTGGGTGGATAGTTTCCTCCCAGTAACTCCTCTGTCTACCCTCTACTCCTGTCCGGCTGGACCTTGAGTTTCCATGGGAACCCTTATTATCTCCTTACTTTTCCTATTACTGGCCCCCTTATGGAATTTGTAATCTTTCTATGCTGTTCCATTTTCTCTAACTGGCCAAGGCTTCATATCCATATATGGGTTTCCTCTCTTAAGCCTTCCAAACTTTTTACAATAGTGACCTGAAGCACTTCAATTAAAAACAAGTATAATATGTGCTTTCATTTGATCATTGCTTGGCATGCTTGATTTGTCTTAATTTCTACACTAAAGTCAATTGCTAATATAGTCTTATAATATTTTTGCTAATGCCTGCATTTACTAAGATTTTCTCTTCATGCATTAGGTCAGCATGACCCTGCCTATAGTAAAAGCCATTTTGCTGATTCAGCAAACCATCTGGTTCCAGAGGCCGCTTCTGTATGTTATCTCTTCCTAGCCTTGAATCACAGGTGTTCTCAAACTCTTATCCTGACCAAAACTGGTTTCGCTGTATCAATTAGCTATTCTTTTCTTTACTTTGGAAATTTTAATGTAAATCTATAAAATAATGCAATATAAATGATTTTCAGTTAACTATTTACTTAACATTCTAATTTATGCTTAATCTAATGTTTTAGAAGCTTTTAATTACTTTTTATGACTTTATATGCTAATTTGCTATTCTCTTATGCTAATAAAAAATTTTTCTTCTACAGAGGGAAGGCAAGCACACTCCTCACAATCAACTTCCAATCCCAGAATTCAAAGCCAGAGTGCTGGATCCATGAAGCATAGGATTGTGCACCTCCCTACCATGCCATGAGGTGGAAGTACCCTTTCTTAATAAATTATCCAGGTTGTTAGTAAATAGATTTTATGTAAGTAGCTACAGATGCATCAAAATGCCCATTAAGCAACATCATATCTTGTATATTTTAAGGTAAAAATATGAATAAACATAGTGTTGTCAGAATGTCTGGTGAGTTATTGGTTGTCACTGCTGAAATTATGTCAGTTGTTCTACTTGTACTCTCAGAATAGGCAACTGACACTTACTGTTAATAAGGTTCTTGTTAAATAGATTCATTATTATGCTAAGTCACAGAAAAATATTCACAATAAAATTCTTCTTCTTCTTCTTTCGGCTGTTAGTTTGGGGTTGCCACAGCAATTCATCTTCGTCCATAGCTTTCTGTCCTCTGCATTTTGTTCTGTTACACCCATCACCTGCATGTCCTCTCTCACCACATCCATAAATCTTCGCTTAGGCCTTCCTCTATTCCTCTTACCTGGCAACTCTATCCTTAGCATCCTTCTCCCAATATACCCAGCATCACTCCTCTGCATATGACCAAACCAACGAAATCTCGCCTCTCTGACTTTGTCTCCCAACCGTCCAACTTGAGCTGACCCTCTAATGTACTCATTTCTAATCCTATCCATTCTCATCACACCCAGTGCAAATCTAAGCATCTTTAACTCTGCTACCTCCAGCACTGTCTCCTGCTTTCTGGTCAGTGCCACCGTCTCCAACCCATATAACATAGCTGGTCTCACTACCGTCCTGGTGACCTTCCCTTTCACTCTTGCTGATACCCGTCTATCACAAATTACTCCTGACACTCTTCTTCACCCATTCCACCCTGCCTGCACTCTCTTTTTCACCTCTCTTCCACAATCCCCATTACTCTGTATTGTAGATCCCAAGTATTTAAACTCATTCACCTTCACCAGCTCTACTCCCTGCATCCTCACCATTCCACTAACCTCCTTCTCATTTACACACATGTATTCTGTCTTGTTCCTACTGACCTTCATTCCTCTCCTCTCTAGAGCATATCTCCACCTCTTCAGGGTCTCCTCAACCTGCTCCCTACTATCGCTACAGATCACAATGTCATCAGCAAACATCATAGTCCATGGGGACTCCTGTCTAATCTCGTCTGTCAACCAGTCCATCACCATTGCAAATAAGAAAGGGCTCAGAGCTGATCCCTGATGTAATCCCACCTCCACATTGAATGCATTTGTCACTCCTACCGCAGACCTTACCACTGTCACACTTCCCTCGTACATATAGTGTACAACTCTTACATTCTTCTCTGCCACTCCCGACTTCCTCATACAATACCACATCTCCTCTCGAGGGACCCTGCCATATGCTTTCTCCAGGTCCACAAAGATGCTATGCAACTCCTTCTGGCTGTCTCTATCAACAGCCTCAGAGCAAACATTGCATCTGTGGTGCTCTTTCTTGACATGAAACCATACTGCTGCTCACTAATCATCACCTCACTTCTTAACCTAGCTTCCACTACTCTTTCTCATAACTTCATGCTGTGGCTCATCAATTTTATTCTCCTGTAGTTACTTCAGTCCTGCACATCCTCCTCATTCTTGAATATCGGTACCAGTACACTTCTTCTCCACTCCTCAGGCATCCTCTCACTTTCCAATATTCCATTAAACAATCTGGTAAAAAACTCCACTGCCATCTCTCTTAAACACCTCAATGCTTCCATAGGTATGTCATCTGGACTAACGGCCTTTCCATTTTTTATCCTCTTTATAGCTGTCCTTACTTCCTCCTTGCTAATCCATTGCACTTCCTGAGTCACTATCTTCACATCATCCAGCCTCCTCTCTCTCTCGTTCTCTTCATTCATCAGCCTCTTAAAGTACTCTTTCCATCTGCTCAACACACTCTCCTCACTTGTGAGTATGTTTCCATCTTTATCCTTTATTACCCTAACCTGCTGCACATCTTTCCCAGCTCGGTCCCTCTGTCTACCCAATTGCTACAGGTCCTTTTCTCCCTCCTTTGTGTCCAACCTCTCATACAATTCATCATACATCTTTTACTTAGACTTCACCACCTCTCTCTTCACCTTGTGCCTTATCTCCTTGTACTCTTGTCTGCTTTCTGCATCTTTCTGACTATCCCACTTCTTCTTTGCCATCCTCTTCCTCTGTATACTCTCCTGTATTTCCTCATTCCACCACCAGGTTTCCTTTTCCTCCTTCCTCTTTCCAGACGTCACGCCAAGCACCCTTCTTGCTGTCACCTTTACTACATCTGCTGTAGTGTCCCAGCTGCCTGGTAACTCTTCACTTCCACCCAGTGCCTGTCTCACCTCCTCCCTAAACTCAACCTTGCAGTCTTCCTTTTTCAACTTCCACCATCTGATCCTTGGCTCTGCCCTCACTATTTTACTCATCTTGATCTCCAATGTCTTCCTACAGACCACCATCCTGTGCTGCTTAACTAAACTTTGCCATGCCACCATTTTGCAGTCTTCAATCTCCTTCAGATCAACTCTTCTGCCTAGGATGTAATCTACCTGTGTGCATCTTCCTCCACTCTTGTACATAATCCTATGTTCCTCCCCCTTCTTAAAATACGTATTCACCACAGCCATGTCCATCCTTTTGGCAAAATCCACTATCCTCTGACCTTCTTCATTTCTCTCCTTGACACCATACCTACCCATCACCTCCTCGTCTCCACATTTAGTCTCTTGCATGCACAATATATCAACCTTCCTTCTCTCCATCATATCTGCTAACTCTCTTCCCTTACCAGTCATACTGCAAACATTCAAAGTTCCTACCCTCAGTTCCACTCTCTTTACTTTCCTCCTCTCCTCCTGCCTCCGGACACGTCTCCCCACTCTTCTTCTCCTTCTTCTTCTTCGGCCAACAGTAGCCCAATTTCTGCCAGCACCCTGTTGGCTAACAGTACTGGTGGCGGTCGTTGTTAATATGGGGCTATTGATCTTGGTAAAATACACTTATGTATGGAATTGTCAATACATAATGTATACGTAAAGGGACGGTAGTCTTTTTCACATATTTTTTAAGTATTTAAAAGATGCAGAGATTTCTATTTATTTTTTTGTAATGGATATTAAAGTTTGAAACATCTGAACAGCCACCATCCAGCAGATGGCAGCAATGGTTCATTGAGAGAGGGATGCCAGGCTGACATAAATCAAAAAAAAGGTGGTCTGGGCTCACTGAGCCTCAGTGAATCGATAATTCTCTCATTGATAAAAATCCACTCAGGGAATTATGCAAGTGAAACTGTTCAATCAATCAATCAATCAACATTTATTTATATAGCACATATTCATACAAAAAAATGTAGCTCAAAGTGCTAGAATAGAAATAGAAGACACAATAAAAAATAAACATAAGTCAACATTAATTAACATAGAATAAGTAAGGTCCGATGGCCAGGGTGGACAGAAAAAACAAACAAAAAAAAAAAAACTCCAAAGGCTGGAGAAAAAAAATAAAATCTGTAGGGGTTCCAGACCAAGAGACCGCCCAGTCCCCTCTAGGCAATCTACCTAACATAAGTCAAACAGTCCTCTTTGTATTTAGGGTTTTTATGGAAGGACCTGATGACGATGTTTGTCCTTGATACATAGTAAGGCATGGTTTATTTTATATATATATTTTTCAAACATTTTAAGATATTTATGTGTTTATTATTTGAAATCATAGTGCCGTCTGGTTCCTCATGTCCTCCCACATTCCTAAAGTTGAACGATTTGGTTTATCTCAGTGCTGCCAGGATAGGCTCTAGCATACTGCTTTGCTGATTAGATTAGACAAACTTTATTGATCCGAGGGGGAAATTCAGATGCATGCAGAAGCAGAAGCAGAAGCATAAAAAATAGAATACAGATTCATAGGACAGATAATACAGCCAGTCAATTAATAAATACAAATAAACTTAATGTTTACATAGAGTGGAAGAATTGAACTTCCTGATAGATGCTGACAAGATGTCTGAATTTCACACCCTTAACGATATAATGAGAAAAACAGGAAACAAAAATGAAAGCCAAGCGAGTGACAGCACTAAGAAATCTGCCATGGATTGACAACACACATGGCACACAGAAGTGCTGTTGTTCCTGAAAGCAGACTACAGTACATCAGACCCATCACTTCTTTCTCACTGTTTATGATAATTTTGTTAAACTCTTATACTGTTATCTTTCCTCTGCTAAGTTGGTTCACAGAACTTCAGTGAGTTACTTTCAGTTCAATTTTGTAAACCCCCTAAATTTTCTAAAACACCACAAAGCAACTATTATTTAATTTTTTATATAGTACCCATTTTAGGTTGCACACCATAGATTATTATACAGGTATGTGACCACAAAACAAACAACTAAATGAGTCTGCAATGGTGTAAGCCTCTCACCTGGTATTTTCACAACTGGATGATAACAGAGGAGAGGAAAAACCAAATTTCAGTAGAGGATATAAACCTTTAACTTTGGTCCTGAATGGAAGAACAGATTCTAAATTGCTTTGGTCCGAGTTCCCAAGGTCATATTGATGTCATTTGAATAGAAGTGGTTCTCTATTTGCTAACTTTACAGGATTATAGTCACCATGAACCATAAATAGTCAAAACAACAAAAGAGACTGGTGTCAGTTTACTTTGACACAGTTTCTCTCTGTGGCTCATGACTTAGAGATGTCATTTTCCAACAGAGGAAGTGGCTAATGAGATATTGATGTTGCAATGATAGTTGGGTAAGTAGCAGTTTTTGTAACAAGGCTTAAGACATAAGATGATTTTAGAAGCCTGTGACTGGGAGGCATATAGTCCTCTTGTGACTGGCTACCTCTTCTGTTTTCTTTCAGTGATTCCTTATTTCAAGTTCTCATGGAAGGACTGGGTTATTTATGTGGCTCATAGCAAGATACCAGCTGGTGCCCACCACGTTAGTGAGAAAGTGCAATATCTGTGAAGAGAGTGATAATATTGTTTCTGGTGAATTTTAATCATACTTCATTGTTTTGTCCATTGGTCAATAACAATTTAAAACATTAGTGCCATGAAATGCAGTGCACTTATTTGAACACTAGAAACATTTGAGGATCCTTTCTCGTGTGATTAACTATTGTGCCCTTTTTAATGAAACTCCAGCGAGATACTTTTCAGTTCAGAGCCCACATCCCTAAAACTTTGTTATTAGAGATATATTATGAGCAGATATTTACAGCAATGGGTGGACGTGCACCACGTCTGAAGTCCAACATAGAGTGCTTATTAAAAGTATTCACGCCCCTTGAGAGTTTTATTGTTATACAACATTGAATCACAGTGGATTTAATTTGGCTCTTAAACACTGATCAACAGTAAAATACTCTTTAATGTTAAAGTGAAAACAGATCTCTAACACATAAGATAATCAAACCATTAAGTATTCAGGCTTTTTTAAAATGACATGCCTAAATCATCACTGGAGTTGCCAATTGGTTTAGGGAAGATCACTCGTCTGGGAATTCAGTTGATTATAGTCGAGATTCATCTGTATGTAGAAGGCCAACTTGTGGTGAGTCAGTACTGTATGACAGTTTAACATACTCAATGAAGATACAAGAACACTCCAAGCAACTTGGTGATTGAAAAGCACAAGTCAGGGGATGGAGACAAGAAAATATCCAAGTCACTATGTGTCCCTTTTGGTCCAGTTAAGTAAAATCATGAAGAGATGGAAAAGAATGGTACAACTGTAAATGTACATAGAGCAGGCCATCCACAAAAAAATTGAGTGATTGTGCAAAAAGAAGACAAGTGAGAAAGGCCACCAAGATGCCTACGGCAATTCTGAAGTAGCTACAGGCTACAGTGGCTAAGGATGGGATGGAGTAACAACTGACTGGGTGTTTCACCAGTTGTAGTTTATGGGAGAGTGGAAAATAGAAAAACACTTAAAAAAATGCAGAGTTTTTGCCAAAAGGGAGACTCTGAAGTCAGCTGTAACATAAGGATGGTGTGATTTATACACAGTACGATATTTTGATAAACGTATGTAATTAGAAAAAAACTTTCAGAAACGTTTCTAGTAAGATGTTCTTGCCCTTGCCGCATACCAGACAGATCTTCAGAGGAACCGGTTCTATTCAGTTAAAGGTAAAGATCTTGCTAACAATTTTTGGTCCGACAAAAACCTGTTATATTGACACTACCTGTGTAAGCCAGCGCTGTTAAAGCCCCAGGCTCCTAGAAACCATGGGTTCTGGCACTTCAATCAATCAATTGCATCGGTTGTGCATTACTAGCTAAGCAAGGTTCTCTTTCCTCTGCGGTTTCGTTTTGCTGATGTTCTCGCTTCTGTTGTCTATCAGTGGCTAAGCGAGTTTTTCTCTCCTTGGAGGTTTCGTTTTGCCGATGTGCTCACCTTGCTTGTGCATTAGCAGCTAAGCAAATTTCTCTTTTGTCAGTGGTTTCACTTTGCTGACAGAGTCATTTTCTTTGAGTGTCATGCAGTAGCCTCGCACTTTCGGGCCTACTCGCACTTTCGTGCCGGACAGACAGACACACACACTTCGACATGTAGACATTTATATATAAGATATATATGTGTTCTACTTGAAGAATACAAAATCAGAATCGTCATAAACTAAAGATGCAGGGACAAAGGTAGGTCTGACCTACCTCAGGGGCTATGGCTAAGGGATGGATTTGTAGAAGTTTTCAAAAACATAAGTCATGACTTTGCAGGATTGGTCAAAAGGCATAAGGTCTGAAGGAGGTCCTATGTGCAATATTACTGTCAATTGACATCATTTGAAACTTTGTCAGAGTAGGTTCTCTATGTGTATGTGTGTGTGCCTCTGTGTGTGAGAGTTAATCTTAATGACTAACCTAGCAACGTCACGATAATACAATTCTATAATAGCAATACTAACTAGCAAGCATTCTAATGAAATAACAATTGTAACTGACAGCTTTCACCATATCTATAACAAAAATGTAAAAAAAAAGCCACAGTAGTGTGAAAAATATTTTTTCTCTCCCTGATTTCCCCTAATACAAGTATTTCAGGACTTCAGCTAAAACCTAATTAGATAAAGGGCACCTGACTGAACAAATAATACATTTTTTACTTATGTAATTACTGAATAAAAAAGTCATCCAACACTACTTGTGGAAAAGTAACCCTAAGCCAAACTTTCATTCCCTTAATTGGTTGCCCACTTTAACCTGCTATGGCTGCAATCAAATATTTCCCATAATTCAATATCAGTCCCATTTATTGCTCTAGAGTAGAGATTCTTAAACTTTTTATTTCATGACCCAGAATTGCCACAGACAATCATTCCCTTATCCCGACTGAAAAAATCACAGATGACAGTCATTCCACAGAGGAATCGCCAACTCAAGTTATAGAGGAGTGGTGAGATTTGCTTGAACTACCCACAGTAACCCATCAAAGGACGCTCTGCAAACCCTGTAACCCTACCCCATTGATTGCAATTGCAAATCATGGCTCTGCATGACCCAAAATGGGTTGCGACATACAGCTATAGTGGAACGTCTGCCAATTCTTCCTTGCAGAAGTGCTTTCCTTCAGCAAAAGAAGCAGTTTTCACGCATGAAGTGCTCATTGTAAGTTATGCCAAAGCATCTCAATTGGGTTTAGGTATAGACTTTGACAAAGTCAATCCAAAAACTTTAATTTTGCTTTATTACTGCAGTTTTCATGTGGGTTTGTTGTTATGTTATGGACTGTTGTCATACTGCATGACCCATCTCATCAAGCAATAAAGCATTCAGGTCAATTCAAGTGGCTTTATCTTCCAGTGTTATGCTTCCAACAGGCAATCCAAAAGGGAACAAAATCAAAAAGACAAAAAAAAAAAAAGAAACCAGGAACAATGCAAAACCAAGCAAAATTTCCAGAAACCAAATATATTAAAAATTAAAAGTTAAAAATCTTTAAAAAGACAAATCCAAGATAGGGGAGCTGAACAACACAAAAAGTAACAAATATCTCAGCATTAGATGGTGGCTTTGTTAGGTTTACCATGTGTCCCAGTTTCCTTGGAAAATTTCTCTCTTTGGGTGCTTATCTGGGCATTTTACAACACTGTCAGTTTTTCTGGGTTTTTCACACTGCAGCTTTTTGTTTCCAACCAAGTTTACTTTTTTCAATTCACAACTTTTTTTTTTTTTACGTTTTACCTATGATATCATTCTTAACAAACCAGAAGAACCTGGAAAGGAGATGCTGTAGATAAGTGGTTATCACACATTATGGAAGTAATTACAAACACACCCCATCCCCAGTCTTAGAAGGAGAGAAACTCCAAGTGGGACCCCAACCCACTTGCCACTTTCTTAAAATCCATCCAGCCCCGCTCTGACATAGAGAAAAAGTCCAAGGTGGACCAAGCAATCTTTATTTTATTTTAGTGTTCTCTTTTTTGTCTCAGGAAATATGGTAACCCTATGCATCACTGGTGTTTAAATAGGCCTAGGGAAGCAACCACAGCTGTAGCATCGGGTAGGCACCACCTCCTTGAGATCAACATACAAGTGACAGAATAAATAACAAATAACACAGATCTTAAAAATAAAAATAACAGAGAATAATAAATAAATACATCAAAATTCTTTAAAAAAACTTAACTAAACAAAACAACAACCAAAGAAATTAAAGCCATGTAGTAAAGCCTAGCTAAACCATAGCACCCACACATCATATCACCACCCGCATTTGACTGTTGGTTTAATGTTCTGACTGTGGAGTCCTGCGTTTGCTATAAGCGTGACATAACCCACGTACTCCAAAAATGTCGACTTTTATGTCAAATAAATGGTATGGTAAATAAGAGACACATATTTGTTGTTCTTCTCAATTAGCTGTGGTTTCTGCCTGGTTACACTTCAATGAAACCCATTTTTGCTTAATGTTTTTGAAATTGTGAAGTCATGAACACTGACCTTGGCTGAGTCAAAAAACAGTCTGATTTTCTTCTGATGTTTTTAAAATACTTTAGGACTCCCTGCATGATTTTTATACTGTACCCTTGGATTAATTTTGGCATTCTGGCCACTCCTAGCAAGATATTCTGCGGTTTGAAGTTTTTCTGTCTGGAAAAAATGACTTTGACTGGTGTTTGGTGGAGTGAGAGAGCTTTAGAGACAGCTTTGTAGGCCTTTGCAGGCTGATAACATCAAAATGTTCTTCTGATCTCTTTGGAAATTTCCTTTCATTGTGGTATTATGTGTTTGTTAAATTTTTGTGCTGTTAATTTTAAGCGTCAAAATAAGTGACGCTTGGCTGTGTCCAATCATCTGGCTCTAATTAACCCTTTAATGGGATTCATTTAACTCTTTTTCATACAGTACGAGTCAGTGTTGGACACCTTTGTTCAGATACTGGACAATAAAGATTTTGCTCATAAACACTTTTAGGTGTATCATATGGCCTGCTAATCACACAAATTACCTTTTAATTTTCCTGTCGTACCATAATACTGCAATTTCCTTTCATAGTATAAGTATACAAATACCATAGAACAACTATAACTGGAACATCTGTAGAGCTCTGATGGACAGAGTGCTATTGTTTAATTTGCAAGTGGGACAGCCATGACAAATTTATATTAAAAAAATGGCTGCTTCATAATTTTATTTCAGGGCACATAAACCACTTGTTGACCCAACAGATTTTTGCCTTTCCTTCATATAAAACTTGGGCAGATGAAACACATTGAGAAAGCGATGTACAAGGAAGGTGAAGGATTTCGATATTTGAGGAAGATGTTTCCACAAATAATGATGCCAAGATGAGAGAAGGCATTTTTTGGGTCCACAAATCAAGCACATCACCAGTAACAAGTGGTTTGAAGATCTGTTAGTAGGGCTAGAGGAAATCACTTGGAAGGCATTCAGCGATGTTGTTGAGAATTTCCTTGGCAACTACAGAGCCCCAGAGTACAAACAGCAGGTTGGCAACATACTTCATGCATAGAGACCATGAAGTGCAACAGGTTGCTAAAGATTCATTTTCTGCATTCACGCTTGGACTTCTTCCCTACTTATCTTAATGCAGCCAGTGATGAACACAATGGTTTCATCAGAACATTGTAGCTATGGAAAAGTAGTATCAGGGCAAGTGGAATCCATCAATGTTGGATGGCTGTTGTTAGGCACTGAAATGAGAAGCACTGGAGGCCGAGTACAACCTAAAATTAGTAGCAAAACATTTTTAGTCCAGTTGAACTAATGCAATACATCAGTTTATGTGATTAAAAATGATAAATTCAACAAAAGTTACTTTGTTTCTCCACATTTGATACACCACGTGATACTGCCAATCTAAGATTACATTTATATTAAGCTTTAAGATTTAACAGGAAGCAAAACATTTGGAAATTCCTTTGTCCAGTCTAAGCAACATAAGTAATTTGCTATTTGTTCACTCATGTATGCTTTATCTAATCTTATCTTCTGGTTGAAGACCTGAAAACATTCAGCATGTGAAATCTGCAATAATAAGAAAAATTAAAAAAACACTTTTCCATATCACTTTATGTAATAGAAACTCCATTTTATTATGTCATCTGTGCCAAAGCAAAGGAATGATGCTAAATAACAGTGGTAAGCTAAGGTCTTCACTGCACCAGGATGTACTGCAGCCAGAGTAGCCCCCCAGGATCAGAGTAAGACAAGTTCCTGCAATAAAGAGACAGATTCAGAAAAATACAACTATTTTGTCTTGAGCTGTGGAGACTACGTATGGACCTAACCCAGGTCTTCAAAATCCTCAAAAGGCATTGATAAAGTAGTTCAGGCAGAATTCTTTCAGCTTAACTGAGATTCACATACTTGAGAACATCATTCAGTTTCAAGGGGAAGTGCATTTAAGAGTTAAGGCCGAAAGAATGAATCCCGAGTATCCTTCAGTGTTCAAAGAGATTCCCATGCTCCCCCAGGTCCCTGACCTAGATGAGTGTCCAACTCTCCAGGAGGTTGAAACTGCTATCCAAGCACTGAAGAACATGAATGCTCCCAGTGAAGACACTGTACCCACCAAAATATATACATATGGGGACTTAATTGTCTTGTCAAGTTGACTGATTTATTTATTTTTTTACCCGGTGTTGGAAGCTTAACAAGATTCTCAACTCGTGAAGATTCTACCATTATGGCAATATGCAAGTAGAAGGGGGACTGACTGGACTGTGGCAGCAGCTGTGGTATTTCTCTGTAGGATGTTGGTGGGAAAGTCCTTGCCTGTGTCATTCCTTTTGTGACTCTGTGACATTGGAAACAGAGTACTTCTAGAGTTGCAAGCTGGCTTTCAGCCCAAAGGAAGCATAATCAATAAGATCTTCGTCACGCACCAGCTCCTGGAGAAGGCTCAGGAACACACATTAGCTTCACCTTCATTTACCTGGGGAAAGCATTTGACACTGTCATCTATAAAATGCTTTGGGAAGTACTCTGTAAGATCACATGTCCCCTGAAATTCCTCACTATGCTCTCTCACTTCCATGGTGGAATGAGGGTGAAGGTCTTTGTTGGAGGGAAAACATCTGCTCCCTTCGAAATCACTCCAGTGCTCTTCAAAATTTGCTTGACCCCATCACTTTTCTCTCCAGAAATGCATTGGACACTACTGATGTAGTACAGATCCAGTACCACCTGGATGGCAATATTTCCAGCCTTGAGAGTTTGTCAGCCCACTTGAAAACCTCCTCGACAAATATCTCTGCGCTCCAGTATTTGGACAATGTTGCCGGCATAGCTCTTCACCCAGGTAGTCTTTAGAGGACTTTTGAGTCCTTACATTGGTCAGGAAATTAGAACTTCTAAGACGCTAACCCTTTAGACTACCTTCCAGCACACAGATCCTCCAATAAACATCAAAACTGGCAACACAACACCGGGCTACACTTGCTGGGAATTGCACGTTTTGGAGACGGACTGTCATTGAAGGAGCCTGTCACTTCGAACTGTAAATTATATTCATCAAGCAGCAAAAAGACACAAAGGTACTTCCCAAATCATCACAAAATATACTTTGTCTTACATCCCTCTTGAAACTGTTGTGCCTCTTTATTGGCATTTCTCATACAAGGATAGCAAATTAATGCAGCAGCCAAACTGTTATCATGTGATTAGAAAGTGATTGTGTCAGTGAAGTAACGGTCTGACACATGAAAGGCCTGCTGGAAGTTGTTGTTGATTTGTGGTGTTACCCTTTTCCAGCTGTACAGATTGATCTCTTAACTAAACTACAATGGAAATGATCACAGCTCACCAATATTACATGAATCAGGCAAATGCTATCGCTGCCTTGAAGACCACTTCAGAGAGACTGAGGAGGAGTTTCTGTCCACAGTCCATCCATGTCCTAAATGAGGACATGATGCCTTCTTTTGCTATGTTTTTTCTTTTACATTATTTATTTATTATATATGTCTAATGCACTTCCGCAACTAAGATTTTCTCTGCGTATTGTGTACAATTGCTTATGACAAATAAAATTTGATTTGATTTTAATGAGGTAACAGGCAGTATCTGGTATATTTTAGATAATTATGTAGTAGGTCATAAATAGCCTACAAGCCTTTGAGCCTGGCACCAAACGTGTAGGGGGAATTCTGATAAGGGATTTTAATTTTTGACTTCCCTTGATCTATCGGTTAATCAGTCAATCAATGTGAAGCAAATTAGGAAAAAGGTAAGCACATTGTCTCGTTCATAACAAAGTACCTGTAGACTTATTCAGTTGAAGAAAAAAAATTGTGAAGTCTTCTCTTTGTGGTTAGTGATGGAAAATATCCAATTGAGGTCCAGAAACTTGGTGGAGGTTATTTGCAGAGAGCAACAACTCTGCACTTATGGGGGGGTGTATTGGTAAGGGGGAGTGAGACAGGAGTCAGCTGGAGAAATTTGTTTCTTGGCGTAGAAAGAATTGTCTACAGTTAGCATCAGCAAAAACAAGGAACTGTTTATTGACTTTCGCCAAACCAATAAACCTTTATGTCTGATCACAATTCAGGGAGTGGATGTGAAGGTGGTACACTCCTAAAAGTAGTTGGGGGTCCACATTAATAATGACAGGTTGGACTTGTCTCGGAACACAGAGGAAGTACAGTGGTGTGAAAAACTATTTGCCCCCTTCCTGATTTCTTATTCTTTTGCTTGTTTGTCACACAAAATGTTTCTGATCATCAAACACATTTAACCATTAGTCAAATATAACACAAGTAAACACAATGCAGTTTTTAAATGATGGTTTTTATTATTTAGGGAGAAAAAAAATCCCTAAATAAATAAATAAATAAATATCCCTGTGTGAAAAAGTAATTGCCCCCTTGTTAAAAAATAACCTAACTGTGGTGTATTACACCTGAGTTCAATTTCCGTAGCCACCCCCAGGCCTGATTACTGCCACACCTGTTTCAATCAAGAAATCACTTAAATAGGAGCTGCCTGACACAGAGAAGTAGACCAAAAGCACCTCAAAAGCTAGACATCATGCCAAGATCCAAAGAAATTCAGGAACAAATGAGAACAGAAGTAATTGAGATCTATCAGTCTGGTAAAGGTTATAAAGCCATTTCTAAAGCTTTGGGACTCCAGCAAACCACAGTGAGAGCCATTATCCACAAATGGCAAAAACATGGAACAGTGGTGAACCTTCCCAGGAGTGGCCGGCCGACCAAAATTACCCCAAAAGCGCAGAGACGACTCATCCGAGAGGTCACAAAAGACCCCAGGACAACGTCTAAAGAACTGCAGGTCTCACTTGCCTCAATTAAGGTCAGTGTTCACGACTTCACCATAAGAAAGAGACTGGGCAAAAACGGCCTGCATGGCAGATTTCCAAGACGCAAACCACTGTTAAGCAAAAAGAACATTAGGGCTCGTCTCAATTTTGCTAAGAAACATCTCAATGATTGCCAAGACTTTTAGGAAAATACCTTGTGGACTGATGAGACAAAAGTTGAACTTTTTGGAAGGCAAATGTCCCATTACATCTGGCATAAAAGGAACACAGCATTTCAGAAAAAGAACATCATACCAACAGTAAAATATGGTGGTGGTAGTGTGATGGTCTGGGGTTGTTTTGCTGCTTCAGGACCTGGAAGGCTTGCTGTGATAGATGGAACCATGAATTCTACTGTCTACCAAAAAATCTTGAAGGAGAATGTCCGGCCATCTGTTCGTCAACTCAAGCTGAAGCGATCTTGGGTGCTGCAACAGGACAATGACCCAAAACACACCAGCAAATCCACCTCTGAATGGCTGAAGAAAAACAAAATGAAGACTTTGGAGTGGCCTAGTCAAAGTCCTGACCTGAATCCAATTGAGATGCTATGGCATGACCTTAAAAAGGCGGTTCATGCTAGAAAACCCTCAAATAAAGCTGAATTACAACAATTCTGCAAAGATGAGTGGGCCAAAATTCCTCCAGAGCGCTGTAAAAGACTCATTGCAAGTTATCGCAAACGCTTGATTGCAGTTATTGCTGCTAAGGGTGGCCCAACCAGTTAGGTTCAGGGGGCAATTACTTTTTCACACAGGGCCATGTAGGTTTGGATTTTTTTCTCCCTAAATAATAAAACCATCATTTAAAAACTGCATTTTGTGTTTACTTGTGTTATATTTGACTAATGGTTAAATGTGTTTGATGATCAGAAACATTTTGTGTGACAAACATGCAAAAGAATAAGAAATCAGGAAGGGGGCAAATAGTTTTTCACACCACTGTATATAAGAAAGGGCAGAGAAGGCTCTTTTTATCTTAGGAGAAGGGTAAAGACACCCTTTCACATCTTCTACAACTCTATGATGGCCAGTGATATTTTACCCACTCTGGTGTGTTGGGCTGGTAACATCACTTCAAGATAGGCCCACCAAATCAATAAGCAAATTAAAAGAGCATACTCAGTTATGGGACACGTTCTGGCCCTCCTGGAGATTGTAGAAGAAGGGAGAATAAAAACAAAACCCAGTGCCATTATGAACATCCTCTATGTGACACACTAACACTGAGGACTTTCAGATAGTGAATTATTCAGCAGAAGTGTATCAGGAAATGTGACTTGGGCTCGTTTATACCAACTGCAATATGAACACATAATGCCTCACTGAGAATGCGAAGTCAGAAGGTTTCTTTCTTTTTATTTTTTTCCTTAGTCATTCTGGTGTGTGTTCAGACCATAGTGTATCTATCTCATATGGTGCCTTTTCATGTCTATCTATTTTTCTATAAGGAAAGGTAAGGACAATACTGCAGCTTTCACTGCCTCAGCACTTGCTATTTGTGAAATAAAGCTGCCAGTTAAATAATTGAAGTCACTGGATGTCTGAAATAGAGAGCAGCTGAAGTTCACCCTTCACCACACTTTATGTTGTTCTCAAACTTTGGAGGCAGCCAAACACTCAGGTGGGTGTGGGTGAGCTCCTGACTTCTGACATTGCTTCCCAGATGTCCAACCTTTCATTTTCAGCCCTTATCATTTCAAAATCTGTACATGGCATTGTACACCCCAAGATAAGAATCAGCAATCTTGATAAATAGGCTCATTTGAAAGTCTCTTACTTTAACACTCTCAGTTGAAGTAACTGCAGGAAACAATAGGGCAACATGCAAAAAAAAAAAAAAATTAAGCTCATCACTACTTCCTGTTTCTGAAAGTATTGCCTGCAAATGAGAGAGTTTGTCATAAAGGAAGTTGACTGAGAGCTGTGACAGGAGCGGTTGCTTTTCATTTTGCTCCTGGCTGCTGCAGATGGAGCCTTTGGGTATGCCTCAGCCCGCAGGATATCTGCTTGTTTTTGTACTCACATGGAGTTTACCTGCAGTTCATCCACTTCCAGATATTAATGATCAGAGTTTCATTGATGAATATATCAAGGCTCACAATTACTACCGCTCACAAGTGAAACCTGTAGCAAGTGATATGAAGCGCATGGTAATGTATGCTTACTTTTATGAGGTTTTTTAAAAGTCTATAATAACTAAAAAAAGCAGTTGTTACTGTTGCCATTGAAAATGAGAGCAGTGGATGACATTAAATCAGCATATAGCCTATGTAATATGGGGTAATTGATTAAAATAAAGATTATAATGTAGGTATTGTATTATACCTTTATCATTAATGGACAAAACAGTGTTCATCAATCAAAGGGAGAATTGTTTAACATTATTAACATTTTATGACTATTGTGAAGTATGATTAAAGAAAACTATGTTTATTTAAATAATAACAGTAGACAACAGGGAAAGTATTCAAATAATTTAATTATTTATGTATTACTAGGAGGCTTTGACCCCTGCTCGCTTTTGCCCATTTTTGTTTTCCAGATACACACTTTTAAGATTTTTTTTTTTCTTTAAATTGTTGCTATTTCATTAGTTTCACTTTTATTTCAGAACTTCTGTAAAAACAATAATTGTAATCTTTCGAGTCCCAATGTTCTGAATCTTTATAATGAGGTCAGTGAGACATGTGTTTAATGACTTTGTACCATAATTCAGGATAGGTGTCTATGTTTGGAATTTCGGCACAGACAAAACGATCATCAGCAGTTAATTTTTTTTTGCAAAGTAACCAATAAATGCATGTGAGGTTAAAACGTTTTTGAAATTCTCTTGACTTAAACTTAAGCCTTACAATATTTACATACTTCTGACATATCCATATATTTGATCTCTATTCGCCTTTTTGTTATTTCTCCAAGTAATCATTTATCTTTCTTTGAACTAATACGATGTTTACTTTCTTTTTTTTGACACTGTCATTTTTTGCTGCTTTCATATTCTGTATCTTGCTCTGCATGTGTTTCGCGCTCTACGTCTTTTTTTTAATCTTTTGAATTCCAGTTTTCATTATCTCTAACCTGCTCAGTATGTCTTTGGCCCCCTTGTTTTTTAACCTCTTTATGATGTTTTACTTTGTTTTCTACTCTGTCTTTTATTTCTGACATCGCTTTATCCTGCTTTTGTTTCATTGACACCTGGTCTGTAGTGATTATTTTCCCTTTTTCGAGTAATAATTTCCATTTGTTTATGCTTACTGATCTTTACTTTCTTTTTTTTATACTTTCTAATTTTCCTATTTTCATATTCTTTAACTTTCTCCACATGTGTATTGCGCCAATGTTTTTTTTTTGAGTCTTTCGAATTCCACTGCTTTCATAATCTCTGTACACCTGCACTGCATGTGTATAGCGCCAATGTCCAGATTGGACCTGCTTTTTTTTCAATTCCACTTGTTCCGGACTGATAATTACTTTCCTTATTTTCTGAATTTGCACCTAGATTGTTCTTTTTCTTTTTTGTCTCTCCAATGCTGTTGAGTCTGTTTTCTCCGCGCTGCTTTCTTCTTCTCTTAGTCATCTACATTTCATTTATAACTTATTGTCCTTCTATGCTTTATATGCGCTGAGAGCCCTGGATCTGTGTGTGCTCAAAGCCAAAACACGACTGAGTGTGTTGCTTCCTGTGCTCTTATTTATTTGTAAGCAGGGTGTGTTTTGCAAGAATCTCATGATCTAAGTCATCACGAGACGGTCCTGGGTCAATCTCTTGGCACAAAGTCTCATGTTTAAGGTCCCCGTGAGACGCTCTGTGGCCAAGCTCTTTAGTCTCGCGGGTCTTTTAAGCGTCTTCCTTGATCTTAATGTGAAGATCATGTCTCGTCGCCCTACTGTTTCTCTCCAGGATTTTTTTTTATAATAGAGAGATATATTTTATTAATTATTACCGTTATTGAAGACATCATGTTTCTTTCCTTACTTTCAAATTTAATGGAGTAATACAATGCATATGAGTAAGCCTTAAGAAGTTTAAAATTTCTTTCTGTTATCATCATTAATCTATCCATCCCTCCAAACCACCCATCTATTTTCCAAAACCACTTTATCCTGAGCAGTGTAATGGGGAAACTGGAGCCTATCCCAGCGAGCATTGAGCTCAAGGCAGGAACATTTCCTGGACATGGTCCATCATAGGACGAGCACACACATACTCCAGGGGTCAATGTGGCATTGGGAGTCCTCCTAACCTGCATGTTATTGAACTGGCACCTTAGCATCTGAAGAGAATATGCATAGTCCATGCAGGGAGGACCTGTAATGTGAACACTGGGCTGCTTACTGCAAGGTGCTATGCCACTGTGCTGCATCCCATCATTACAAGAAGGGGAGCCACAGAGAAATAAAGAAAAAAATTCTGTGCCCCAGCACTAAGCCGAGGCCTAAAAACACCTTTAATAGTTTAACGTCAATCACACACCCAGCTGAATTATCAGGAAAAGGGCTTGACATGTATAAAGTCAAATAAAAAGAAGCGCTTTACACAATTCTTTACTAAAAGGAAGTGTTGTTTTTTATGATGTAAAAAATCTAAACCAAGGGACAGAGCCCCCGTAAGAACTTAACAAGCATGAGTTTTCGCCTAAGTGACTAGTTCCTCAAGAGCAAACAAAAGCACTTTTATGCTAAATAACAAAGAGGCAAACTGTTCTGTACATGCACAAAGTACAAGAATATAAAATCACAAAAAAAAAAAACAAATCACCTAAAACAAAGTGAGGAAACACACTTTATTGAATCCATTTAGTAGAGTTCAGGGTTACTGGGGTCAAGCTTATGCCAGCAGCAGTGAACACAAGGCAGGAGGCAACCTTGGATGGGGTGCCATTGATCACAGGCACAGAAATGTACCCTTTAAGAAAACAGCAGACCACAAAAACACCACAGAGATGGTGTCTAATGATCTAAGACTTGTCTGAAAGGCTGGCAGCTTTCTGAGTCATATGGTATGTATGACAGGTGACTTTCCACAGAATGCAGCTATTAATATACATAGTCAGCACAAGTACCACAGTGACATCATAAAAGCTTGGCCATCTTGAGATTGTAAGAGGCATTTCCTAGTTACATAAGATTCATAAATGTTTTACTAACCCCCATCAGTTTAATAGAATTGGTATATTCTAACTATTTCTAACTTCTCTGACTAGACATTATTCTCAGTTAGTGATCAGCCTTGCCCATGTGTAAGGTGTAGAGGGCACATGGTTTTAAACCGTGCCTTTTGAGCATTGCGTACCTTGTGTGCATGTTTTGTGTGCTAAGAAACACATAAGACAAAGCACTTAATTGAAGTGCTGTGCCGTATGTTTAAAGCGTACAGAAGAAGAAATTAAGAATTTTTAAGTATAGAAGAAGTTAAGAACCTTTAAGTATGGAAATAACTAAAGTTTTACAAGAAACGCTAAATTTAGAGAAGATACATTTTTCCTTTTTTTGCCTTTTATTCTATATGTATAAGAACTGTTTTCTTTATTCTTGTGTGGATTGCTTGCTTTGAATTTCACTAAATATTTTAAAACAAACTTTTGGACTGAGAGATTTCTTTTGGCACACATTTTACCTGTGCTTGAACTCTCCTTATACTCTGGCGGCTACAGAGATGATAAGCAGCAAATAGTGAGAAATTAATACAAATACTAGCAAAAATGGCATGAAAACTCTGTTGTAGAAACATGGGAGAGCAAACCAAAAATCACTCATTATTACCGTTTCGTATTGTAGCATGCCAATTCCCAGACATAATTGCATAGACGCAAGTCCCAGTTTAAATAAAAGGTTTATTGGCACAATAAATATTTTTCTTTCTCCTTCCACTCCTTCAGGTGAGCTATGTTCTCTTTCACTCGATTCTGACTTACCTGGATGAGCTAAAGCAACTTCTTTTTTTCTTGGACCCAGGAGTACCTCTGGTATTAGGGCATAGCCTGTTGGAAGCACTTCTGAATCAAACAGAAACCCCACAAAGTAGGGATTACTAATCTTGGCAGCTCTCCATGGTGGCACCAACAGAACCCAACAGGAATGCCTCATAGGACTGCTCCCAGCATGCCCTGCAGATTTCAGTGTGGGAATTCTAGCCCAGGGATGCTGCCATCTAGCGTATCGGGGGAAGCATGTAGTCCTGAAAGGTTGTCTCCCTCTGTCCCTGTATCACACTGGCCTCCCAGCCAGGTATTGATTCTTGCCCCATCCCAGCTGGGATCGATGTGTGCCACCCAATACAATGTTTATATACTACTGAGGTCCGAATCCAGAGAAAAATACACAGAAAACTTCCTTTCAGCAAACTTTACAGTTTTAAAATTGAACACAAATGTGCTGCTGCTAGACGTTTGACCATGAGATTTTAAAATCCGGAGGGCCAAACGCATATGCTGTGGAGTAGAAATCCGACAATCCATTTTGTAAATTATGTGTATTCATTAAGTTTGAAATTAAAATGAAGTGGTCGAAGTATTTGACAAGGCAAGCAGCTTCACAAGATGCAATTCACAGATAATTCTAGTAAACTGTGATTGTCGTGACATGATTGTCACTGTGCAGTACACTGTCCCTTATTGTATCATGTATACATTCTGATTTATATGGTACTGGTAAAACCATTCCCATTTTTAATTGCTGCTGTTGTTTAAGCAGGTAAATAGAAGTGAAATTGTACTTAAGTAAAAAACAAGAAAAGAACTAAAAATAAGTTAAAGGGTTGGGCAACTAGGGTGGGAAAACCCTGTTTCATTTCTATGGAAAATAAGAACTCTGCTGGCAGCAAGTTAAATACTTTGTCATCATTCCTTATCATCCTCCCTGAACTGCAGACTGAATTGTTGATAACACATGAAACCATTTGAACTTGTGCCGACCGGCAAAGACATGTTGAGGTGCAAAGGTCTTCCTCTGCACTGAAGTGGAGACAGACAAAAACATCATGCTTCTGGCTTTGGTCCCCTTATTCCAGTCCCCATGAAGTCAGTGGCTGTGTAACACACAGGACACTTGTTACATTCAATAGAGCAATGAACTGAAAGTAAACTTTTGTATTTGACAAGAAATAGTTTTTCTACTGCTGGGACAACCTCTTGTGATCAACAGTTCTTTTTTTCTCTCCATGTTTCCATTATCACAGTTCAATTTACTTTATTTTTCTATTGTGGTCTTCAGTAGGTGCAGACTCAGACCACTGTAACAAATTTACAAGCAAATTTAAGTAATAATAATTAAATTATAAATTGCATTAATATTTACTGCATACAAATAAAATTTAGTTTGAGCACACAGTAAATCCATTCCAAAATGTTCATTTTTGTTATAGCTGAGATGTGGTCAGTTGGCAACAGATGGGAGTTAAACAAAAACTTCAGTTGGCAGCATTTCTGAATAAAATACAACTCTGAGGAGAGTCTATGGTCAGTTATAACACAAAATCACAGTCTTGAAGATCCCAGTCAATTGGCTGCCCACCCAATCTTGGTTATTCTATAGTAAAGTCTATAGAATGAGCTGTCCAATCTGATCTTTACGTCTGTTGCTTCCAAAGCAACCAGTATCTCAAATGCCTTTCAATGGGCAGGAACACAGCTTGGAAGTAGAGCAGTGGCACCCAATGTCACAGCAGGACACCAAGAAGAGAAACAGAAAATGGGAAGGGTTAGTAATAGTGCACAGTAATTGTAATATCTATCTATCTATCTAATGCTTGTATTTTTGTACAAATGATTAACAATCAGAGATGTGATCTGCACAGTTAATCAGCAACTCTAGTCAGGATATGCTAGACTAAAGTAGTGAGGTTGAGACTGAAGGGACAAATCTTATATTTTCAGGCAAATTATTCCACAGCTTCAGGACCCTGTACCTAAAAGGTCCATCTCACATTTTTACATTAATTCTGGAATATTCCAGCATTCTGAGATCTTAAAGTTTGCTTTGATTAGTAAATAATAATAACTTCAGACAAGTTAGTATGGCATTTGGACATTTACGGCTTTATATGTAAGAGAGACAGAATTTAAAAATCAGCCCTAAACCTAACTGGAAGCCAGTGTAAGAACTTAGGTTAAATGTTCTTACTTTCTAGTTCTTGCAGCAGCATTTTGAATTCACTGAAACCTGCATAAAGAACAATTTGAACAGCCAGAGAATAACACATTGCATCATGGAATGATTTTCCTTTGTTTATTCAAAATGCAGCCAATTTACTCATGTTTAGTCACCTTTTCCATGAATATCTTAGAACTGCTTAGTACATCTTGCACAGAATGTCTACTGTTGTACTAACAGAATTTAGTCTTTATTTGTTTTAGTCTAGTTCTATTACAAATTATATAGTAGTCCGACTCCCTCTTGCGGCAGTTTTTTGTTTTAATCTTTTTCTGTGTTGCTTTTGACACTTGCACTTTTATATCATTCTTTAATTATAACTTGCTTTGTAAGTCACCTTGGATAATGCCGTGTGCTAAGGAAAGCAATAATAATATTTCAGCATCCTTCATATTTACAAACCATCTTAATCTTCCAGTATTCTTAAGATGGAAGTAAAGGTACAGATAGTGTTGTAATGTGTGCAATTGGTGTCAAAGATGGCACTAATGTTGCTTGCTGATTCAGTAAAACTAATATTTAAATCTACTGAATTAAAATATATATATATAGGATGTTGTTGCAGTTGGCATCAATCCTCCTAATAAATAGCTTTTCTGTTTTTAATGCATTCAAAGACAGGTAGTTATCTTCATCTATCCAGTCATAACTAATAGGTGTGAATGAAGGTGCATGGTAACTGCTTTTTCGGATACTTCAGAAAAGGAGAGGTAAAATTGAAATAGCTCAACAATTATTAAGCATATTTCATTCTTGTCCAATTTTTTTTTTCTATAATGATCTGATAACTGACAGCCTTTGAGCTTTTCACTAGTTTTGCTGGAAATGCGTTTAAGGAATAAAGTAGTTTTCTTCCATTTTTATGGAAATGAAAGTTATGACTTTCTGTTTTGTTATACCTTCAGAACCCACAGAATGTCACACTCCAATGCTAAATATTTAACTTAAATTGGTAAAAATAAACTTTAATTGCTAAAAGTCCAACTTAAATGCTAAATGTCACACTTAAATGCTGAATGTCCAACTTAAATGTCAAGATTTTTTTCTTTGCCTTTTAATTTTTCTATCTGAATGGCAAATATATTGTGTTACTATATAACAATTTCTTCTTATTTTTAATCTTCATTTTCAAACCTGAAACTGATTAGTTTAAATGGCAACATTCTGTGCAGATTTGTAAATAGGAAATGTTTAGACATTCAATGTCCTAAAGCCAAACCTTCTCTGCTGTGACCATGTTAGGTATGTGTTGTGATGTGAAAATTTGCATACAAGTTGATAAATATTGTATGCCCTTATTTGTAACTTAGGCAAAGCAATGTAATATTAGTGTTACATTAATAAGAAGCATTCATGTTTACCCCGCCTTTTAGGACTGAGTCTCTTTGTAATTTTACGACAGGGTTAGGTTAAGTGCCTCAAACAAGTTTAGCTAATATTTATTTCTCTGCAGGACTCCCACTCAACCTCCACAGGAAAGCCAGGCTGCCTAACTGCCAAGCTTTACCTTAATATATGGTTTGCTATCCCCCGATTGGTCTGAAGTACGGCTGTTTGGAATTGGCTTGTATCAAAAGCTTTTAAGTACTATGATGCCCAATTGGCTGTAGGGGTTGGACAGAAAACCTATAAAATTTGCTTGCTTGACCTCACTCTCTCTCTCACACCAAACTGATGAAAGACCATCTCACACCATTAACTGAAAAGGACAACACAATGAAAAGCACAGCTCAGCAGCCATACTGAGACAGGCATGTGGCCTGTTCTGAAGAAAGCTGATCACAAATGATGCCTTAACTAGAGACATTTAAGTAACTAACAAGACTGTGTACTGCCAGAAACTACACATCAGCATTTATCAGGTTGCATGGTTGCCAATATTCAAATGTACTTTGCATATTGTTATTATTTATGAATATTATCAATAATACATTATTTCAATTGTAACTTAACTCCTACTTGTCTTTTACTACACCTAATTGCCTGAGATTATAAATGTAGAAGGGAAGGTGGGGGAAGTTATATGGTACAATATCTTATAAACAGTGGTAAGCCTGTGAGATCTGAGGCATTCTGACAAAGGCTACATATTAATAATACAAAAGGGGAAAGTAGAAACTGTCACTTGCTGACTAGGAAAATATAAACATGCCAATTTGAAGGTGCGGTAATTAATATGAATGTGTATTGACTGCTGACCAACGTTTAGCCATTACATCATTCAGCCAGTGCAATATTTAATAATTTAAGTGTGACATTTAGCATTTAAGCACAAACGTTAGCTATTAAACTTGGACATTTAGCCATTCAAGTGTGACATTTAGTCATTTAAGTGCAAAATTCTGCACTTAAGTGCAATATGTAACCATTTAAGATGGATATTTCACATTTAAGTTTGACATTTACCATTTATGTTGGACATTTAGTATTTAAGTTTGACATTTGGCATTTATCAGACATTTCAGTGCAACATTTAAAATATGAGTGAGACAAATAACATCTAAATGTGAGATGTTGGTATTTAGCATTTAAGTTGGACATTTACCATTTAGCACAGACGTTTACATTTAGCAGAGACATTTACCATGTAGGTTAAATGTTTGCCACTTAAACAAATGATTTCACATTTAAGTGTAACATTTTGCATTTAAGTTATATATTTTGCCATTTACGTTGGACAATTAGCCATTTAGGTGCAACAGCTAGACATTTAAGTTGGACAATTAGTTATTTAAGTTTGACATTGTCAGGGATGCCAGGGGCAACGACCCGGCCGGGACACCATGAATTACCGGAAGAGGGTCAAAGCCCATCCTGGATCACGTCCCCAGTAGAACCCCTTCCTGGTTGTTCTGGGGGCCACGGGTTGAGGGCACGGAAGGCCTACCCTGTAGGGGCCAGTGGTCACCGCCAGGAGGTGCCCCAATGCCTTGGGGACCTGTTGCCCCAGCACTTCCGCCACACCAGGAAGTGCTTGGGGGGAAGACTTTGGACGACACCCGGAGAGCTGCCAGGAGAACAGCCGGCACTTCTGCCACACTGGGGCGTGGCCAACGGGGGAGTGTCGGAAGCACCTGGAGCTCATCCGGGTCATGTATGAAAGGGGCCGTCTCCCTTCATTCGAGGCTGGAGTCGGGTGGAGGCAGGACAAGGCAAGAGAAGAGAGAGTGGAGGCGGCCCGAAGAAAGACATATTGTGGCCAGGACTGTGTGTGTTTGGGGTTTGTGCACTATTTGGATGGTATTCTGGGTCTGAGTGACCAAATTATTTGTAAATAGTTTGTAAATAAACACGTGTGGTGGTATTGAACAACATGTCCGCCTGTCTGTGTCCGGGTCGGCTCCACAACATGTAGCATTTAAGTATGATGTTTAACCATTTAAGTTATATATTTTGTGTTTAAGTGTGACATTTACCATTTAAATGTGACATTTAGTATTTAGAAGAAACATTTTCCTTTTAAGTTGAACATCTAGCATTTAAGTTGGGCATTTAGCAGAGACATTTACCACTTAGTTTAAATGTTTACTATTTAATAAATTATTTCGCATTTTGCACATCAAAATGCACACACTTGAGAAAGCAAGCATTATTTACATTTGGTATGCTGTAAATGTACAATAACTGATAATAAAAAAAGTGCATCATTTTACAGTCGGCCCTCCATAGCTTAAGAGCAGCATGCTGTGTTGCAATTTCTGAACAATGTAACTTGCTGGCGAGCTGCATGTAACTTAAATTTTTAGTTTGACAGCATAAGGAACATGATAAAATATTTAATCATTCTATTTGTGGGGAACTGGTGTCTGAAAACCTCTGACTTGTGGTACATATCAGTTGTGTTGCTCGTTCCCCCTTTAAACTCTACCTATGGTTGCATATGATTATCATACTGCCAGATTAGGAAAAGCCTTAAAAATGAGGAAAACTGTGGTTGAATTCAAAATATTTCAGTAGAAATACAATTAAGATGACTTTGTCATGTATGTAAGTTGTCACAGAATATTCCAGGAAGAATGCACCGCTATGGAGAACAAAAATGCAGTTAAAAATGTTTCTAGATAGAAAAGTAGGAAATGTATTAAAAATGAGGAATCTATGGTTGATAAGCCAACAGTGATTTAAAATAGATAGCTGACGTATTGGTTCTGCAACCATGACAAAGAGTTTTAGTTGCTTTAGTGGCCTTCACAGTCCTAGGATCTCAAAGTAATCATGCATTTTTGGGATATAGTGGAAAGGGACGTATGCAGCAAGCCAGTGTAGACTTCCATTCATTTTTAGTGTAGTCATTTGTGCACTGGTGCAACATTCCTTGGGTTCCCCTCACACCAGAAAAAGATGCACCCACCCATGGATCCATCTAATTTCAAAACCACTTGCCTCCACCAGGCTGGGGGCTGCAGTCAGAACAAGTAGCAACGTAACGCACTTACACTCAATTTCGTTGGTCCAGTTTAGTGTCACTCATTACCCTAACATATGTAAAGATATCTCAAGGGTGTAGAAAAAAAATCTATGAAGACATAGTGTGATTGGAGAGAGCCCAGTGCCAGGACTTACAATTTCTTTTCCACTTAAATATTATTGGAGAATATTAATAACTAGCTGTGCTACCTTTGTTAGATAGATGGAAATCTAAGTAATTAACATTGACTTCAGCATATTCAAAGCTTAACATTTGTATCGCACAATCTATTAGAATGTATTTTGTGATGCATCTAATAATAAAATGCACTGCATCTTTCATTCCAACAGATGCTGCAGATATTTTTACAAATCCCATACCAAATGGCATATAACAGACATAGCAACCGGACAGAGACACACACAGATATATATATTTCATTAAAGTGAAAGGTGAAATAAGGTTTGACACTGTGAGGGACCAACAGGTGTTCCTGCTGGGATGGATCCTGATCCCTTACCTAGCCAGTAGGCCATAGGAAAGGAAAGAAGCTGGGGAGTGGTGATATTGCTATGCCATACCAGGACATGGATACAGGAAGATAGTGTGGCAGTAGCAACACCGGGGTTGACATCCCAGCAACCTCAGGAGGATGCTCTGATTGGGTTTGGTTGCTCTGCCAGAATCTGCTGGGTCCACCGGGGGAGCTGTTTGATAGTGAGAGCACAAGGGCCATTGGGGTCCTCCCTGACCACAGAAGTGCTTCCCTGGGGCAGTAGATTAAGCACTGAAAGTCCTCACGGGTGTGGAGTTAAAAGCAAGCCCTCCACCTGATGAAGGGAGAGCTACTGTCTAGTGTGGAGGTGGAGAAAAAGGAAGATGAGGAAAACAAAGACAAAGGATTGTGCTGTATTACTGAGTTGTGCTGAAGGTATTATTTAAATTAAAAACACTTTAATTGAACTGGGACTGTTGTGGTGCAATTGTGTCTGGGGGGTTAGGGTGCTGGTACACCACCCCTAGTGGCCACAACACGGTGAGTCTTGATTTCAATCTTCAAGTCTTGATTTCAATGCATAGAGCTTAGTAAGTGCCTCTAACTGAGAACCCAAATTACTTTACTCTAAAGTTGAAGCAGGCAAACCATGCTTTTGTCATTTGTTGATGAAATTAGACACAATTCCAGTAAATTGGTGGTAGAGACTAATCTATAAACACAGGAAGAAATTGGTTGACTTTTTAACTGATTTCTGAATCTAATTAGTCCATAATGTTCTCACAAAGGAACTTTGGATATCTGATGATTCCATGTATGACATACTGTACATGGAATAAAAATACAACCCTGGGGATTTTAATTTACTTTTAATCCCTACATCTCTGTATAGGATTTAGATGAAGATCAAAAATACGAAACTTAATTCAAAACATATTAAAAAGAATGCAAATACTAGAATATACAAAGAACTGCTTTTTTGCTATGTTAAAATAATACTGGTGGTGGGGCAGCAGATTGTTGCAGTCTGAATTCCTACCCTAATCGCTACGTATGTGGAATTGGTATGTTTTCCCAGGTGCTCCATTTTTTCACATACATGCTGGTTTGGCTGGGCTGGCACATATACATTGGCTCAGTGTGGCCTTCAAGAAAATGGCTTGCTATCCAGAGTTGATCCTACGCTACACCCAGTGAATGTTGTGTTAAGGCTGTGCCTTCTATTGTTGTTATTGAAATTCATGTATTCAAATATTAATAATGATAAAATCAGGTCTTTCTGTATTTTAATTATTAAACATAACAGCAGATCCTAAAACTCAATCTAATCTTAAGGGTAATGTGTGGCTTATTTTGTCTTTTCTCTTTCCTTAGAATCAAAATACACACACACACACACACACACACACACACACACTAAAACCTTGCTCTATTCCCCAAAGAAATCTATTGAATTCTCAAAAAAGCCTTTCACTATCTTGAAAACTGCTATATTTGGCAACAGGCATGGGTGGTGCTTCCTAGTTCTGTTTGTCTTTCTTTTAATTGACCTGTCCCTTTTTTCCATCAGTTACATCAATATTAGCCATTATCAACAGTAACATTCACATGAAGTTTCTTCTTTTAAAACGTCTGATTTGCTGCTTTCTTGCATTTCTTTAGATGTAATGCTAATCTGAAATTGAATTGTTCATCCATTGTATGGGGCTTGCACATTTGGCAAGAGCTTTCATGAATGAATCCTGGCAGCAGCTGGCACTGAACAGTGTAAGACCCAGGCTTGAGCCCACTAGAGAAATGTGATGGTTATTGGCAATTCTAAATTGAAAGTAGATGTGTGTGCCATCTTAAGCAGTGGTCCTCAAAAGTGTGGTCAAGTTGACAGTCATCAGGCAAAGTGATTTCTAAATCACTCACATGTGTTAGTCTGTACTTTCTTAAGCATTAATTTGTAACATCAAGGCAGCTGGTTGAAATTGATACTACTAAATTAATACTTTCAGATATATTTCAAATGGATTTATGGGGTTCACTGCTTAACTTCTCTCGGTGTTTCTCTCTGTCTCACATACAATGCTTCTTCAACCTCCATCTCTCTCCAGTCCAGCCATTGTGCTGGTCTCCTCTAAACTCACTTTGATGTCAGCCTTGAAAGACCATATCTGGTCAAGGCAATCTATTAACTCCATGGGGCTGTTAATGTGCACATCAGTGCAGTGAATCGATCTTCATGGCTACATTTTTATCATTGGTCACTGGTTGAAGTCTGGACATTTGAAATGCAAATGACACATATTTTTCATATAAATAAATTTTGAAAATGTAACACACAATTATGCTGACTGCTAGACTCAAGTAGTCTACAAAACACTCTGAGTACCACCGCTGTAGAGGATGGGGGACCCTGTGCAGGTTTGATTCCTCACTTATGCCTGAAGCTTCCCCATTACCCTCAACTTTGTGAAGCAGGTTTGAATATATTAGGTATTATTACTTAATGCACATTTTCAAAAACACGCCATCCCCACCGTGAAGCATGGTGGTGGCTACATTATGATGTGTGGATGCTTCTCTGGAGCAGGCACTAAAGGGTTTGTGAAGGCAGAAGAGATATCGAATGCAGCAAAATATCGAGAAATCCTGCAGGAAATATGTACCTTAGAAGGTTTGTTTTCCAGTTTCACACACAAGTGCATGGGAGGCAGCTAAAGGGTCTAAATAAGAGTATTTCCACACCAGACCAGGGGGTGGCGGAGTGTGCTGACCATTTTTCTTGCTTTCCTGCAGACCGTTCATGGGAAATTCTGCCTGGCCCTGATGACATCACTTCTGGGTTCCAGCCCTTTTAATGACGTCACTTCCGGGTCCGAGTATATGGAGGAAGATCCTGCCGGATCTGGCCCTTGTTGATATCATATCTTATTTTGGCCTTTAAAACCAGCATTTAAGAAATAGTTTATCAGTTCTGTTTTGGACTCCATTCTGAGCACATCAGTACTAGTAATTTACCTTTTTGCAGACAGGGAATATTATACGGATAGCTGCCCCAAACCGTTTTATGACTCTTGCTTCTGCTTTTTAGTGACACCAGCAAGACCAGAATGGCTTCAGAAAAACAATGTTAATGTCCTGGTGTGGCCGAGTCAGAGTCCAGATCTCAGTCCAATTGAGAATCTATGGCTGGACTTAAAGATGGCTACTCACTCACAATTCCCATGTAACCTGACAGGTCTTGATCAGTTTTTCAGTGAAGAATGGGGAAAAACTGCAGTGTTTAAAGCTTATAAAGACCTTGTGCTTGTGGACATAGTGTTTGTATAAGATGTCTTGCAGAGAAGGAAACTCTTGGAGTGCCACTGCTGTAGAGGTCTGGCACCCTGTTCAGGGTTGGTTCCTCCCTTATGCCTGAAGCTGCCCCATTACTCTTCCTCAAGATTAAGCAGGTTTGAACATATTGGGCATTTGTAAAATGAAATCACACTTGGCTTTTATTATCCACTGTATGTTAGGATGACCAGTATCTGCTGGGCTCTTTGAATAGATGACTATACTTAAATATGAACTACATAATGAAAAGAATTGCAAAATGAAGTTGATGTATACTGTAAGATTTACTTTGAGCATTTGGATTTTGGATGTTTCGGTGTAATGTTGTTTTTTTATTTTCACAGTCGTGGGATGAAGCCCTGGCCAAAACAGCAAGAGCTTGGGCCCGGAAATGCAACTTTAACCACAACAATTACCTGGAAGAAAAAGGCAAAGTCCATCCTGTTTTTTCACCAGTTGGTGAGAACATTTGGGTTGGACGTCCACCACAATCCTTCAATGCGAGCAAAGCAATACAAAGCTTTTACAGTGAAGTGACAGCCTATTCATATCAGGCTAACAGTTGCACGTCTGTCTGCGGACATTACACTCAGGTATGCCTCCTCACAGTAGTGATAAGATGCCATGGGAGAATTTCTGTCTTTAGATTCTGAATTTAGGCTTAGGTGAAAAGAGATTGGTGCAGTGTACTGATACTTTGGTTCTGAAATCAAATTCTGACTTGAGCTCAAACCGTTTGCATGTTTTCCTCAGCCTGGCGTTGCTTTGTACTGGTCATTCTGGTTTCTTTCCACCTTCCAAAGACATGATAGAAACTCTAAATTTTCTCTGTGTGTGAGTGTACCCTATGATGGACTAGACTGGTCAATATAAGCGGGTTAAAAAAAGTGAGAATAATAGGAGAAGAAAAGAGTAGTTTTTAAATGAATCAACAAAAAAGTGATTTTTTTTTAAATTGTCACAGATGTGTTTCTGTCTGAAGGTTGTTTGGGGTTAGATCAGCTTTGTGCCCATGCAAGTTACTTTACATACATCTATGTGAATCATGATTTTTTGACACTGACCAACAGTGTCTTTGATGTGAAACTGAAAACAGACCTCTGCAAAGTGGTCTAAAATAATTACAAACATAAAACACAATACGTCAATCCAATAAGCATTCCCTTTAATTTGACACCCCTGAATCATCACTGGTGCTTCCAATTGGTTTTATAAATAACATCATTGGTTCAATGGAGATCACCTGTCTGGGGTTTCATTTGATTGTAGCATAAATTACCCTGAATGTATCTGAAAGAGCCAGAATGGTGCCCTAACCTACACAACAAAGACAAAAAAACACTCCAAGCAACTCCATGAAAATGGGATTGAAAAGCCCAAGTCAGGGGATGGAGACAAAAAAATATCCAAGTCATTGAATATCCAATTAAATGATTCATGAAGAAATGGAACAAGCATGGCACAACCGTAAATCTACCTAGGGCAGGCCGTCCACAAAAGTTCTGTGCATTAGACTGGTGAGGAAGGATACCAAGATGTCTATGAGAACTCTGAAGGAGTTACAAGCTGCAGTGACTAAAATTGGAGAGACTGTGCAGAAAACATCTGTTGACTGGGTGCTTCACAAATCAACTTTTAGGAGAGTGTCAAACAGGAAAAAACACACATTACATGTCAGCTAGAATTCCCAGGAGGCAAATGGGAGAATAATTTATGGTCTGGCGATTGATTTTTTTAGGCTATCAGTCTAAACACCACGCCAAACACTTCACATTGTCAAAATCACACCATCCCAACCATGAAGCATGGTGGTGTCAGCAATATGATGTGTGGATGCTTCTCTGCAGAAAAACTTACTATTTGTTGGTTTGAACAGTGGTAAAAACAAGAAAAGGAAGTTGATCGAGTGACAGAGTATCAGAGAAACTCGAAAGCTCAAGTCCACCAAGTCACACAGTACCCGAAATAAAAAAGTTGTCACATATCCAAGTCGCCGTGAAAAGGAGAGTCGTAGCCCAACGTCTGAGTGTCGTATGAAAGCTTATTAGGGTACAGAGAAAAAAAAATAGGCACACAGTGGGGAAAAAAGCAGGAAATGTCAACTTTAATCTCGAAATTTCCACTTTAATCGCATAGTTTATTTGGTCATTGCAGTAGAACATCATAAACTTCATCTTAAAATTGATTAATTTACTAGTTTCTCAAATCCCATCCTAACTAAAGTAGCACGTTAAATGCTTTGTTTTGTATTTGATCTTCTTTGTGCTCTGTGTGTGAATCACTACGTGGTTCTTAAATCGGCTTTCTCTTCCTCCGACAGGACACAGAATCCATTACATTCATGATATTACAGCTGTCTGAATAATTAAAATACTGAGATGTATATGTGATATCTTTTTCATGATGATAGGAATGAAAGCATGTTATTGAACATGGGAACACGGTGGCGATACTGTCTCTTTCAAACGTACTAACCTCCAATTCCTGTCTTTACTTTTCTTTCTCCAAATACCCAATCGCCACACAATCGGCTCTGTAATAGACGTTAAGCCATCTGTAAGCTTACAATGACGATTCTCCAAAACTTTTAAGGAACATTGAAATATCTTCGTAGTATGTGTTTAATTATTCTATCCATCTATCCTTCCAGCATACAGCAATCAGTCAGGATCAATCTGTGAACTAGCTAGTGCTGCGGCACCGTGTCCTCACATGTTTAATTATTAACAATACAGATTATTTAAATTAAATTAGTTTTATCTGTATAATTTAACAAACATATTTGGCTGCATTTCATCTTAAAAATGATATTGTCATCATATGTAAATACGTGCTTTATAAAGTTGCACAGGTTGTGCAATATTATAACTGTAGTGCAAGTTTAAAATGAGGTGATTGTACTTTTAAGTACAAACAGTTCTACAAGGAACAATTGATTGAGTGCATTTATAGTTCTTGGGATGAAACTGTTTCTAAACCGCGAAGTCCGTACAGGAAAGATTCTGAAGCTTTTTGCCGTGGCTGAGGCAGCGTGTGCTTGATGCTGTATCTCGATAATTCAGCTGCTTCTGTGATTCCCCACTCAGATACAGTGATATAAATATTCTGAGTGGTGCACTGAGAGTAATATGGAAAAAGATGATCCGCTGTGGCAACCCCTAATGGGAGCAGCTGAAAGCAGAAAAAGAAGGTGCAGTGAGAGTAACAACGCTAAAGCAGTTATGGTATTTGGAATACTACGGCTTTTCCCTGGACCATTATATTGTTACAAGTTAATTACAATCAGATGCATTACACTAATAAACAATATGCGGTTAGTTTCAGTGTATTTATAAAGCTGTGTCAGGAATGTGCGTCTAAAAAAGAAAGGATAACCACAAAGGAAAAATAGCACTGCTTTGATGCTGGGTGCCGCCAGTCTGCAAAACCAAGCAGAGAACTTGCGTACGACAGTGTATGAGGTACCATGGAAATGTGCGTGGCTTTACACCAAGTGTAGGTTTTATACATCGCAATTTAAACATGGAAACGTTCTTGCGCAACATTTCTGTGCATACGCACCATTTATACATGAGGCTCCTGGTGTTTTGAAAAAATGTGTCTCAGCTGTTCTGATACTGCTGACACATAAGGGATCACCAAAGGTTTTCACTTAGGTAGCAGCTGTCCTTCCTCTCTCCTGGATTGCTTAGAGCATTCTTTAGGTGTCTTCCCTGCTTTGACAAAAGTCCAGCTGGGATAACCACATTTTCTCAGGGCCTTTTTGATATGATGTTCTTCTGCTTCCCTGGCCGCTTTGTCAGTGGGTATGGTGTTTGCTCTGTGTTGTAGAGTCCTGATGACACCTATTTTGTGCGCTAGTGGATGGTGAGAGTCAAACCTTAAATACTTATCCATATGCGTTGGTTTATGGTACACGTCAGCTTTCAAATGTCCCCCATTGCTGATGGAAATTTCACAATCTAAGAAAGTTAGCCTGTCACGTTTCATGTCCTCCCTGGTGAACTGGATGTGTTTGACCACTGAGTCGATGTGGTCAGTGAATTGTGGTACTTCCTGACATTTGATTTTCACCATGGTGTCAACCACAAACCTGATCCAATGGCTCGGTGGTGTCCCAGGATAATAGCGCCCTTTTTTACATTTCTTTCACATCTTTTTCGATATTACTTTCACTGCACTACTCGGAGAAGCTGATCAGAAAGACAATTATCGGTATACAGCATCAAGCACACGCTGCCTCAGCCATGCTTTCTATTTAAACTGCTTCTCACATGACAAACGCTTCAAAACCTTTCCTATATGCACATCGCGGTTCAGAAACAGTTTCAATCCCAATCGCTATAAACGCACTCAATCACTCCATCAAGTGCTCCTTGTAGAGCTGTTTGTACTTATTAGTACAATCAACTCACTGTAAACTTGCACTACAGTTATAGTATTGCACAACCAGAGCCACTTTATAAAGCGCGTATTTACATATCATGATGATATAATTTTTAAGATGAAGTGCAGCAAAATTTGTTGATTATATTATACAGATAAAACTGTAACTTCATTTATATAATCTACATTGTTAATAATTAAAGGACATGGTGTTGCTGCGCTAGCAAGGATCTGGCGCTCCGTTCATGGATTGTCCCTGCCCCGCACTGTATGCTTCACTGGGACTGGCGTGAAGGATAGAATAATTAAACACGTACTATGAAGATATTTCAGTGTTCTTTAAAAGTTTTGAAGAATCGGCATTATAAGCTTAGAGATAGCTTAACGTCTATTACAGAGCTGATTGTGTGGCGATTGGGTATTTGGGGAAAGAAAGGTAAGGTCAGGAATTGAGGGTTAGTACGCTTGGAAGAGACAGTACTGCTGCAATAAATTCATCGAAGATCGTGCACAATCACTGCGCCACCGTGTTCCCATGTTTAATAACATGCTTTAACTCCTATCGTCATGAAAATTATATCAAGTATACATCTCAGTATTTTAATTATTCAGAGAGCTGTAATATTACGAATGTAATGGATTCTGTGTCCTGTCGGAGGAATACAAAACCCGGAAGCACGTAGTAATTCACACACAGAGCACATAGAAGATCAAATACAAAACAAAGCATTTAACGTACTACTTTAGTTACGATGGGATTTGAGAAACTAGTAAATTAAACGATTTTAAGCTGAAGTTTATGATGTTCTACTTTAATGACAAAATAAACTACACAGGTGAATTGATTCATCAATTAATTATCCAAAATTAGGTCAAAACAGTATCCATATAGTCCATATTTTAGTGATTCACATTTTTTAAATAGATTTGTCTTTAAAAGCAGACTTAGATGTGAAAAGTAAACTTCAGTGACATATTGGTACATTCTCACCATATACTGTACTAACATTGTAAATATAGAGACAGTCAAGTGCTGACCACAACAGATTTTTAACATTGGTTCATTGTTCACTTATTTTAGCTTGTTTGGGCCAAGAGTTACAAAGTTGGCTGTGCTGTTGTGGTCTGTGAAAAAGGAATAATTGATTACAATACAGCTCCAGGGGCTATCTTTGTTTGTGATTATGCAGAGGCGTAAGTATAATTTTATTGTCTTACTTCTTGCAAAAAAAACAAAAAATAATTTTATACTCTTTTAAATGTGTTGGTTTATATCTTGCTATAACTAGAGATTTTGTAACAATAAATCATATTCCAAAATAACATCGACAGTAGAATGTAATTAGTTGTATTAGTAGATTACATAAAATGCATCTTTTAAAATAGTATTTTATGGTATTATATTGCTAAAAATGTAGCTCAAATAGGTTTGTGGTGGCTGCACAACTTCTATAGACAGCAGAGTCCGATTCAAGTGATGTAAAAATTGATGTGTTATGGTTAGCTGCTGTTTGTCGAGACCTATGTCTATACTAGGGCTTCAAAAGCTTATATTGGGGATTTGTATCCAATAGGCACAGCTATTTGGAGTGGCTCAGTGGTAGTGCTGCCCTGGGTCCTCCTTAGATAATTATCATTATTTATGGTAGATTATTAATATACAATCAGTCAATTTACTTTTAATGGTGACAGAAAGATATTCAAAGGAAGAAAAATGACCAAATGTTAAGTATTTACAGCTAAACCAGCTGAAGACAATAATTGCCAAGCTCGCTCTTTTCTGTATTTGTCAAACAGAATGAACAAAAGTGTACCAAGGAGGGCTCAGTGCAATTCTTGCTTAGCTATTCTTTTTTCTTAGTTATTCTCATTTGTATATGGGGCCACTATTTATAGCTAGACTTTTCAAGCTGGGAAGTAAGATCAACTATCCCATTTGCGCTAAGCCAGGTTTTCATTGGAATTAGAAAATCATTAAAGTACCATTTATAGAATCAAAGGTAGACTATTTAATGCAAAAAGATATGGTAAATAAATTAAGTGTAATTATTTAGGGTGTTTGTGGACTACATTTTTCCAGAGTCTAGAAGAATAAATGCATTTTGCACATTGTGAGCCCATGGCTGCATGACTTGCCTGGTGGATTATGTGACTCGAGTAAAAGAAGATTTTTCTAAGGACATTTTTGATATTGTGTGCTGCTGTCTAGTGTTGGTCACCATTGGGTGCCATCCTATCAGAAATTTTGCCATGTCTGTTGTCCATGAAAACATGAGAATATTTTTTTTTTGTTAGCCATCAGTACAAACCACATGGGGTAAAATAACATATAAAAAAAAACTGGGTGAAGGTTGGGAAATTTTTGAAACTAAGGATTAATTTCATATTTCCTGTATTAATTGAAGCTATTGTAAAAGATAAGACAACAGTCAGAAAAAGATTTGTGATCCCTGCCTAATTCTTAATAAGTCTTAACAACTTGCATATCTGCTACCCAGTAATAAATCATTTTATTTAGTCTGAACTGTTTTTCTGTAGTTGGCCTCCTGAGAGCCAGAATTGGAATATGGAGGCTCAGAAATGAAAAGATGACTGGTGTTTTTGAGTTTAATATTGAGTGATGTTGCATGTTACATGTTTCTGTTTTATAACTGAACAACAAAAGTGTGGAGCACAATGGACTTCTTAAATGCCAAATTTAAAAATAAATTGAACTGAAACAAAAACATCACCATTTTTCTTTATATGTGTTTCAGGGGAAACTACAGGGGAGTTAAGCCTTATAAAACTGGTGAGCCATGTACAGGCTGCGACAGTCAAGACTCCTGTTCAGATCACTTATGCTGTAAGTTTAACTCAGGGTGTAGGATGTCCTGATATTTAAAAGATTTGCAGCAAAATAATTGAATATGTGAAAGTAAAACAGTTCTCACATTGCAACTGTGCAGTCTTTTCAGTATTTGTGATGGGAGAGAAACAAAGAGTAATTGAGCAAAGCACTTAAAGTTTGCCAGCAGTTTTTCACGGAATGAAAAGTTTAATAGTATTGTTTATTTAATTCTCTGGAAAGGCATTGGGGGTTTGTCGATGATTAATTTAATTATAAGACACTAAAGCTTAATCTTTAACCATAAAATAGAATGTCTGTCTGTATGTTGCTTATATAATCCTACAGCCTTTGATGGAACTTGACCAGATTTTGCATAGTTACTCTCTAGGACCATATGGTTAGGTCAAGACCAATATAGACTACTTTGGAACCCAAAATTTTGACACTGGAGGTCCCAATGTTTTTGATTCTTTAACTGTGCACTGCAGATTGTACAGCAGTGCCACTTGCTGGCTCAGAACAAGTAAAATGTTTGAACAGACTGATTATTTACCTAGGCATTGCTGTGTGCTGCTTCTGTCTACTGTAATATCAAAAGGAGTATTGTGGGCTTATACAGGGGAGTGTTGGATGAGGCTTGATCAAGAAAGAAAGTGCAGCACAACACAAAGGAAAATCAAAGGGTTCTTGTTTTGCTCCTGCTTTTTGTGCTTTTCTTAACAATTTAAGCACTATCAACTGTCTACCTTGAACTAAGACAACTAGCCAGACATGACAGTGTTCCTGGTTACAACCCAGCAAGTACTTATCAGCAATTCTGGAATCCAATCAGACCTGAAAAGAACAAATTCTTGACTCATTAGAGCAAAGACATTGATAGAGAGGCAGTGAGGTTGACGGATGGGACAACTGACAATAATAACAGGGTCACCATTTAAAAAACACATCAACCTTTGATTTCCTTCCTTAACTTGTTCTACAAATATACCTGGGCAACGGTGGGTAGTTTGGGTAGAGAAAATGACAGACTAGTTATTCCACATTTTGACCACATTTCAAAAACTAAATGCAAAAAATAACAAAAGTTAGGTGAACACTGTTTGAGAATATAATATTCTATTTATAATATACAAATTATAAATTAAGCCTGAAAGACTGTGATGCTGTTGTTGGCTCACATATTCTGAAGCACACATTCAAGATGACCTCATTGAAGTAAGCCTCTGCTGGCAGACAGTTGACCTTATTTGACTTACCACTGGTTTTGTTTTGGACAGCTAAATTATTCAAGGTGAATAATTATACTTTATTTATGCAATCAAGCTGTAGCGATTAACATGCTCATTTAAACATGAGCCTCTGTCTTTCTGTCTATCTATCTATCTTATAATATAGTGCTCTGTCTGTCTGTCTGTCTGTCTTAGATAGCACCTTTCATATCCCAATACCCAGTAGCCATTACTTTTTTCAAATAATGCAATTAAGCTTTTTCATTTAAAATGAAAAGAGGAAAAACTAGGTTTACTCACAACACCCTATCACTGGGGTCAGAATAATTTTAATTTCATGACTCCGGGAAAGCAGCAGTAACAACCCAGACAGCCTCACCAGGGCTACTGGCCAAAGCAGGCAATGCCTGCATCTAACAAAATAACACAAATAATAATAATAGTAATGTCAAAAAAAAAAAAACAGAAGCAGAGGAAATACAAAATTAAAAGCCATAGATTTGAAAAAGAAAAAACATTATATGAGCATTGGTTGGAATTCCCACAGCGACATGCACCCTATCAAAATCCATACTTGTTAGCAACGTAATTGAAAGACAGGCAGCCAGACAACACAGAAAGATAAAACACACCATAGCGAATATACTTTTTAAGGGTTTTTTTTTAGGTTGTCTGGTATTATGAATGTTTTTGTGCAGTGCAGTATTTTCAAGATGCATTTTAATTATTGCACTCAGGGACTTTTCGTAAGTGGATTGATTGATATATTAATAGCACTCTACTTAACTTCTCATTTCTTTCTTTCTTTTTTAACAGCAAATTCAAAGAGAGATCAACAAAGCAGTAAGAGTTTAATCATATATCTTATGCACTTTTTTTAACATGTAATCTCGTCTGCTTGGCATTCTTAGTGATGACTGACATCTGTTATTTCCCTATATTTCAGAATATCCACATTGGACTCCAGATTGGGACGATTCTTCCTCATCTGCTAATACTATTATCAGCTATCAGGCTGTCTTGATTACAAGATTGCTTTCGCTTATACCTATTTTGGCAATGGGGTATGCAGCCACCTTTCTTTGGCCTCAGATTTTTGCTTATGAATAGAGGGGCTGTGGAAGTGTCCAGTGATACTGTGCTCTCTGAGGGTTGCTGTACAAAATGAAAATTATTTTAGTTCATTACATTATATGATATTGTTCACTATGTTTCTTTTAAAAGACTGGTTTTGCCATGCTCTTTTATTTTGTATCTCCGGGGTACTGAAGCAGATATTGTTAAGGCCCTTCCTGACGCCAACCTCCTTAAGTCCCTTTTAACAACACACAAGATAAAAAAAGGAAGTGCAGGAAAGGAGCTGTGCTGTAAGATGGCTTGCTGCATTGTGCACTGGGGAGCTATGCTCCAATATAAAGGATGGATTTAGATCTAGATAGAACTTTATTTGTCCCCAGGAGGCCATTTGGCTTTTACAGAAGCACTTTAAATAAATATAATTTGTAAATAGATACTGATACTGATACTGATAATGATTGTATTGTCATTGTACAGGTACAACCAAATGTAGTTATCACATAAATAAATAAATACACAGTTTGGTCTGAATACACACCAGGATGATTATAAAGCAAGAAAATCATGCAGAAAGAAAAGTTCTGAATTGGCTATCCGAATCTCAGCAAGGCATTATACAGACATATTGCTGTTGGCATAAAGGAGTCCCTGTTGAGTTTCTTGACACCTTATGCTGAATAATTCGTTGTCTGAAAGTCCTCAGTGTAGCGGATGTTCAGCATTGTCCATAATTGCACTTACAGGTGCTGGTCATAAAATTAGAATATCATGACACAGTTGATTTATTTCAGTAATTCCATTCAAAAAGTGAAACTTGTATATTAGATTCATTCATTACACACAGACTGATGTATTTCAAATGTTTATTTCTTTTAATTTTGATGATGATTTTGATGATAACTGACAACTAATGAAAGTCTCAAATTCAATATTAAAAAATTAGAATATTGTGAAAAGGTTCAATATTGAAGACACCTGGTGCCACACTCTAATCAGCTAATTAACTCAAAACACCTGCAAAAGCCTTTAAATGGTCTCTCAGTCTAGTTCTGTAGACTACACAATCATGGGGAAGACTGCTGACTTTACAGTTGTCCAAGAGACGACCATTGACACCTTGCACAAGGAGGGCAAGACACAAAAGGACATTGCTAAAGAGGCTGGCTGTTCACAGAGCTCTGTGTCCAAGCATATTAATAGAGAGGCGAAGGGAAGGACAAGATGTGGTAGAAAAAAGTGTACAAGCAATAGGGATAACCGCACCCTGGAGAGGATTGTGAAACAAAACCCATTCAAAACTGTGGGGGAGATTCACAAAGAGTGGACTGCAGCTGGAGTCAGTGCTTCAAGAACCACCATGCACAGACGTATGCAAGACATGGGTTTCAGCTGTCGCATTCCTTGTGTCAAGCCACTCTTGAACAAGAGACAGTGTCAGAAGCGTCTCGACTGGACTGCTGCTGAGTGGTCCAAAGTTATGTTCTCTGATGAAAGTAAATTTTGCATTTCCTTTGGAAATCAAGGTCCCAAAGTCTGCAGGAAGAGAGGAGAGGCACAGAATCCACATTGCTTGAGGTCCAGTGTAAAGTTTCCACAGTCAGTAATGGTTTGGGGTGCCATATCATCTGCTGGTGTTGGTCCATTGTGTTTTCTGAGGTCCAAGATCAACGCAGCCGTCTACCAGGAACTTCCTGTTGCTGATGATCTTTATGGAGATGCAGATTTCATTTTTTCAACAGGACCTGGCACATGCACACAGTGCCAAAGCTACCAGTACCTGGTTTAAGGACCATGGTATCCCTGTTCTTGATTGGCCAGCAAACTTGCCTGACCTTAACCCCATAGAAAATCTATGGGGTATTGTGAAGAGGAAGATGCAATACACCAGACCCAACAATTCTGAAGAGCTGAAGGCCACTATCAGAGAAACATGGGCTCTCATAACACATGAGCAGTGCCACAGACTGATCGACTCCATGCCACGCCGCATTGCTGCAGTAATCCAGGCCAAAGGAGCCCCAACTAACTTTCAGTTGGCCAACATTTCTAAAAATCCTTTTTTTGCATTGGTCTTAATTGATATTCTAATTTTCTGAGATACTGTTTTTGGGACTTTCATTAGTTGTCAGTTATAATCATCAAAATTAAAAGAAATAAACATTTCAAATACATCAGTCTGTGTGTAATGAATGAATCTAATATACAAGTTTCACTTTTTGAATGGAATTACTGAAATAAATCAACTGTGTCATGATATTCTAATTTTATGACTAGCACCTGTAGTTTTGCTTTAATCTCTCCTTCACTATGATCCCCAGGGGCTCCAGAGTGCATCCTATAACTAAGCCTGCCCTTTTATATGGCTTGTTGATTCAGTGAGCTTCTCTTGAAATTATGTTATCAGCCCAGCAAAGCGCAGCATAGAAAACTGCACTGATCATCACAGAGTTAAAGAAGATGTGACGAATATCACTACCCATATTAAAGGAAGGTGGCCTTCTAAGGAAAAATAACCTACTCTTCCCTTTCTTCTATAGTTTCTTTGTGTTCTGAGACCAGTCCAACCTGGCATTAGTGTGGAGTCATGACTATTTATAGCAGTGGGTCACCTTTACAGTCACTCCTTGAATAATGACTGGACATAGGGGCTCTCTGGTGCAGTGAAAGTCAATAACCCTAACCCTTGGTTTTAGTGATGTTACCATGCAGACAATCCTCTTTGCACCAAGAATAGAAACTTTTGCACCTAACTCCTATAGTTTGTGTCATCCCCCTTATCAATACACCCCATAAGTGCAGTATCATGTTAGAATTTCTGCCAGTGACATGGCTTGGTGTTATATTTATAGTCAGAGGTGTAAAGAGTGAAGGGAGAAGGAGACAGGACTGTTCCTTGTGGTGCTCCAGTGTTCCTCACATCCAAATCAGAAACACAGTCCTAGAGTCTCACAAACTGTGGTGTGCCCAACAGACATTCCACTATCTAGGACACCATAGGCTCATCCACCTGCATATATCTGAGTTTTCCCCTTAACATGGATGGTTGGATGGTACAAGAAGGTGCTGGAGAAATCAAAAAGCAAAATTCTCACAGTTCTTCCATCTTTTTTTTGGATAATTGCTATTAGGGCACTGATTTGGTTTGGGAGTCTTTGGAGAATGACATCAAGTAGAGACAATATGCTCCTCCCTGGCCTTAATAACAAAAAAAGAGGAAGACATGTTGTTGCTGGGTTGGGGGAATGTACCAGCACAGTCCCAGATGCCCACTGAGCAATTTGTAAACCCAAAATTAATATCTGGACTTCCCCCACTGAACACAGTTCCTGACCAGAGACTAAAAGCTTCTTCTGGCCATATTGCTGTTCAGTTTGGAGTCAAGAGGAGCTATGATAAGTAAGAGATGGACATTGTTCCAGTGGATGTAGTAATTTTTGTCCATGAGGATATCATTTATGTGTAGTTTGACTGTTTTGAAAAAGTATTAATATTTTTTTTATCAACATGATCATTTTGGATTGTTGTTTTGATACAGGCAAGGAACTTTGTTGGTGGAACTGTTGATTGCCGCCATCATGGTATATAACAATGTCATCCAAACATTTGGTTGCTCTTTAAGTTCTTTAGCTTTATGTTTGATTTTGTTTTCTAATTTCTCAAAATACTGGAAGCTAAAATATATTTCTGAGAATACTTAAGTGTTAATACTTCTTTTCCTTTCTGACTATGTATTTTGGCTATTATGAATACTGTATGCTATTCCTGCATCTGGCATTGTGACTTTTGCCTGTTTTCGACTATGCCCTCTATTACTCTCTTTAGTCTTTTCATTTCCTGGTTATTATTTTTTGTTTCTTTTTCTGCAGTTCCAACCTGTCATGAGGATAGTATAATATTAAGTTAAAAATATATACTTAGAAAAAAATACTTTTGAAACCATTTGTTGTACTTAGTAAAGGTTAAAAATATTTAGGATAAAATCTCAGAAGCTAACTGATTAGCTAACCTGGGGGAATACATGTGGGCTTACATAAAAGGCCATTAACAGGCCCTCATAGCCTTAAATGGAAGGGATAAGTACAATTTATAACAGCTTTCCACCTCCAGAAGGAAAGAATGGGCCAAGATGAAATGGGACTGATTTGTATTTGTGCTGAAATAAGATTGGAATGAAATAGGGATTCGCCTCCATTGCGCCAGGAGATACAGGAAGCTGGACTAAGATAAAAAAGGGGTAACAAAGAACTCTCTCTTTGCCATTTTTCCATCCACGGAGGAGAAGACCACCATCTCTGTCTTGGCAGCCATATTCAGACAGGCCATGCAGCCCAGCCATATGCAGATGTCAGGCTGGGTCAAAGATCAGGCCAGAGCAGAACATAGGACAGAGGCACTTTGCAGTCTATGCAAGATGAACTCACTATTTCCCAGGTTGTATTGACATTATTTTTGGCAACACTCACATTTGTACTCGGCTTATATTTTGGGCATATCTTCTGTAATACATAAATAAACATTTAACTTTTACTCCTGCCTGCTCTGGTCTTCTATCTAGTTGCCTTGGGTTATAGATGTAAAAGAATGGGAGGCTTGCTGAACTACTGTACAGTGCCTGACAGTGTGCTAAGAGTATGGGATTTGAGGGGTTTGTCTGTGAGCATAAATGCAGTTTCCCTTTTTTGATTGTCTGTTCATCACAAGTATGTTCTGAGATTTTTCAGGCAAGAAAGACCGACATTTCCAGGTAAGGTAGTTATACTCACTCACCATGATGCCAGAGAGTAGCAAAATGATGCACGTTAACAGAAAAAAGACCAACATTTCAAGGTAAGGTAGTTATACTCACTCACCATGATGCCAGAGAGTAGCAACATGATGCACGTTAACAGAAAAAGACTATTGTGTGGGAAAAGTAGGTAAATGCAGTGCCTTCTATGGGGTGAATGTCTGTTCTGCGGTGCATATAATTCCTAGCACACAGCTAGATGCACACTACGACAAGACTAAATCCAGCATATAGTCCTGTTACTGTAAAAGCCATCTGGGGCCTCCTACAAAGGTGTTGTGCCGATATCTGTCAGGTGGTGTGGCTTACACATGTCCAGCTGTGGATACCACAGAAATGCAATCTTTCTAACCTCCCATCTCTTTGGCTCTCTCCTGTCTGACCTGGATACTCTAAAGTTTGCGACACAAGGTCAATGTGTTAATTAATTATGTTGCACTCCCATCACTCTTTTATTTGTAATTAGGGAATTCAGGTTTGACGTAAACAGATTTAAATATGCCGTTTGATTGCTTTAGTTATTTGCTGAGGCATCAGCTTGCTAACTCCTGGCTTGTGTTGTTTGGTTCACTTAGTGGTTCTTGTTCTGACTGAAAAGGTAGTCAGTAAAAAAAGTTTTAAGAGTGTTAATTCTTCCAGCTAAAGTGAGATGAAAGGCTGACCATCTATGCAAGTCTTACTTAATTTTTTCCATACAGATGGCAGCATTTTGTTGATAAAGAACTTTGTTTACTTGTGATATTTATCCTTGGGTGTTTAAACTGATGTGCGATGATAAAAGGGAAGGTGTCCAATCTAATGTTATGTGCTTAAGAGTTCACTAGAAAGAACACACTTTTATTCAAATGGATACTGAGTACAGAGTACAATGGGAAAAGGATCTCTCACTCAACATCTCAGAAAAGGAGTTGAAGGTAGCAATGCAGAGAATTCACTCGCGCTCCATATGCACGAAACATAGAATTATTCAACTCAAAAATATATATCGAGTGCATCTGTCTCGTTTAAAATTGTCCAAAATATTTCCAGGGTAAGATCTAACCTGCGAACGCTGCAATCAAGTCCCAGCCTCACTGGGCCACATGTTTTGGGCCTGCACCAAATTAATACTATTCTGGACCAAAATTTTTAAATGCCTTTCAGACAACCTTGGTGTCACAATCCCTCCTAATCCATTAACATCTGTGTTTGGTGGACTCCCAGATGGGCTTACAGTGGAGAAGAACAAACAAACTGTAATTGCCTTTACTACATTATTGGCACGTAGACTTATCTTGCTCAATTGGAAGAATCCTAACTCTCCTATTCTAAGTCAGTGTTAAATACTATTTGAAACTGGAAAAAATCTAATTCGCACTTAGAGGATCTATGCAGAACTTTTTCAAAACCTGGCAGGATCTAATCAATAACATTTTAGAATAAGCTTTTAAAGCACTGAGGAAGCAGATTCTCTCCTCTCTTTTACTCCATTTATCTTTATTCATTTATTAATTTATATATTTATTTATTTTTATTAGCTTTAAGTTTTATTCTGCTGTTCTAGCTCTCTTTCTCAGGGGTGGGGGTTGATTTGTTTCCAACCTTTTTTTTTAAACTTGAACTATTTGTATGGAATGCTATGTGATTGTAATAAAATAAATTTAAAAAAAGGGTTTAAGAGTGATGACAAGGAGAAAAGGATGTGTTCAATAACAGGCAGAGGTCGATATCAAAAGTAAGAAAGAAGGCCTACAAAGCCAAAACACTAACCAAAAATCAAAAGTACACAGCTAGTTTCTGTTGCCACGAGTCATAAAAAAAAAGTAAGAATCGCCGTACTGCTATTTAAATCAATCTCAGACAAGCCAGGAATGCATGTGGTGACCTTTATACAGTCACGTCAATGATGTCTCCTGTAACACACTCCTGATGCATCATGGGAGAGACTGCCACGGCAACAACCATGCTATTATCCCCAATCTGGTAGCAAAAAAAGAGGAGCTTCTCATCACAAAATAAAGAATTTGTTGTGTCCAAAAACATCAAACAAGAAATCAAAATGAATTTAATCTTAGGCAGGAGATTGTAAACTTTGGCCTTTCTTCATTTTAATTGCTTGTTTTTGTTTTGAGGTTTTCTGGAATTCCTTTAGTATTTTTCCAAAGTTAGATTTTTGACTTTCAAACTTTTATTTTTAAATATTGTGTAACAAAGCTTTTCTGGAGCTTTTTAAATTTTCTTTTTATTTTAATAAAATAAAATTCATTTTTAGTTTAATTTAAATACTTACAGTGGTGTGAAAAACTATTTGCCCCCTTCCTGATTTCTTATTCTTTTGCATGTTTGTCACACAAAATGTTTCTGATTATCAAACACATTTAACCATTAGTCAAATATAACACAAGTAAACACAAAATGCAGTTTTTAAATTATGGTTTTTATTATTTAGGGAGAAAAAAAATTCAAACCTACATGGCCCTGTGTGAAAAAGTAATTGCCCCTTGTTAAAAAATAACCTAACTGTGGTGTATCACACCTGAGTTCAATTTCCGTAGCCACCCCCAGGCCTGATTACTGCCACACCTGTTTCAATCAAGAAATCACTTAAATAGGAGCTGCCTGACACAGAGAAGTAGACCAAAAGCACCTCAAAAGCTAGACATCATGCCAAGATCCAAAGAAATTCAGGAACAAATGAGAACAGAAGTAATTGAGATCTATCAGTCTGGTAAAGGTTATAAAGCCATTTCTAAAGCTTTGGGACTCCAGCAAACCACAGTGAGAGCCATTATCCACGAATGGCAAAAACATGGAACAGTGGTGAACCTTCCCAGGAGTGGCCGGCCGACCAAAATTACCCCAAGAGCGCAGAGACGACTCATCCGAGAGGTCACAAAAGACCCCAGGACAACGCCTAAGAACTGCAGGTCTCACTTGCCTCAATTAAGGTCAGTGTTCACGACTTCACCATAAGAAAGAGACTGGGCAAAAACGGCCTGCATGGCAGATTTCCAAGACGCAAACCACTGTTAAGCAAAAAGAACATTAGGGCTCGTCTCAATTTTGCTAAGAAACATCTCAATGATTGCCAAGACTTTTGGGAAAATACTTTGTGGACTGATGAGACAAAAGTTGAACTTTTTGGAAGGCAAATGTCCCGTTACATCTGGCGTAAAAGGAACACAGCATTTCAGAAAAAGAACATCATACCAACAGTAAAATATGGTGGTGATAGTGTGATGGTCTGGGGTTGTTTTGCTGCTTCAGGACCTGGAAGGCTTGCTGTGATAGATGGAACCATGAATTCTACTATCTACCAAAAAATCTTGAAGGAGAATGTCCGGCCATCTGTTCGTCAACTCAAGCTGAAGCGATCTTGGGTGCTGCAACAGGACAATGACCCAAAACACACCAGCAAATCCACCTCTGAATGGCTGAAGAAAAACAAAATGAAGACTGGAGTGGCCTAGTCAAAGTCCTGACCTGAATCCAATTGAGATGCTATGGCATGACCTTAAAAAGGCGGTTCATGCTAGAAAACCCCAAATAAAGCTGAATTACAACAATTCTGCAAAGATGAGTGGGCCAAAATTCCTCCAGAGCGCTGTAAAAGACTCATTGCAAATTATCGCAAACGCTTGATTGCAGTTATTGCTGCTAAGGGTGGCCCAACCAGTTATTAGGTTCAGGGGGCAATTACTTTTTCACATAGGGCCATGTAGGTTTGGATTTTTTTTTCTCCCTAAATAATAAAAAACATCATTTAAAAACTGCATTTTGTGTTTACTTGTGTTATATTTGACTAATGGTTAAATGTGTTTGATTATCAGAAATATTTTGTGTGACAAACATGCAAAAGAATAAGAAATCAGGAAGGGGGCAAATAGTTTTTCACACCTCTGTATGCTTTTGTTTATTTGAATGATAAGCTTGGGTAGCTCCTCTTTTCTTTTTTTTTTTTTTTTTGAGATTTCTAGGCCTTACACTTTTTAAACGTGTCTAGGACTTGGGCCTCTTTTGAAGTTTTCAAGCCTATTATGAGTATTTTTAGGCCTGAGTCACAACCCCAAATAGTTCAAAATGTTGGTAATATTTTCTGAAAAGAGAAATGAATCTCAACAGGATAAAAAGATCATTTTCTGCTGAAGATTGTGGAAAATAATTATGTCTATGGCTAAAATAAATCCACAGTGGATGTTGATAGAAAGTCATATTTTCATTTAAACAAGAAATGAGAATCTGTCATAACAGGATTATGAATCTTCTTTTTCCCCTCAAATTGTTTTTTCCATTTCCTTAGCCATGCTTATCTGAGCCACATCAAAACTAGAAGATGTCTCTGCCTTTTTATTGCTGGCTTCATTTACTTCCCCCTTAATGACCCCAATTTCAGTATAAGCACAGTTTTACAAAATCACATGTTCAACACATGGCTTTCCATGTTCTTAGGTGGAATAAGATAGAAGAATCACATTTTGCTGAGAAAAATTATTTTATTTGCTCAGTTGTGTTTCGGTAGGGTATGTTGTTTAACATTATTATAAATTATTTGGCATAAATGTAGGATGAATGCTATCTAGTATAAAACCCTACAATAAGTAAGTGTGTGGGTGTGTGTGTATAGCCCCTCCAAGCAATCTGATTGGTCAGTTATGCTTTGGTGACGTGATCAAAAGAGCGAGTGTGAGACACAAGAAGAAGAGTAAAGGCATAGGTGGCACACAGAGAGTTGCCTTCAATGATGAAAAATATAAAAGTGAACAGGAAACAAGAAAGGTGCCTCGAAATGACAATTTACACAAATGTAAAGCCAGGTTCAGACAAATATGGATACAGTGAGAAGATGCTGAAGGTACATGTGGTGTAAGAGATATCAAATTTCAAATATCTTTAAATTTATTCTATTATATGTAAGGTCTAATTGTTATAAAACACTGCCCACACAATTCATCCAATCTCATTTATTTGATGATGCCACCAAGATGGATCTACATGAGTCTTTCAGCCAATCTCCCTGTCTCCCACATATCCCTGCAACATTTCCAAATATCCCCTTAAGAATTTGTGCTCAATCCCACAAGTATCTCATCGATTCCATAACTTTTGTTGTTTTTCATTTCTGTATTTCAATATGCCATCTTCAAAACTTACTTCCTTCAGCCTACAGTAACTTTTCTTCAGCATGTCCAGCAGCATCTCTGTCATATTTTATAGCCAACTGCAAATAGCTCTTTAATGTGTTTGGCCCATCTTTGAGATGTTTGATCACGATCTGAGAGAGCTTTTCCAGAGTTCTCTTTAATGGCTGTGGTTTGAATTCTCATTTTAGGAATTTGCTTAGGTTGATTGCCTCTTTTGTTTTGTAACTTCTGATTGTTTTTTTCTGTTTCATCAAGCTGCTGTTCAATCCAATTTACTTTGTTCCAATGTAACATTTTTTTTCTAATGCATTTGCACAACTCCTTATTTTCTTCTACCTTAGTTCGTTCGGCATGCAAAATAATATTGATCATTCTGGAGGACAGACTGAGAGGTGTGTTTCAAGAGAATCTAAGCAAGAAGTAGAGACATTAAAAGAGGAACAGAAGCAGCATCCAAAAAGTGCTGGCACTTTGATTGACTGCTGAAAACTGTTGAGCAAAGCAATTCACACGAAAGTGGATTTACAGTGAAACTCAACATTTTGCTACACTAAAAAAATTCAAAATAAATTCACTTCCAGCAAATTCTATGCAATTCACAACAATAAGAAATTCATTTAGCATTTTCATGCGGTATTTTCTCATACATTTGAAAAAAATAACCAGAAATGTGTTTATGCTCAACTAGGACAGGGTGGTTGCTAGGTAACAGCTAGGGGTGGGGCTTGGCAGTAACAACGTTCTGTTAAGTGAAATACTCCTATGTGGTGATGTGAACAAAAGACATAAATGAAGTGATTTTACTGGTGTGGTACATCTTTTCTTGTGTTACGCAGCTCCAGGAAAGAACACAAGAAAACCTGGAAGTGTAATCAACATTTTAGGAAGCAATATTCCTTTCTTTCAACCCAAAACAACCTTCAGGTGATAAAGGATAAAGATAGAAATGTACTCACAAGCGAGGTGTGTGTGTTAAGCAGATGGAAGGATTACTTCGAAAGGCTGATGAATGAAGAGAATGAAAGAGAGAAGGTAGGATGATGTGGAGATAATGAATCAGGAACAGATTAGCAATGAGGAAGTAAGGACAGCTATGAAGATGATGAAGAATGGAAAGGCTGTTGGTTCAGATGACATATCTGTGGAGGCATGGAGGTGTTCAGGAGAGATGGCAGTGGAGTTTTTAACCAGATTGTTTAATGGAATCTTGAAAAGTGAGAATATACCTGAGGAGTGGAGAAGAAGTGTATCGGTGATGATTTTTAAGAATAAATGGGATTAAATTGATGAGCCACAGCATGAAGTTATGTGAAAGAGTAGTGGAAACTAGGCTGAGAAGTGAGGTGATGATTAGTGAGGAACAGTATGGTTTCATGCCAAGAATGAGCACCACAGATGCAATGTTTGCTCTGAGGATGTTGATGGAGAAGTATAGAGAAGGCCAGAAGGAGTTGCATTGTGTCTTTGTGGACATGGAGAAAGCATATAACGGGATGCCTCGAGAGGAGTTGTGGTATTGTATGAGGTAGACAGAAGTAGCAGAGAAGTTTGTAAGAGTTGTACAGGATATGTATGAGGGAGGTGTGACAGTGGTGAGGTCTGCAGTAGGAGTGACAGATGCATTCATCGTAAAGGTGGGATTACATCAGGCATCAGCTCTGAGCCCTTTCTTACAGACGAGATTAGACAGGAGCCCCCACAGACTATGATGTTTGCTGATGACATTCTGATCTGTAGCAAGAGTATGGAGCAGGTTGTGGAGACCCTGCAGAGGTGGAGAAATGCTCTGGAGAGGAGAGAAATGAAGGTCAGTAGGAACAAGACAGAATACATGTGTGAATGAGAGGAAGGTTAGTGGAATTGTGAGGCTGCAGGGAGTAGAGTTGGCAAAGATGGACGAGTTTAAATACTTGGGATCAACAACACAGAGTAACAGGGATTGTGGAAGAGAGGTGAAGAAGAAACTGCAGGCAGGGTGGAATGGGTGGAGAAGAGTGTCAGGAGTAATTTGTGACAGATGCATATCAGCAAGAATGAAAGGGAAGGTCTACAGGACAATAGTGAGACCAGCTATGTTATATGGGTTGGAGATGGTAGCACTGACCAAAGAAACAGGAGACAGAGCTGGAGGTGGCAGAGTTAAAGATGTTAAGATTTGCATTGGCTGTGACAAGGATGGATAGGATTAGAAATCAGTACATTAGTGGGTCAGCTCAAGTTGGACGATTGGGAAACAAAGTCAGAGAGGTGAGATTGCGTTGGTTTGGACATGTGCAGAGGAGAGATGATGGGTATATTGGGAAAAAGATACTAAGGACAGAGCTGCCAGGCAAAAGAAAAGGGGATAAGAGAAGGTTTATGGATGTGGTGAGAGTGGACATGCAGGTGATGGGTGAGAGCAATATGCAGAGGACAGGAAGAGATGGAAAAAGATGATCTGCTGTGGCAAACCCTAATGGGAGCAGCCGAAAGAAGAAGAAGAAGTTTCAGATGGCTTTTGCTTTGAGGCATTGAGCATCATGCTGGAAGTAGTCATTAGAAAATGAGTAAATGTTTTCCATAAATGGATACAAATGGTCATCAATAATACTCAAATTTAGGCAATGACATTCAAGCAATGATCGATTGGTGTTAGTGGGCCTAAAGTATGCCAAGAAAACATTCCCCACACCATTACACCACTACCACTAGCCTGGACTGCTGACACATGGCAATTTGGGTGCATGGATTCATGCTGTTGGCTCCAAAGTACAATCTGTATACCTCAACAAAAACTGAGATTCATCTGAGCAGGCTAAGTTTTTCTAATATTCATTTTCCAATTTTGGTGAGTCTGTGCCCACTGTAGTCTCGGCTTTCTGTTCTTGGCTGACAGGAGTAGAACCTGACAAAGTCCTCTGCTCTTTTAGACCATCCAGTTTAAAGTTTGATTTATAGTGCATTCTGTGATGCTATTCTGCTCACCACATTTGTACAAGGTGGTTACCTGAGTTAACCTAACATTATATGTCAGCTGTAACACTGTAGACATTCTCCTCTGATCTCTCTCCAACAAGGTGTTTCCATAACATGTTGACTAAACTCGAGAGACTTGTGCATGAAATTTGCAGGAAAGCAGCAGCTGGCAAAGTATTCAGCCCATTTCATCTGGTTTGCCATAGTCACATGCCAATATCACTGAGATCACATTTTGTTCATATTCTGTCTTTTGAAGTGATTCTTAAGTGAAAGTACTGAGCTGTATCTTCATGATTTCATTCTTTGTGCTGCTACCACATGATTGGCTGACTAGATAACTGCATGGATAAGCAGGTGCACAGGTGTTCCTAAAATTAGATCAGTTAGTGTAAATACACAAAAATAAAAATAAAGGTGCCAAAGCAGTTCTTCAGAGGGATGACACAGGAGAACCATTGCTGCTTCCCAAAAGAAACATCTACACGGTTCAATAAAAACAGATCCATCTGCTGAACCGGTCTCATCCAATTTGAGAAGCTCTGGCTCTCATAAAGAACCTTTATTTATATTGATAAATAGTGATAAACAGATGATGAGACATTTGTGAAATCCTAGTGGGTTCCTGATTTTTTTGAAGGGCTCTTGCTGCATACAACAACACAGACTAATTCAGGTGTCCTTGATCTGTTATATCCTTCAAGGTAGCTTACTATGCTTTAAAGATTTCTATTTTGTCCACATACTAAGAACCTTTTCAAAGCAAGCCCAAAGAGACAATTTCATATGCTAAGCTTTATCAAGCAACTGTTCTACAAGGAACCACATCACCAAGTAAGGTGCCATTACAGAATATTTTTTAGAATGAATGTCATGTTGATGAGGGCACTGGGCTTTAAATAACAGGGTTGATGATTCTGTTCAGTTCCCTCACTCTAACTCAGTATGTGACCCTCTTGTGTGAAGCATCTTGGGTAAAATTGTCTATCCAATATCCTGTACAACAACAACAATAATAAGAACAATAATAATAATAATAACAATAATAAAGTGGCATTCAACATACAGGCCATTATGTGATTCATTTTAAATACTCAAGAGTACAAGAATCATCCGGCCCCATTTTTTAAATTCTGGGGAGAATGAAAACTAAACAGCATTCATGCATTGATTTTTTGGGGTCAGATTTATTTAAATCTTTAAGATTGTTCTGAGATCCTAATATTTTTCACTTTACTGTAGCACAGCATTCCACCCTCTGAAACAATGAGAATTTAAAAAGCCTGCATTAACCATCTACTAAAGAGCACAGCACAGCCTTATCTTTTAAAGAACCACCCTATGCACTTACTCTTTGAGCCCTAGACTAATATCAACATACAAAAACAAACATTTCCTTAAAATATACTTTTTTCCCCAAGCCATAGGAAATGAGTTATCAACAGGGTGCTCCCCATGAATGCCTCATTGAGTCTGGAGGAGGAAAAACAAAGAGGTCCAGGCAGCAAGGCTTTTTTTTTTTGTTTTTCTATCAGATAAAGATAAACATTAAGTGTTTCTGGAAAAAAAAATCAATAAAAATAGATCACTGCGGTGGGCTGGCGCCCTGCCCAGGGGGTTTGTTTCCTGCCTTGCACCCTGTCTTGGCTGGGATTGACTCCAGCAGACCCCCGTGACCCTGTAGTTAGTATCTAGCGGGTTGGATAATGGATGTATGGATAAAAATAGATCAATCTGCTGAACCTGTTTCATTCAATTTCAGAATCTCTGGCTCTGGCTGCTACCCTGGAAGCAAAGCATGTACCAGCCTTGGATGGGGCGCTGCTCCATTACAGGGTGATTCTCGCATGGAGCAGCACTCACCACTGAAGTGCCTGTTGACCTAACAGCAGGAGTCGAACTTGGTCTTTTGAAGGTGTGAGACCACAGTGCAAACCACTGTGCTACCGTTACACGTTACCGCAATTAAAACGAATTGAATAATAAATTAGCTTCATCAGAAATAAAAACATGCGTGTGTATGTGTGTTTAGGGTGTGAGGAGTGGGGTTGGCGCTGCCCACTTCTGTATCGCTGACGGCAGTTACGTATAGTGCCTTCCACAGTGCTACCAAGACTCCGCAGTACCAACAGGAAACCTTAATTCAATTCCAGGTGGCGGAAATCTTACACAATAAATTGGACTGTTTACATTCAGAGGCTTAAAAAGTAAATCTCCAAAACGGTACAGTAACAAGACACAAAAGTATATGAAAAGACATATGAACCCAAACCACAAGGTTAGCTGCCTGAAACTCTGTTTCTCCAGAGTTCTTATATATATATATATATATCTTATATATATATATATATATAATATATATATCAATCCATTCATTTCCTGAACTCTTCAAATCTCCTTCTTTATAACGGTGAACCAGAGCTCACCGTAAGTATGTTGAGTGGTGAATGAGCCCCTGTTTACATCACGTGCTACTGTCAGGCACACACCCACAACAACTTAAACCTGGCAGCTTTACGGTTGGAAGAGTTGCCTGTGCAACGGGTTTAGGGGACTTTTAAAATTAGCAAATTATGACTCTCCCTTGGCTAGCACAATACATTTGACCATCTTCTGGTCTTCATCTGGCATTTTCTGTAACGATCCGTTTTTGTGCATAATCGCTAGCTCGCATCCTGTCAGAATCCGGATTAGATGGGTCTGGCCCAACTCTGGTACGTGCATCTGGATGGAGTACAATCTGCCGAGTGTATTGCAGCTATGGCATGTCGCATTTTAGCCGGGTTCCTTTAGAATAGTCACTTCCTGATAATTCGCAGCATAAACATGGAACACCATAATTGAGCAGAACTTCGATTTTAAGCACACTGGCCGACTTGTTAATGGTCCGGTTAACACATCAGTATATGAGTAAAATTGTGAGCCTTTGTGATAGGTGGCAGTTATCATTATTGATTATTTAAGTTTCGTTGAATGGTATGATTGCCTTTTTTACATTGTTGCGTCACCTTCCTTCATTTATACTGTATATGTTGAATAAAACTAAACTAGCTAAAGGATCTGGGGCCTCATGTATAAACGGTGCGTACTGACAGAAATGTTGCGTAACAACGTTTCCACGTTCAAATCACGATGTATAAAACCTACACTTGGTGTAAAGCCACGCACTTTTCCACGGTACCTCATACCTTGTCGTACGCAAGTTCTCTGCTCGGTTTTGCAGACTGGCAACACCCAGCGTCAAAGCAGTGCCACTGTTCCTGTGTGGTTACTCCTTATTTTCCTGACGCGGCTTTATAAATACACTGAAACTAACCACGTCTTGTTTATTAGTGTAATGCATCTGATTGTAATTAACTTGTAACAATATAATGGTCCAGGGAATAGCCATAGTATTCCAAATACCATAACTGCTTTAGCGTTGTTACTCTCACTTCTCCTTCTTCTTCTTCTTTCAGCTGCTCCCATTAGGGGTTGCCACAGCGGATCATCTTTTTCCATATTTCTCTCACTGCAGCACTCATAGTATTTATATCACTGTATCTGAGTGGGGAATCACAGCAGCAGCTGATCGGAAAGAGAATTATCGGTATACAGCATCAGGCACATGCTACCTCAGCCACAGCAAAACGTTTCAAAGCCTTTCCTGTACGGACCTCGTGGTTCAGAAACAGTTTCATCCCAAGAACTACAGTATAAACGCACTCAATCATTGCTCCTTGTAGAACTGTTTGTACTTATGAGTACAATTACCTCACTGTAAACTTGCACTAAAGTTATAATATTGCACAACCTGCTCCACTTTATAAAGTGCGTATTTACATATGATGACAATATCATTTTTAAGATGAAATGCAGTAAAATATGTTTATTATATTATACAGGTAAAACTTTAACTTCATTTAAATAATCTATATTCTTCACTGAGACTGGCGTGAAGGATAGAATAATTAAACATGTACTACGAAGACATTTCAATGTTCCTTAAACTTTTTGAAGAATCAGCGCTCTAAGCTTACAGATGGCTTAACATCTATTACAGAGATGATTGTGCGGCGATCGGTTACTTGGAGAAAGAAAAGCAAGGACTGCAGGGGCGGCCACGCCAATATATATTGAATATAAAACAGAAAGAGAAAATAACGACACAGCTAAAAACGCAGCGGCAAATTTCGACAAAATTAAACGCTTGTGTCATGAGCACGAGGCGGCTATGCAGTGTCTGCAACGGACGTGGCTATCCGCCGTGCATAAGATACCATATTGACATGGGCGGGCGAAGGAGCCACCGATTCTTCCTCTGCCCAGGGCCACCACAAGCCTAGAGCCGCCACTAAGTACTGCTGCAATAAATAATTTCATCGAAGGTTGTGCACAATCACTGCGCCGTGAAACCCATGTTTAATAACGTGCTTTAACTCCTATCATCATGAAAATGATATCACGTATACATCTCAGTATTTTAGTTATTCAGAGAGCTGTAATATCATGAATGTAATGGATTCTGTGTCAAGTTGGAGGAAGAGAGCCGGTTTAAGAAGCAAGTAGTGATTCACACACATAGAGCACATAGAAGATCAAATACAAAACAAAGCATTTAACGTGCTACTTTAATTACGATGTGATTTGAGAAACTGGTTAATTAAACAATTTTAAGATGACATTTATGATGTTCTACTTTAATGACAAAATAATCTACATGATTAAAGTGGAAATTTATAAGATTGAAGTTGACATTTCGTGCTTTTTTCCCCACTGTGTGATCTTCGATTAAATAATTTATTGTAGCAGTACTGTCTTTTTCAAACGTACTAACCTCCAATTCCTGTCCTTACTTTTCCTTCTCCAAATACCCAATCGCCACACAATCAGCTCTGTAATAGACGTTAAGCCATCTGTAAGCTTACAACGACGATTCTTCAAAACTTTTAAGGAACATTGAAATATCGTCATAGTACGTGTTTAATTATTCTATCCGTCTATCCTTCCAGTGTCGTGCCAGCCTCAGCAAGAATACAGCGTGAGGCAGGAACAATCTGTGAACTTGTTAGCGCTGCGGTTCCATGTCCTGACATGTTTAATTATTAGCAATACAGATTATTTAAATGAAGTTAAAGTTTTATCTGTATAACATAATCAACATATTTTGCTGCATTTCATCTTACAAATGATATCGTCATCACATGTAAATACGTGCTTTATAAAGTGACGCAGGTTGTGCAATATTATAACTGTAGTGCAAGTTTACAGTGGTGTGATTGTACTTATAAGTACAAACAGTTCTACAAGGAGCAATTGATTGAGTGTGTTTATAGTTCTTGGGATGAAACTGTTTCTGAACCATGAGGTCTGTACAGGAAAGGCTTTAAAACGTTTTGCCATGGCTGAGGCAGCGTGGGCTTGATGCTGTATACCAATATTTCTCTTTCCGATCAGCTGCTGCTGTGATTCACACTCAGATACAGTGATATAAATACTCCGAGTGGTGCAGTGAGAGTAATATGGAAAAAGATGATCCGCTGTGGCAACTCCTAACGGGAGCAGCTGAAAGAAGAAGAAGAAGAAGAAGAAGAAGAAGAAGGTGCAGTGAGAGTAACAACGCTAAAGCAGTTATGGTATTTGGAATACTATGGCTATTCCCTAGACCATTATATTGTTACAGGTTAATACAATCAGATGCATTACACTAATAAACAATATGTGGTTAGTTTCAGTGGATTTATAAAGCCAAGGCAGGAAAATAAAGAGTAACCACACAGGAACAGTAGCACTGCTTTGACGCTGGGTGCCGCCAGTCTGCAAAACCGTGCGGAGAACTTGCGTATGACAAGGTATGAGGTACTGTGGAAAAGTGCATGGCTTTACGTCAAGTGTAGATTTTATACATCGCGATTTGAACGTGGAAACGTTGTTACACAACATTTCTGTGAGTACGCACCATTTATGCATGAGTCCCCTGGACTGGTATTTAAGAAGGTTGACAATTTAAATCCTGGAAGTGACAGAAGGAATACTACTCCGTTGGGCCTGCAATTGCTCCAGGGGCGCTATTCGAGTAACTTACCTGCGCTTGGACCCCAAAAGTGTGTCTCTGAAGAGTGACGTGGAGTATGCGAAAATTCCTAATGCAAGTAATTGCATATGACCAATAAAGTGTTATAAATCACTAAAAAATAAAATCACTAAAGATAAATGGAGTACACTTTTGACTAGCATTACTCACTGCTTATTAAAATATTTTTTAAACTTTTTTTTTTTTAAATTGTTAAGCCGCTAGTTTACTTTATGCATGTTATTTTACAAATAAATGATAAACTAGTTTGCAAGTATGGGATTAATGCAGTAAATGAATGGAAGATCAGAGTGAATCCGAGCGATTCTGATATAAAGTGATCAGAACCAGATGGCGTGGTGACGACAGCGTTGTTAAACCTTTGACTGTCACATCAGCTCCGACTGACTCGAATCAGATCTGTGCATGCCTTTTATTAGACATTTGAACAATCTAGACAAGAACAGCCCAGTTAGCCCAACAAAGCTCGCCAGTCCCATCCAATTCTTCCAAATCTGAAAGTCCCAAAAGCTCTTCCACTACTTGGTAACTTATTCCATGTGTCTATGGTTCTCATTTTCCTAAGGGATTCAGGTGAAGTGATACTGAACTGGCGAAATTCTAGCGTGGATTATAAAATATTAGATTGCAGTTTTGGTGAGTGACAGGGCCACACCTGGGTAGTCATTCAAAACAGACTCCTAGAGCCACATCTTTGCCTTGTTAAGATTTTTTGCTAAGTGGGCCCGGGAACAGCTGATCTGTGTGATTTTCTTTTTAGCTTTAAATATAACGGAACAATAATTCTCATACTTGTGTCTGCCTGCAGTTAGCATTAGATCCGAAATTGATCCAGGATGTGTGAGGTGCCCTGCGTTGGACCGGTGCCCCGTATGTCTGAGAATAAAACATAAAAATGAAAATGAAATATCACTTAGGGAAATTCCGCTGCGCCTTCTATGTACCTGGAAAGAAAACCGACTGTTTCTTTTCTAAAACCTTGTTGGGTGTCATATCAGAAAATCTGGTAAAGAGGAGCGGTCTCGGTTTCTAAAATCTCTTTTAAGAAAATCTACATTTTTTTTAACCAACCGTTGTAAGGCGCCAGATTGGCGTGACCAGTGACCTCACTTAATTGATCAGACGCGCCTAATGAGCCGCGCACGGCGGATTTCACGCAACGCACTTCTAAATTCACGGTGACTTCGTGTTTCACTCGGTCACGGAAAAGTAAATTCATATCAACTGAAAATGAACATGCGAGAAACAAAAATTTGTTGGAGGTTTGGTACACCAAGCGTGCAACTTCTGTTTATCAAGGCTTTATTAGCCGGAATTGGCTTCCACCTCATCATCGGCGAACTCTCGAGTGCTACTGACGCAGGTAAGCGCAGCTGCCCGTGAAAACTGCGGGCGACTTGTTTATTGTCAGCCACAGAAGATATTTCTTTTAAACGTATTATTTCATCCTTGGCAATTTTTTCTCACCTGGTTTGCGCAGTTTTATCATTGTGATTATTATATGTAGTGCATTTCGAGCTTTACAACAAACAATGAAGGTTAGTGAAGTTCAAAGTGCACACACCCCCAAATTTGTCTGTGTTTACTGACATTTTAATTCTTAAAGGCATCATTTACAAATCTTAAGAAGAACTGTTTAGAAGGACTGAAAAAGCTCAACTGGCGACTACATAACCCAGACAATCTACAGATACGACTATTAAAGTGATATTCATTCACCAATTTTAATCCCCAAACCGGTTCTAAATGCACAAAATAAGATGTGTGACTGGCGGGATGGCTCCGGACTCTGAATTAGCCCTATACACGCGATCGTGTGAGGTGATGACCTGGCACTCCTTCCAGAGCTGGTTCCTACCTTCTGCAGAGTTCAACCATATTGGCTTTGACCACAGTGGCGTAGCTCGAGTTCGTGCGGGGCGGTACTTTAATTTTCCGCCCTCCAACATATCTGAATATGTTCGCCAATTTAAATAGAAAATTTAAAACGAAAAATTAAGGTCAATTTTACATAGATTTATTCTTATAAAGAAAATTTTTCACATATAATTATTTATATGCATCAACTAGTCAAGAATATATTATAGACGCACTGATAAGCCGTGTTCTAATTATTAGTTTAATGTAATTACGCTGCGAAAACCAGAACCAGTGTAGTGTACAAGTGATAGGTGGGGATGTTTCCTGCTCGGAGCAAAAACGCATTCAGATAGATAACGAAACGAAATTTATAAACAATAAATTAGTTGTTTATCTTGCTAGAAATTATTATCGGTGTAATGTTTCTTTATTTTTGTTATTGCCTCATAAATTTCAGCTGCTGTGTGTGATGTCGTCCTAGAAGGACAGTCTGAAAATTATTTTTGAAGCATTTGTGGATAAAAAGTAAAGAATTTTACTGTTTTCCATTCATGAGTGACATTTTTTTTTTCTGAACCCTGCTGCTTACACACAAATTGTACTGAGCCTTTTGGCAAATAATGCTGCCCCCCAAAAATGTGCCGCTTGGGGCGGACCACCCCCTCCTCCCGCCCCTATCTACTCCACTGTTTGGCCACTGTGACAAAGATCTGGTAATAGACAGGCAGTGGATGGATAGACAGACAGACACACACACAAGAAAGGAGTGAAAATTCTTGTCAAATAAGCCATATGGATGGGCAAGGAATGGCAGCCCAAATGGCCATCTACTTTGCTCATTACAATGCAATTATGGTGTTGCAGATCCCCAACAACTCCTTGTCTTAACTCTTAGCGCATCCCCTCAATTCCAGTATTGGCACACATGGTGTGACCCTGAAAGCCACCTAGCCTGCCAGAGCAAATATTATCTATATTATATGTGTACTATGTCTATTATATGTGTAAAGAGTTCTGGATAGTCTTGCCTTTGACAGGCACTATAAACGATCATGCATTTAAGTTTTTTTTTAACCTGGCTAACCCCCAGGGTCAGTTAGCCACTCGGAGCTCAGTGTGTTCCCATATGTCTACAACTGTAGCAATTGCAAGAGGCCCTTGAGATGTTCACTAAGGAAAGGCACCCTATGATGTATAATAAAAATGACTGAATTACTATTTCTACTTTCAGCAATTATAAGACAAGGGTTCATCAATTTATTTGGTTAATGCAAACATTACAATGGATTCATAACCTATTCAGACCCCAGAAAGCATTCACAATCCTTCAATGAATGAGAGGTTTTAGTTTTTGATTTTTTAGTAAATTTGCAATCCTTTCTGTAACTGTGGCAGCCAAGTCGGAACTTTTTTTCTTTCTTTTTATTTTTTTTGCTTTATAGTCATTCTGGTGTGTGTTCAGGCCAAAATGTCTGTGTATTTATTTATTTAAAGAGGCATATGTCCCACTGGGGACAAATAAAAATCTGTCTGTCTATATATGCAGAGAAGGTTTTCACTTTGTCGTTATGGGTTATTAAGTATAGCCCTTTTTCTGGAGGTAAAATGGGGTCCTAGCCAATACTAAGCAGGGTGAACTTGTATTTAGTTTTTCTAACATTAGTTGGCATTGACACTTGGAACAAACACTCAAACGTCTCATTCTGTTGTTGGTTACACTTTCTTTATTTTTCTTCAATCATTCTGCTTTTCACAAGACGTTTTGAGGAGCACATGGTTAACCCCCACTCTGCCCTATTCCACTGTAAATGGTCTCACCATTTTATCATATGGCACACTCATGCCCACCAGGTAATTTAACCTGCCCATGTTTGGAATATGTGTTGAAATCCCGAATAACTAAACAGAAACCCATGAGTAGCATGTGAAAAAGTCCACAAGGACTGTGCCAGAATTAAGAATTTAGGACCCAGGAGTTTTGTATAAGGAGTGCTTGACACTCTGCCATCCAAACATTCATTACGTAGGATTGATCAATCTGTTCATCCATTCATCCAATCTATTATCAAGCTCAGTCTAATTCGGGGCCATGAAGACTGGAAGGTATGCCAGCAGTAGTAACCAACAAGTTACTATGCACACTCCTGTTCACAAGACTGTTTTAAAGTCGCCACCAATCCAGCTGATGTGGGAACAAACCAGGCTACTCGGAGTAAATCTAACAAGGAGAACGGGTGAACATACAGATTCATACAGGCAGGGATAGAGTCAGGAAGTAAACCTGGAACCATGAGGCAGCAGTACTGACCACAATCTCTCTCTTGGTTTTCAATTTAATCACGTTCATCCTTCACCAAATTATGGTTAAACATCCTCAAGTTGCATTTCAAATATCATTGCATCTGAAGTCTCATTTTCGCAAAGTTGGGGTGATAATTAAAGACTGCCTCCCCTGGAGCCAGTGTGGGAAGCTGTCCTAAATATTTATTTATTTACTTATTTTAAACACAGAGACAGAGGTGGCATCTTGCAGCGCCATTTCACTTTGTTGGATACTTTCATCTCCCAGGAGCATCATTGGGTAAGTGCATCTAAACTTAATTTATTAAAATACTATAGTAACTCACTGTGTACAGTACTGGTGTGCAGTTCTTTCTTTTGTTTATAGCTGAATTCCTTGTATCTTAAGAGATTCTGTATTGGTTTGTAGAACATTTGAATGCTCAAAATATGCATTTATGAATTTTATAGGACGACAGAAGACTTCTGATTTTGTGTGTTTTTGTTGGGCCAGTGAAGTTATGAAACTAAGTGGTCATTCTTCTGGTTTGTTGTGCTCTCTCTGCAACCCCAGTCAATGAACTCCGTCCTCGCACAAAAATAGCACACCACATATGGAGCACAACTGTCCAGTGTGCATGTATAGCCTAGTAGAGTACATATCTCTTTATTATATAAACAAATCTTTGGGTGAGACGAGACTTTCTCAGAGAGACACTTTAATGTCCCGCGAGCATGACAGAGTAGATGACAAAGTAGAACGTTGTAAAGAATTCAAAAACACTGGCATGATACACATGCAGAGCAGGTTAGATATAATGGAAGTACAAAAGTTCGAAAGTCTCCAAAAAATGATAGTAAAGATTGCATTAGCACAAACAAATGGAAATTATTACTCGGTGAAATAACAGAACAGTGGAAAGAGATCGAATATATATTTTTGGATTTAAACTTTAAGTTAGAGACTTGTAGATCGTCTAATTCATGTTGCCATCAGGGAGAAGTAGTGCTTCTTCCCAATGAAGAGGTGTATCTGCTAGGTTTAGAAGATTTGTTGTTGGGTGAAAGCAAAGTCCACATACGCGGTCATGCTTGGGTCACAGAGTTGCACAGATAAACAGGAGATTTTAGAGACAGAAACATTATTCAAACAAACAGGTCTCTTTCAGGAGTGAATCGAGCTCTGTGTGTAGTTGGAGGGTAAAATTCTGTCTCTCAATGAAAAGAATAGAAAATCTTCCTCTTCATAGGGGTGTGCCGCGGGAGCGGGATCACCAACAGGAGCAGAGGATGTCTGGGGGAGAAGAGAGACAAGGCAGTGAGACAAAAGGACACCTACTGTATAGGCTTTGAAATGTTTAAAGTGCTGCGCGAGATGCAGATCACGTAGCAGCAGCAGCAAGCCAGCAGCTGATCAAGCAAAGAGGAGGTGTACAAAAAAAAAACTATATTAGTTTCCCATTGTATCACCATTTAAGAGGGTTTTTCGGAGGAGTGACCGCATCTCCTTGGGGTGCATTCAGCCTCCATCTTCACAGCGCTAGCAACAGAGACGCAAAGTGGCTGGCGTGTAGTGCAGGCCAGGTGGTTGGCGAACAAAGCCCCCTAATTTCATTAAAGTTTATGAACTGCATGGAGAATGTGCTGAGTCAGTGAACTGGTACTACAAAAGAGCCCAAAAGATCGAGTTGTGTATGAAAGTTCTATTTGTGCAGCTACAAAATGCCACATGCTTACTCTACTACAGTCATTTCTTATGACTCAAAACCCACTATGGCTGTCAGTGTTGACTAGCGTTTCACGAATACAGAAGCAGATGCATGTTCAGCAGGCATTAGTGTTCCTTACTGGAGAAGCCAAGCTGCTGGACTACTTACACGACACAGAAAGGCCACTTCAGTTCTGAAAATAGGCAGAGATAAATAAAGCCCAGGTTGGAAAATGAAAATGCCTGTCCTTGTAAAATAGGCCTGCACAAATTTGTACACGGCATCATAATGTTCTACTTATAAGAGTGGTATATAAAACTTATGCACTACAAACTGGGCCATTGTGAAATGATTGTATCTATGTCCAAAACATTTTGGGCAGTTCCCTGGTTATAACTGCAAGTAAAGCTGAGAACTTACCTCACAGTTTGTATTAATTATAATATATACAGTATATCTATTTCGGAATACACTTAAGCTCTATAGATCTGCACTGCCATACAGTATGTTGGATATTATGTTGGTCTTATTGGTTTAAGCGTTCAGAGATAAATAAGATATTAAGCAATAGTTCTTTTACATATTTAACAACACTGACTGGCTTTTGCCTAATGCATTAGTGATGAATTTTGAAAGTGCATGGCTGCTCAGTAAATGTTATGGCGTCACTGGCTCATTCTGGTCAGCTGCATTAGTGATGAAATAAATCGGTGAGTGAAGACACATTGTGTATTGTGGTATTACTGCTGTTACTCTGCTGAAATAAATAGTCAAACAAAGATGATGTTGCACAATTACCTAGGCAAAGTGTTCTGGTCAGTTTTGGCCTGTTGTATTAAAAATCAAATAAAGCAACACTTTCATAGGCAGTTAGAGTATCTTGGCATTACTCTCTCCTGAAATTAACAGTCAAATAAAGAAGGTGTTGCACAACTGTATATGGAATATTATCTGGTCAGGTTTGGCCTGCTGCATTAGTAGTTAAATAAAGCAGATAGATGCATTACTATTCAGCAAGTGTCATGATGTTTATATCTGTTATAAGCCTGATGCATTTAATAGATTAGATAAATTTTAACACAACTGTTTAATCAATGGAAAACATCATTGGGGAACTGTGGAAAACTGGGTTATTACTTAAAGAATGTGCCTGACCATATGTTTTCCTACAATTACTCCCTGGCTTTAGCCTTTAACAGTTTTGTGGTTAAATATGTTTGATGTTGCACAACTGGTTAATGAATATCCTAGGGTCCCAAAATAGTTTTGGCCTGCTACACTAGTGCTTAAGTAAAGCAGATGAAAGCTAACTGTTTAGTGAGGATCATGGCATCATTGGTTGGTTTTGACTTGCTGTATTTTGTCCAGCTAAATAAAACAGAAGGTAAATAATTCTTCAGTGAGGCATGTGCTGGTACCATGGTGTCTTTCCCTGACCTACTAGCAATTTTATTTGTTTGGTTTTCTTTTAAGAAGGTATAATAGTACACTGTGCTGGTTAAATATAATCAAAAAGCATTGTTAAAAATGTTCATTTAAAAAACAATGAGCAGGGTCATAAAGAGTACATGTTACAGACACAGCAACACTGACCAATCCATACACATCACTAACACTACTTGGATGGACCATCCAGGACAAATAAAAATGTGTGCATACTATTTGAGCATCCCAAAGTTGTGAAAATCAATTTCATTGAATAAGGTTCTTTCGAGAGACGACTTTGGCGGGAAAAAGACATTGCCCTATTAGTGACTGTTTTTTGTTTCGAATCAAAAAATAAAGAAGAGTCGGGGGTTTGGGGGCATGGTGGGGAAAAGCAAGGCCGTTTGAAAGGCTTTGTTTCAGAAAGAGTTTTTAAATTCTCAATTACAAGTAATGTGTGGACATACTTAAGCATCTGGGGGACTGGGATATTTAATATAAATGAGAAAAGTCAACGCAGCAGTACCTTATAGTGACACCCCACACTCAAAGTGGATCACACTGGTATAATCATCTACGTCCATTTTTTTTTTTTTTGGTTATGTATTTGAATAAGATAAATGGCTTAAACCCTTAAGGGAATCACTGGTTAGTTCTGACCTGCTGAATTTAGTCGTTAAATTATAGTGAGAAGTCAAGCAAAATGACACTTTTTATTGGCTAACTAAAAAGATTACAATATGCAAGCTTTCGAGGCAACTCGGGGCCCCTTCTTCAGTCAAGATGTATATAATTTTCACAAGCAGCCAATGCATACACTGTGTGCACAATTATTAGGCAAGTGAGTATTTTGACCATATCATCATTTTTAATGCGTATATTCCAACTCCAAGCTGTATTAACTTGAATGCTTATTGGATTTAAGCACGTCAGGTGATGTGTATTTGTGTAATGAGGGAGGGTGTGGCCTAAGGAGATCAACACCCTATATCAAGGTGTGCAGAATTATTAGGCAGCTAGTTTTCCTCAGGCAAAATGGGCCAAAAAAGATTTAACTGACTCTGAAAAGTCAAAAATTGTAAAAAGTCTTTCAGAGGGATGCAGCACTTTTGGAATTGCTAAGATATTGGTGTGTGATCACAGAACCATCAAACATTTTGTTGCAAATAGTCAACAGGGTCGCAAGAAACGTGTTGAGAACAAAAGACGCAAATTAGCTGCCAAAGATTTGAGAAGAATCAAACGTGAAGCTACCAGGAACCCATTATCCTCCAGTACTTTCATATTCCAGAGCTGCAACCTACCTGGAGTGCCCAGAAGTACAAGGTGTTCAGTGCTCAAAGACATGGCCAAGGTAAGGAGGGCTGAAACCCAACCACCACTGAACAAGAAACATAAGTTGAAACGTCAAAACTGGGCCAAGAAATATCTGAAGACAGATTTTTCCAAAGGTTTTATGGACCGATGAGATGAGAGTGACTCTTGATGGACCAGATGGATGGACCTGTGGATCAGTAATGGGCACAGAGCTCCACTCCAACGTGGAGGTGGGGTACTGGTATGAGCTGGTATTTTTAAAGATGAGCTAGTTGGACCTTTTGCATTGAAGATGAACTCAAAATCAACTCCCAAACCTACTGCCAGTTTTTCGAAGACACTTTCTTCAAACAGTGATACAGGAAAAAGACCATGATTTTTATGCAGGCCAATGCTCCATCACTTGCATCGAAGTTCTCCACTGCGTGGCCAGCCAGTAAAGGCCTTAAAGATGAAGGAATAATGACATGGCCCCCCTTCCTCATCTGACCTAAACCCTATCGAGAACTTGTGGGCACTTCTTAAACGCTAGATTTACGGGGGAGAAAAACAATACACCTCTCTGAAGAGTGTCTGGGAGGCTGTAGTCACTGCTCCACAAAAAGTTGATCGTCAACAGATCAAGAAACTGACAGACTCCATGAATGGAAAGGCTTATGACTGTTATTGGAAAGAAGGGTGGCTATATTGGTCATTCATTGATTGATTTATTTTTTTTGAAATGTCAGAGATGTTTATTTGTAAATTTTGAGGTGTTTGTTTATTATTCTCACTATAACAGATGAAAATAAACAAGTGAGATGGGAAAATTTTCATTTTTCCTTTAGTTGCATAATAAATCTGCACACTAATAGTTGCCTAATAATTGTGCGCACGTATGTATTCCCCTGATGATGTTCACACTCACATTTCCGTTGTGAAACATTCAGGTTTCAGGTTTATTAACATTTTGGAGTGACTGATAGCACTGTGTTTGTTCCATATTAAAATTAATCCTCAAAAATACAACTTGCCTAATAATTCTGCACTCCCTGTAGTATCAGTGGCTTATTTTACCATTGTTGATTAAAATAAAGTTAAGAACAGTTTGAGTGTTGAATGAGTGTCATGGCAGTACTCTTTTTTTGGTTTTATCTTGGTGCATATGATGGCTAAACAATCAAAGAATTGCAAAGGTAAAGCATAAAGGCCAAATTTTGACCTGCTACATTAAAAGTTAAGTGAAGCAGATGGGGCACATGTCCTTTTAATGAGCATCATTGTATCACTTGTTGGTATAATCCTGTTGAATTTGGTGGTTTAATGAAAAGGTGTATGTTCTATTGTCTTTAATGTCCTCAAATGGATAATTGAACTGTCTCTTTTGTTCTACCTTTCTCTCTCTCTTTTTTTTTTTTTTTAAAAAGTCTCACTCAAGTTAAGGTTTTGCTTGATGGTAATGAGTTTATGACTACACATCAGAGTCGCCGGGCAGGTTCTTTGCAGCTAATGCTGAATGCTAAATACATGTTATCATATGAAAAAGGACGCAAGAGGGACGTCTACAGCATTTCTGCCTCCTGTAAGTCTGTTAGTTTGCATGCTTTTAACAAGTGGGGAGTCACCATGTAAATAAAATGTATTTTAAACTGTTATTGTTAGCGTGGATATTTTGTGTGCATCTTTATAGTGGTTGATTTTTAGGATTCTCTGCATGTTAAAGCTGATAACAAATTCCCAGGCTTGTTTGCTAGATTGAAAAATCTCTATTATATAAAAAAAAAAAGAATCTTGGAAGGAGACAAAAGGACAGCTGCTGTACAGGATTTTAAATGATCGATATGCAGCTCGCCAGCAGCAGCAGAAAGACAGCGGCTGATCCAACCGAAATCCTTAGCGTGCATTTTTTTGGTTGGAAATGGGTGAGCGAAGCGAGTGGGGGGCGAAGCCTCCTAGCTAATAAAAAGTAAATGGTTAGACAGATTTTCACACAGTATCCTCAGTGTTGTACATTTTATTGAATTGATTTTCTTTCCCTTGGTTCACTCTGTACTCAGCAATTTTAAATAGTCAAAATCCAACATTGTGCCTATTCATACTTGCTCTTTGATCAAACATGGGATCAAAATTGTAGTGCAGCAGGGTGCATTTCCACCTCACAGAGTGATTCCTGGATGAGATGACTTCCTTGTGAGATGTACATGTCTTCCACTCAGATCTTGTGGCATTCCTGTTTCCACCCACAATCTAAAGACATGTAATCAGCAGGCTGATTACCAAATAAAAAGTGTCATTGTTTGTGTACATGAAATTGACTGGCCTCCAGAGTTATCTCTCTGTGTTGTACTTGTAGATAGGCTCAACAAGCCATTTCTGTTTGTGAGATGGATGAACAGTATAGGGGGAAGGCAGACCTAGTATGGTGCCATCTACTGCCTTCATACTATATTCTAGCAATAGAGGTACTTATCAAGTATCACTTTGTGGCTCTCAGATTTGAAATACAATGTGCTGTTTTGAAAATGAAACTCAAGTGGTTTGTTAACTGTAAGACGATGTCAAAAGCTGATTTTTACATGACTGATAGCCATTTACTGTATCCCACAAAAATGACTAACTTTTATTTACCTTTTTGGATGTTCATTTTATCTAAATCTGACATAGATAAGCCAAGGCTATGGCTAATGTTCCCATGCTTAGTTGAAAAGAAGTTAACAGTAGTTATCAGGTTATCAGGCTTTGAGATATTTGATTGTTGAGTTTTCTTGTGACTCTTCCTGAAGGCGTCCAGTTGAATCTGTGTGCTGAAAAAATCTGTGCGTTAATGAGTAGCTTAGTTAGTGACATTTCTACTGAATATAACTGGCCTGCATTTTCCTTCATTATTTACAGCCTGGTCATCTACATAATCATTTAAGAAGATGAATTAGAAAATTTAGAAATGGTGCATCAAGGAGTAAACTTGCTTCATGTTAGTTAGCCAGCAATGGATTATGTTTACCCCACCTTTCATTTCCAATAATCAATTAAATTTTACTTTCTTATGTGAGATTGCTATTCGTCTGTCTACCATTCCCTCCATTAGATTTAGGACAAAGACAAATTTTTCCTTAATTTATCCCTCTGCTCCATGGTATAAAATTATAAATTGAATCATTCAGACGTGATTAAAGTTCACATTGCATATTTTTATTTAAGGGTATTTGCATCATGTAGAAAGGATAATACTTTTTCTATATGGTTCCCCCCTCCCCCATTTGACAGCACCATAATGTTTGGGACAATTGGCGTCACATGTGTTTGATTCCTCAGGTGTGTTTCATTGCTTGTACGACACCTCCGTTTTGCTTCTTCCCTTTGGAGTGTGTAGTTGCCACTACATGAGGAGAAGAGTTGTGCCGATGAAAGACAAAGAAGCCATTATGAGGCTAAAAAAGAAGAATAAAACTATTGGAGACATCAGTTAAGCCATAGAATTATTTAAGTCAACTGTCTACAGGGTGGTCCAGATCTAATTATGCAGATCCAGATCGTATGGATGACTTTGATTTATGTGAGAACGATTCCAGTTCGGCGGGAAAACGATTCTTCATGTTGTCAGTTCGCACACTTCTCGATGGTCCGGGATTTTTCATGTGATTTTCTATGTAATAAACTTAACTTATAGCATAATGAAAATTGTATAATTAGATCTGGACCACCCTATAGAATATCATTAAGAAGAAAGAACGCACTGATGAGCTCAGTAATTGCAAAGGAACACCTCCACTGTTGATAACAGAACAATCCTCACTATGGTGAAGAAGCCCCAAATGCCTGTCTGACGGATCAGAAACAGCTTCAGGAGGGAGATGTGTGTGTCAGAGACGACTATCCACAGAAGAGATCTATAACAGAAATAGAGGTCACATTGCATGATGCAAAGCAGTAGTTAGCCAAAAATAACAGGATGACCTGATTACAGTATTCATAATTCTGGAAAAAGGTCTAGTGGACAGACAAGACAAAGATGAACCTGTGTCGGTGTGATGGCAAAGAGACAAAAAGGAACTGCCCAAGATCCAAAGGTGGTGGTGGGAGTGTTATAGCTTGGACATGGACATGTGCAGTATGTCTGCCTTAGGTACTGGCACACTTCTCTTCATTGATCATGGAACAGCTGTTGGCAGTTGCACAATTAATTCTGAGGTGTATAGAAACATCTGATCTGCTCAAGTTCCAGTAAAGGCCTCCAAGCTCCTTGGACAGTGCTTAATTCTACAACAAGTTAATGAGCCTAAACATGGTGCAAAGGCAACACAGGAGTTTCTCAAAGCAAAAACAAATTTACATTTTTGAATGGCCAAGCTTGTTACTTGATTTAAATCCAATTGAGCAGGACTTTCATATTCTGAAGTGAAATCTTAAGGGGACAAGCCCCCAAAACAAGCAGGAGCTAAAAGCATTAGAGACTTCTTAGAGCATCACCAGAGAAGATCCTCAGCACCTGGTGATGTCTATGAATCGCAGACTTCAAGCAGTCATTACATGCAAGGGAAAAGCAAGAAAGTCCTAAAAATGACTGCTTCAATAGACCTTCATTTGCTATGTCTCAAACATTATGGAGCCCTGAAATAGGCAGGGACCATGTAGAAAAAGTATTCTCAATTCTAAATGGTGAGACCAAAACTGTATGCAGATACCCTTAAATAAAAATCTGCAATGTTCACTTTATTCACATCTGAATTGTTTGATTTGTAATTTATAAACTGTGGATCAGAAGGGTAAATCAATGAAAATGTCTTTGTCCCATACATTAATGGGGGGAACTCTAGCTAGCTAACTATTTTTACCTAATTATTTATATTTGTGTTATTTTAAAAGTTTCTTAGGTTTGTTGTATATAACCTAAGTTCCTGCCATGAAACATACAGACATATATCATTAGATGCGATTTCAATCTTGTTGTTCATAATGTTAGTCATAAGAAAAAAAAAATAACATTGCAGTCAAATTCTGTATACTGATCATGAGCAGGCAATATTGCATAGGATTAGAAATGAGTACAACAGAAGGTCGGCTCAAGTTGGATGGTTTGGACATGTGCAGAGGAGAGATGCTGAGTATATTGGGAGAAAGATGCTAAGGATAGAGCTGCCAGGTAAGAGGAAAAGAGGAAGGTTTATGGATGTGGTAAGAGAGGACATGCAGGTGATGGTGTAACGGAACAAGATGCAGAGGACAGAAAGATATGGAACAAGATGATCCGCTTTGGCAACCCCTAACGGGATCAGCCGAAAGAAGATGTGGTGTTCTCTAGAGAAGGCAACTAGTGCAGTATTTTCCATTATTACAGGGTTAAACACATGAACTCTGAGTTGAGCAATTGCCCTTTTGACTGGTTGGATCCTTTTCCTTCTCTGTGCTTCATCAGTGGTAAAGCTGAGGAAATTCGGGTAAGGATGTTTTTGTACAGATTTTTTTTTTAACCCAGAGGGACACTAAAGAAGCTCTTGTTTCTTTATTCTGACATAGTTTTGGGTAAACAAAAAATATGAAACCATGAAAGGGACTAACTGAACTGTAATTACCATTGCATTTTCATCATGAAGCCTTAGCAGGCTGGATACCTTTGCAAATGCATAATGTTTAACCTGGCAGAAGCCAAATTTATTGTAGAAAAATTGGCAGATAAAAATGAGAGATGATGGTTTTTCTGTTATATAACATAGCATACTTACACCCATATAATGTCTTTAAGGGATGGTGGGGGGGATCTTATTACACCAGCACAGGGCACGGTGTCATCATAGGGCGCACTCATGGACATACTTGCATTTGCACACAGGCTAGTTTGGAATCCCCACTGGTTTAGTGGAATTTGTAAGACTTTAAATGTCTGTTATTTTGATGGAATATTAAATTTCAAACTCTTCTAGTCTGAATGGCCTTGTTAGTTTTGAGAGCTTTTACCTTTCTTCTGTACTGTTCTTTATCTTAGTGATATGATCTTTCTTATTTTTATTAATTTTAACATTATTTGCAACAACACCGCTCCATTTTCTTTGGAATTTTAATGTTGTAGCCGCAATTCTTTTAGGATTTTCCAATAGATGTGGACATACTCTTGTTGAGTCCAGTGACCTGGTTGTGTGGGATGCTATTGCACAAAGCCTTAAGATGACAGCCAAGCTTTTCAATTTAAAAAAGAAAAAAAAAGCTTAACTTGGCTTAAAGACTTCTAGTTTTCATTATGACCTGTTCTTTTCATGTATTCATTCCATCTTTTTTGCTTTTGACACTTTTGTTTTATGTTAGTTCTAAAGGCCCTTTTCTCTAGCTTTGTCCTCCTGACTGTCTCTTTTGGTTTTCCCTTCACTGACCTTTTTATCTGCTGGTGTTCTTGCTATTTAATTTTGTCTATTTGAAACGTCATTTACACCTTGGTGCCTGGTCTGGTTAGCACTTTATATTTTATTCTTTATTATGATATTATTAAGTTGAAACAATGCAGACTTTAATGCTTGGTGTCCTTCAGATTTCAAAGCTGAGAAATTTTAAACTATTATATAATAATAAATAATAATAAATAAATAAATGTTGAACTATGATTTGATGTTGGTGAATGTGAATAGAGCTTGATGGGCAATATTTGGGCCAAACTGCCTATTTTCATCAAAACTTTTCTTGGATTCTGAGGTAAACATATACAGTAAAACCTTGGATTGTGAGTAACTTGGTCTGTGAGTGTTTTGCAAGATGAGCTAAAAATTGTAATAAATTTTAACTAAACTGAACGAGTGAGGTCTTGCAATACGAGTATAACATATACGCTTTGTCTGCCGAGTCTCACGTGATCACAACTGAGCTGATGGTTCTCTCTCTCTCTCTCTCTCTCTCTCTCTCTCTGCAGGATTGTGGGTAATCATCTCCCATTCTCGGTCTCAGTCGACGCGCCTCACTCATATAGTCAACATCCATACGAACGTATACTGTTTACTATAGCATTGTGACCACGTATGTTGTAACATGTGAGTCCCTGTCTTGCACCCCAAAACACGAAGCTGAGTCTCAGTACTTTAGCAACACCAGCTTTATTCAGCTTGAAACAGGAACAGCACGGTTATTTATTGTAGCGGGGTCTGCCACTCTCCTATACACAGACATAGCAGTCAGACAGGGTCAGGGCCAGGTTAGTGGCCAAGTAATACTGTGCCCTGCATTTATAATGTTCCTTATATCACCCATCAACGGCAGGCGCTTATAACATGTCCGCAATCTTTTTGGATTTGCTTTTACGGTGAACTGCTACAACGCTTGGAGCCAGCAGTTGCTTCAGGACGTTCTTCCGTGTGTCGTCCCATTGGGTGGAATGCCAGAAGAGTTTAGAAACCTTACAGCGCGTAAGCATTTTTTTTTATTTTGTGTCCAAGTGTAGTTGACTCTTCAGGCAAAAACAACTGTCATTGGAGAGGTTCCTTGTTAAAGTCGCAATAAAAGAAGATTCCAGTGAGCCAACAGATAGCAGGGATTCCATTAGTTAGTGTGAAAGTCGTCCGACACAATAACCCCCCTCTCTCGTCTCCCTCGCACCAGCCATGATTCTTTTCAAAGGTAAAGTGCAGGTTAATTTGTTTTATGTATTTTTACTTTATATTTTGTATTAATCATTTTCATATGAATAGTTTTGGGTTGTGAAATGAATCATCTGAGTTTCCATTATTTCTTATGTGTAAATTCACTTTAATATATGAGTGCTTTGGATTACAAGCACGTTTTCAGAACTAATTATGCTCACAATCCAAGGTTCCACTGTAGTATGTAAAAACTGAACCTTTTGTATAATTTAGTTGGCATAGTAACAGGTGTTCATAAAACAACAGAGTTTGCAATTAGGTTCGCCAAAAAAAGACCATGATCAGCCTCATCCCACTCATGTCATCCTCAAAATCTGTCAATGTATGTCATTCTGTAAATAACCTGTTAACATGTGTTTATTGGCAAAAGTGAGTTTTAAGGAACGTAATCCATTACTTTTGTTAACTGATTTTTAATTTTTTCAGGCCCACCAACTGTGAGGAATGTTTTGCAGCGCACTCAAGTTAATAGAGTTCGTCCTTCCAACAGAACAGCTGTAAGCCATGCTCCATAACCATTCAAAGTACTGCCTGTTACATTAAGAGACAGATTACCAGACTTGGGAGTTAGTACTGTAGAACAAAATGCACATTAAAGAACTGAGTATGGCATGCTCTAAAATATGGGGGGAGTCTTTTTAAGATTATCTATGATGCTGTCTGTTTAATTCCTACTACTAGCTCACTGTGTGTCAAGTAACCTGTCAAAGCTCCAGTGTAATGCCTGCACTGTATAATTTATCATTTTTATTTTTAAGGTAATTTTTGTATATAAATATTATTCAATTAAATAGATGCAATTGGCGTTAATGTTGCAGTACACCATATGTAATAACATTGACCTCAGAACTACAATTGCCACAGCTAACAAAGAATTTTCTATATTTACGTAAGATTAAAACCAGTTTAAGACACACCCAATGGCTAAGGTGATTAATGAGAACACTGTGGTCTATGGTGTCAAATGCTGCACTCAAGTCTAAAAGAACAAGAACAACCGTAAAGCGATTTGTAAGTCACAATATAGAAAAGTATTCTCTTTGTAATGAAAGTCCTAAGCCGATTGGGAGAAAGATAGCTGTCAGAATGCAAGTTGGTTGCAAAGGCTGGCTAAAGACAGGCAGTGAATGGCCCGCTCTGACAAGTAAGAAGCCAACAAGTAAGAAGCCACTGACTAAGTAACATCACAACCATTTTGCTGGAAATGTGTTCTCCTTCTCTTTTTCACTAGGGAGTCCATTCTTCTTCCCACATCCTAAAACAAGGGTGTCGGGTTCATGTGAGTGAGTAGTCCTTGCAATAGCCTGGTGCCCCATACATAGGTACACGGATAGGACCATCTCTAATGTTGCCAGGATAATTTCCAGTCCTCCTGCCGCTAAACTGCATTAAACAAGCTGAGTAATGAAATGCATGTATGAAGCTTGCTCAAAAAGGGTTGGAGCCTGAACTATTAAGATAAACACTAATCTAGCCATTTATGTTTTATTTTTTTAACATTATGCCCTTGACCATTAACTTGTTTAAAAAGTTTTATGCTAAAAATAAAATGTTTTGTATTGCTCCTACATCCAAACTTCTGTAGCTGATTTGATATCTTCATCATTTGCATAGCAAATCTCATGGAAGTAGAACTTTGGATGGGAAAACAGATTTTAGTCACAAAGATCCAGGTGGAGACAATAAGGTGGATATGGCATCTCTTCAAAATCAGTCTCGCAGGATAGCCTTTGCAACCCATGCAGTACAATTGGAGTCTTTTAATGATACAAAAGGGAGATGGTAGACATCTTTTGACATTATTCTCTGACAGTCGGACTGACTGACTGAAAGACACAAATGGAAGAGCAAATCATTGGAATATTGACTGGTTATGTGGGCCTTAGAAGCATTTATTTAATATGAACTACACCCTCAAAATCGTTAAAGAATTGTGCACATCATCTCAAGTTAACGGTGAATCCACCTATATGAGAACACCAGTGGAAGTTAAGGGGCAGTGCATTTAGGACTGAAACCAGGAAGCACTTCTTTACTCCAAGAGTTTTGAGAATCTGGAACAAACTACCAAGAAATGTAGTTGAAGCAAAAAGTTTGGCACCCTTTTAAGAAGAATCTGGATGAGGTATTGGGAAAGCTTAGCTATTAGCTAAACAAACTGGCTTGATGGACTGAATAGTTGTCACTCGTTTGTCAAGTTTCCTATGTTCTTATTCAGCTATATGTACATGTTGTGATATGTCGTTCTGCCCAGACTCATAATATGGAAGTGCTAATAGTGCCTAGTTCAAACACTGGCCTCTAGTGCAGTCCACGATGTATGGACTGTGAACTTTGTTTTAGATTTTGGGAAACCTAGAAACTGCTGTTTGCAAGTTAATGAACATCTCCATTTCTTTATCGAATTTATCCCATTTGGAGCATATTCTTGTAGCATCAATTGCCAGGCAAGACTCATCCTTTGATACTGACCCACACACATTCACCTTTGTTTAGGGATGTTAATTAGTTTAACACACACTAACAGTTATGAGAGGAAACTAGTGTACCTGGACAAAACTCACAAAGTCGGGAGTAGAAAGTGCGCTGTGTCCATAAATAAAAAAAAAATAATGTAATTATGTCCTGGAAAATCTAGCTATGACACTGGATGCTCATGATTCTTGTCACAAAGAATGCCTAACAAAACAGAAATCCTTTCCATCATAACAGAAAGGAGTAAAAATAACAAAAAAATGTAAAGTAGAACTAGCTGCTAGATAAAATAATGGCCGAAGAGAGCAAATAAAATACTAAAATGTATACAGGTTCCAAAGAATCAAAAATTGAAAGAAAGCAGGTGCAAAATTGGTGAGGTAGCAGCATTAAAGAGTCAAGCATATAAAATTGACACAGACTCTAACAAAGAATGAGGTAAAGATTCCAAACCAAAGAAGAATGCTGGTTGGTGGAAAGAACTGTCAATCATTCTTGAGTGGAAGTTTAAGTAAAAAGTTTTGTGCAGGTGAAAAGTTGAAAAGTTTAATCTTTTTTATTTCAAATAAGTAAGTGGATATGCATTTCAAATTTTGTATTTTGATATATATATATATAGAGAGAGAGAGAGAGAGAAATGCATATCCACTTATTTGAAATAAAAATGATTAAATTATTTGGATGGTTACCTACCAGGTTGTGGTTGGTTGGCCAGACACCAAATCCTCCATGTTTTCTAAGTTGCAAAAAGCAGTTCATAGATATGTTATACAGTGCCTGCCAAGTAATACAAATCGTGCACGACATGCGGTTAGCCCTAATTGGGGCTCATCAGGTGTTAGCATATCTCTATCTATCATATTGCTATTTCTGTAGTAAACACAAATCTAGAATATGAGCTAAACATATGACTTATGTGACAACTTACTTTGGTTTTCAGCACAGTGTGCTTCATAACGGGAGAGTACCATGACCAAATTTGGTTTTATGCTCTGATGCTGCCATTCTAGCTTAATAAAAGCAAACACTTTAAAATTTCAGTCTTTATGAAAATTACATGTATGTGAACTGGTACTGGTTAAAGCTAAGCATGGGAGAACCCAGCCCTGGCCTGAATGGCACCATATATACATGACATTGCTCACTTACACCAGGCTAATTTAGAGTTGCTAAACAGGTTTTTGAGAGGGGTGCAACATAACAGCTGTTGTACCATATTGCAGCACCCTGCCAGCATTCACGTTGCCTTAGTGTGAATGTGAACACAGCGCATTAGGAGTGCCACCTGCTGAAGAGGCAATATGCCTGTTGGTCAGTTTTCGTTAATAGACTTGGACATTCAACCCTCTGGCATACATAACACAATCACCAAGAGAGCATTTGTGTCAAATCTGGCACAAAATAATTCAATTTTCATTGGTGAAGCATCTGCTTGCTTAGAATAGCCTGCTGATTGACAAAGTAATGTAAATTTTGTATATATAATCCTAACTGCCCATCCGATTTTGTGTTCTTTGGGGCTACTGTATAAAATTTTACCCTGAAAATTATACTTTCAAAAGATTTAATTCAGTATTTAAATAATAAAGATCATTAAACAAGCAAGTTTGACTTGTGCTATAGCTTATGAAAATATGAATAATTTATCTGAATTTCCAGGCCCCCAGGAACTGAAATAATAAAGTTTGAAGATAAATTTATATATATTTTAATGAAAAGTCAATTCTGACAATAAGAAGGTGTTGAAAAATAAGATATATGCCAACTGTTGTTTTGTGGAAAGGCTTTGGAGACCCCTCTCCTCCAAACATGTGACTGTTCTTGCCTGGACAGATTCTTTTTAATGTGGACCCACAGTGTAATATTTACTTCTTTTTTACCAGCACTTGAGATATACAGCCTGTACTTAATTCTATGTCATACTGCCATGTCTATTCTAAAAATCCAACCTTTAATTCAATATCATGCTGCAGTATCAACTGTACATAGCCCACCCTTTATTTTATATCATGTTACTGTATAGAAATCAATTGAAGCATACTCTTAATAACCCTCTGTCCTAACTAATGCACTTAATCCCCAGCAGTAGAATAAATAGAAATGCAAGCCATACAAGTAGGCGTTAACTTACTCTTAAAATGTTCAGTATAATGACATTAAATAATCTTACATGGAAAAGTGAAAGCAAATGAAGACATGGTAATCCATACCATACTACCTGGTAGCGCTACATGTTCAGTCTTCCAAACGACTCTGTTCTTGTGTTGCTGTTTGGATTCTTATCCTCATTCTCTTCTGTGCACTGTTTTCATTAGCTTTAATCGTCAGCATAATTCTAGTCCCCATTACTCAACAAATGATTAATTGAAAGAACTTAGCTCAGCTATGTGTAAAATGTCCACTTTACATGTATTTAATAGTTTAAACTCCGGTCTAATATTGTGAAGATCTCCTCCCTCATGCCGCCAAAACAACTCTGACCCATCAAAGTATTCTAGCCACAATCATTATCAAATGACATTTCCAAGTACCCAATCCCACCGAAGTAATTAACATATTAAATTACTTCCTGTCACCACAAGGAGAAAAGTTTTGTCATGTGGTTTTGGGTGGGCAATAGATTTGCAAGATTTTAAAGAAGAATCTCATTCAAAGCCACCTTCATAATTACACGGATCTTTGGCACTTAAAGTACTCTTTTATCAGGCTTTATCTGATGTTAGATAAATGAGTGAAGATTGATAAAATTTTGCAATCTCTTTACAAAAAGAGTGGTCACTCAATGCAAATTCCCCCCTTATTGAAAATCATAAAAAGAAAATGGCCTGATTTAGCAATACTGCATCCTAGCACAATTAATTTTTTGTCTAAAAAATGAATTTAGTTTTTGTAAACATATAAAATGGACAAGTAAAGAATTAAAAGCTACTCATTTAGAGTAAAGTTAGCCGAGGACATTAACGACTTCCTGAAATCCTCTCCCTCTCTCTCTCTCTCTTATACTGTATATATTTTGTTTTTCTTTAACTCATTCACTTATTCACAGCTTATTCATTTTAAAGCAAACAAATGAAACAATAGAGTAGCCTTGGCCATTAAAGGGCCACTGATAAAATAACCCCTTCATGTACGTGCAACACCGAGCAAGCATTTACCAAATGATCACTAAGTGTAAAAGTGATGGGAGTGGGTGATTCTGGCTGGCATGTGGGAAGACATATTTTACTACCATTTAATGTACAGTTTAAGAGGGTATAAGTTTAAATCTGAAAAAAAAAAATGGATGCAGTGAAAGATGCCTGTGCAGAGTTAATGGAGGAGCATAGGGATTTGATTAGAGTTAGCCTCTTGGTACAAATGGATTCTGTAGATCGTTTTTTTCTGATAAAACTAGGACTGTCCTGTGTGATTGTAGCCTATTTTAAAACTCTCCATATTGTACTTTATACAACATCTACAGTAATATACAGTTTATAGAAAGATTAATGTAAGGCTAAAGCCGGGCAGACCACCAATTTATCTGCCACATACTGATTATTTTTTGATTCTTTTCTCTTTTTTTTGATTTTGATACATTTTGCTAATCACTTGGGGGAAATGGCATTTTTGCATGACCTTTGGTAGTCAGAATGCAGGGTCGGGCAATTTATAGCACTTCTAGAGCAATTGTCAGGTTAAGGGCTTGCTCAAGGGCCTAAGACCTCATATAGCAATAGCAAGATTTGAACTGGCAACCTTCTAGATACCAGTGCAGACCCTTAGCCACAGAGCCACCTCTCCATCCAATTAACAAAATCGAACACAAAAAATTAAATACAGTGGGGATTTCAGAATCAAATATTACACCAAGGAGTTTATTTCACTTGATTGCTGCTCAATGAAGAGGCCACACTTCTGCCCGATTTTTAAGGGGCAGATAAAAATTTCATGCCGATCATGCTCATACCAAAACATTAGATTGCTTCAGGAATTAAAATTTCCCCCAGCAAGATAAACAAAATGTATTTTTTCTTTGGTATTCAGACTACTTGTACATGTTGGAGCTACAGTATAACTAATTCTTCCAGATTTTTCTTAATGCTCTTTCAATGTCTAATTCTCTTCTTCTCTGTTTGTTAATCAGGAACTTCTAAAACAAATATATGAAGATAGTCATATCAACGTGTGTGAAAAGGAACCTGTTTATGTGGTAGATGAGAAAGATATGGTATTACTTGTTGGTAAGTTGCGCAGGGAAATATGTCTGATCATCTTTTTCTCCCTGTTCTTCCAAGGTAGAGATGATGATGATGTGTAATTACCACTGTATTCATAGCTGTAGGAAAATATTTGATAGAAAAGGATAACTTGGGGACCTAATTTTCCTGACTCGGCTCTTAATATTGTCTATTACTCTGTCAGGTTTTTTTAATATGTCAACAATAGGCATTCACCCCAAGTGGATTTTAAGTCCCTTGTGTCCTTCTGCAGTTTTTTTTTCCATAGCACCCTGTGTATCTATCTATCGATTTATTTATTTATTTATTTATTTTAACTCCTCAGGTTACACGGAGCAATTTCCAGTAAAGTTAGAAGCTCGAACATTTTCCACATTGCTGCTTTCCTGGAAGGTCTCTTACTCCGCAGATGAACACTACCTTCACAGCATCTTACTGCTTGATATCAGAAACATCCTGCTATGGGAGAACGCAACTGACAAAACCTCCTATGAAATTGTGGGCCTGATGCCATGCCATAAGTACAGAGTTTGTGTCTCTTTGGCTAATTATCCATCCACTATATGTCTGATAACTCTAACAGGTATGTGAGATGTACAGTGAGAATCTATTTTTACTTTATCTATTTTATAAATGTCCTGTTTTAAAAGTGATCGCTATAGACCACTCGCCTTGCATGTAGTTGAACAAAAAAGGCGAAAAATTGGAAACATGATGAACTTGCAAATTGCAGTGCAGGGGCAAACATTTTTTGAAAAATGTCTCTTCTTTATTCAACCCCTAGGGTAGTGGTTTGCAGTCTTTTCTATTGACCAGACCCCTAGACAATGTTTGACTTATGTTCACAACCCCTACAAAAATATCACATTTGAAGATGAAGTCGTCAAATTTTGAATTTTTGAACCACATGCAGTAGTACTGTGGGTGATCAAATTGAGCTCAAAAAATGTGTTTAACTCTGTGTATAAAATTTAAATAGAAATTGAGCAGTTTATCTTTATAAATCTCAAAAATCTTTTAAATATGTCCCCTGTGAAGCTTAGACACTCGATTGGCAATCTTGGGGGTCAGGGTATCCCATGAAGCATCAAACGCTGTGAGGAAATGACACACAATCAACGATCGAGGTGTTTGGGAAACTGGAGACCCTCATAAAGCAATGGGTGCTTTTATGCAGCTAAGCAATGAACGTACTGTCGACAAGCTTTGTCCCCCAATAATATCTGCAGTTCAAAAACCGATGAGCCACACAGTTAAAATTGCTGCGCTACTGTCAGGACCACCAGCAGGAGAGATGGGCTGAGAGCAAGCAGCTGGTGTTGCATCCACTTCGGTTCCCTTTATCCCTGCCCCAGTAAAAATGTCAATCAAAACTTGAAATCGGAGACATTTCACAATCGGGGCTTGTACAGAAATCAACAGTGGAGCTCACCCTTCTCTACAGATCATTGCTTGGTTTAAATTCCATTATCTTAAAAAAAAGTTACACTCCTTTATGAACACGTCACCTGCAGCAAGAACTCTTATTTCTGCGGCACATTCACAGGTGACAATTGTGCATGCAATGCCTGATTCTAATAAATGACCAACAAATGATGACCCACTATAAGACACCAATTGCACCACAATAGTCAGGCAATGCACCTCACTCAATTTTGGCAAATTTTTGTCATATCCCCGAAATGCCATCTGCATCCCAGGTAGGGAACCGCTGCCCTACGGGATGGTCAATGCAGTGCAATTTTTACACTGAAAAATTGATCCTCCTTCAGATGTTGTTCCAGCATCTCTTATAAATACTTGATTGTGTTGAGATATGATGAAATTTACTGTATTATGTTGTCATGGTAATCAAACACTGTGTGTCAATAATTCAATTTTACACTGCAGTGCTAAAAGCATAGTTGCCATTTTAAGATTGTCTTTTGTCCAGTTGTACCTATTTGTACATGGTTTATGTTCAATCCCAGCTTTCACTCCCATTGCAATCTAAAATGACCAGCATGAACAAAATGATGTTAGATTAGCAATGACAAAACATGCAGTAAATAAAAAAAAGGTAATGCATTACTTTGTCATTAGTTTTGCTTGTAGTGTTTTCTTGGTCATGTTAGGGCATATTTCATCAAATAACTATTTTAGTTCTGTAATACACATTTAGTTTTTCATATATGGAAGCTTCACGGCCAATGTGAATCGAAACACACCATCTTCCTGTCATACAGAGATTGTATTCATATTATTAATCAGTCTTCATCCATCATTAAACACCATAATGGACACTGAAAAAGCAGATGTTCTAAACTCACATTTTTATGAGGTCTTTCACATGTGAGGAAGCAGATAACCTCCCAGCAGTAAAATGAACTACTAAGTAGGTACTGAGTGATTTGGAAATTGTAGAGAGAGAAGTACTGCTCAGATTAAATAAGCTGAAATCAAACAAATCACCAGGAACAGATATTTACCCTTGAGTTCTTAAGGACGCTAGTGAGTACATATATAAACCCTTGACACACATTTTTAAGAAGGAACTGTATGCTGGGGAAATTCCAAAGGACTTGAAAATGGCAAATATTGTTATAAAAAAGGGTGAATCCAAACAACTATATGTAAGTAAGCTTAACCTCACATCACAGGTAAATTAATGGAAGGAATTATTTAAGGGAAAGATTGAGCAACACCTGGCAAGGACAGGAGTTATTCTGAACAGTTGGCATGGGTTTAGAAGAAAGAGGTCATGTTTTACTAACATGTTAGAATTCTATGAGGAGCCAACAAAAGGATATGATTGAAGTGGAGCTTATGATATTATTCATATTGACTTTCAAAATGCATTTGATAAAGTGCCACATGAGAGGTTGGGTATCGGACTAAAAAAAGTGGGAGTTCAGAGAGCTGTGTGTAGGTAGGTGCAGAACTGGCTAAAACACAGGAAGCAAAAGATGATGTTGCAAGCAACCCAATCAGAATTGGCTGGTTTAAAGAGTGGTGTTCTACATGAGGTCAGAGCTAGGGCCTACACTAGTTTTAATATACAGTATATAGAAGATTTGGATTGGAATACAAGTAACAAGCTGGTTAAGTTTGCAAATGATACTAAGATAGGTAGATTGCCAGATAATTTTAAATCTGTTGAATCATTACAGAGGAACTTGAACAGCATACAGGCTGGGGTAGATTTGTGTCCGATAAAATTTAATGTATGTAAATGTAAAGTATTACACGTAGGAAGTAAAAATGGCTTGTATACTCAAAGGGAGGTCAAAAAAATTGTACAATTTATGAGAAGGATTTAGAATTCGTAGTTAACTCAACACTATCCACCGCCAGACAGTGATCAGAAGCCAAAAAGAAGTCTAAGAGAATGTTAGGTTATATAGCATGATGTGTAGGGTAGAAGTCCAAGGAGGTTATGCTCAAATTTTAAAATGCACAGGTGAGGCCTCATCTGGAGTACTGTGTGCAGTTTTGGTCTCCAGGCTACAAAAAGGACATACAGTAGCGGTCCAAAGAAGAGCGACTAGGCTGATTCCAGGGCCACTGAGACTTTTCAGTTTAAGTTGATTAAGTGGAGACATGATTGAAGTGCTTAAAATTCAGAAGGGAATTGGATCATTTTAAAATGTTTAAAAGGTTATTTTAAAATGAGTTAATGAAGAACACTGGTGAGTCAGTTGGAAACTAGTTAAATTTTGCACAAACATTAGAAAGTTTTTCTTTACATAAAGAACCTTAGATGCATACAATTAGCTACCAAGTAGTGTTATAGCAAATAGGACTAGACTTGGTGGTGTTTTACAAGAATTAAGGGAATGGGACTAGTGAGCTTTCTGGGGCTTAATGGCCTGTTCTCGTCTAGATTGTTCTAATAAGCACAAATTTGCAATGCTGATCAGTAACAAGTGAAAATCATTTAAAAAAATCAGTCTTACTATCCAAATGTGGCTTGCACTTTAAGTATTCAAATTACCCTGATAATCTTTATTGGATGCTGCAACATTTTTGTATTTCTGGAATAACTTTTGTAAGGTTTAAGGCTACACGTATGTATTTATTTATTTATTTTTATTTTTCCCAGATCCAGAGAAACCAACAAATTTCAGCATAATTCGCTCAGAATCAAGCAGTATCATAGTTTACTGGGATGGTCCGCTCCACGGAGGTTTTTCATGGTTTAATTTGACTGTCCTCCTCTACAACCCCTCTTTGGATATTTATGTGCCTATGGATCAACCCTTTGAATACCCAGATCACAGCATGGAGGTCAAAGTTGGTAACCTACCTCCATGCAGCAAGGTGCGCTTCAACCTTGAAACAATTTGTGATGCAGGAGAGATAACGCACAGTGAGAAGATCAGCTTAGATGGCAGCACAGGTAAAGTTATCAAGCAACATTAATAAGACAAGATATTTGATCAACAAGATGAGACCATTTTGTTTTTCCAACTTATTTCAGTAGGCATCTTGATCTTGATAAACTTATTTCTATATCAAACTAGTTTTAGTGATGCAAGGAACTGCTTGCACTAGAAAAACACACACAGACGTATGTAATGGTGATGCCCATTGCCCTGTCTTTTAGCTGTAATTCAGTGAGACAATGAAATGGTTAGCCATATTAGTTGAGGGAAATGTACTGCTTGTGTTTGGAGATTTCTATTAGAAATATTAAACTTGTTTTTTCATTTGTAAAAACGTCCATTGAGTTGATTTGCTAAATCCTGCTCATTTTGAAGGATTTTCTTTGTGCATCTCCCAAACATTTTAAATTGTTTCGTTTCTTTTGGTCCTTTACAAAACTTTTACTATTTGTCTTAAATTCCATATACAGGACTGGCAGCAGTGTGCATTAAATTGATATTGTAAAAATGTATAAACCAGGCAACATGAAGATCTAGCCACTCTCCACATTTTGGATGTGTGTGCGTTGTGAAACGAAGCTCCTGCTCAGTCTCACTGAACCGGTCTTTAAGCAGCAGTTACAGTTCCCTGAATGCAGCCCAGAGAAGTGGCTACTATTGAGATGGCTGGTATCACTGAGAATTTTCTTTGCCGTGGTCTTACATCACTTGGTGTGGATGTTCTAGAAGTTAAGGGTGCATTTAGCTGACCTCACTCCTCTCTGCAGAGCCTTGCCATCCTGCTTCCTGTTATTTCCAAATAAGGTGTAAAACTTCTTGTCAGGATACTTTCAATGGTGTCTATACAAAAGTTCTTTAGTATCTGGAAAGACAGTCTGAAAGTCCTGAGGCATCTAAGATGGTGAAGACACTGTCACACCTTCACCAAGGTGTCAATGTGCTTGGACCAGGTTGGGCTATCTGTGATGTGGGCACCAAGGTGTATGAAACTGTCCACCTCTCCACCTGAGTGCTGGTAATACTGATGGAAATGGTATGCTTCTGCTGTTTTCTCCTAAAGTCCACAATCAGTGCCTATGTCTTTCTGACATTTAAATGTAGAATGTTGTATTGACCCCAGTGTGATCTGCTCTCCACTTCAGTCACGTAAGCCTGTTCATTGTTATTAGAGATCAGGCCTACCGTAATTGTGTCATCTGTAAACATGACCATGTTAGTCATTTCTGATTTATAACACTTTTATATTGAATCTATTAGTTTAATAATTGCTTAGAATATTTCCATGTGATGATCCTCATCCTGAAGGATACTACATAAAAATCATATGAAACATCTCTCAAGTAGTATTGTGAAAGACATTTTACAAAACTGGAGTGAAGCCCATTCTTAAGGATGTTTGGCTTTTACACTCCAGTTCAATCCTCACAATTGATTTCCCTTATGAACTTGAGCAAGTTATTCAAATCGGTTGTGTTAACACTTGTAATGTATCCTGCTCTTGAATTCACTTGAGGTAGAGAATGTTTCGTCAGGTCAATAATAATGTGATTTTTTTTTCTCACAGGTGCATCTGAATTAGACACCTTGAGGCAGACTTCAGTTACCAGTGGAAGCTTTACCTTACAATGGACTGCAAAAAGTCCTCATTCGCAAATTATATATAGAGTTTACAGTAATAATGTACTGAAAAGGTCAACCGATCAGACATTCTACACTGTGACAAACCTGACTCCTTGTTCAACATACACGGCACGAGTGGAAGCTTTTTGCCGGACTGGTGAGATGACTGAAAATTCTATTGAAGCTTGGACAGGTGGGAATTGTCTTCTTTTATATATAGATTGCACCACTGAATGGTTAATCAAAAAATTCTGGTGAAGAGTTTTTCACTGAATATAAAAACATTCAGTGATTTAATTTTCGCATATAAGCCATAGCCTACCAACATGTCTGTCTGTCTGTCTCTCTTGCTCTCTGTCCCATTCAAAGGAACTTTGGAAGTTAAACACAATCGCAACATATTCCTGACAAGAATGTTATTGGGGGGGGGGAAAAAAGGATACATTTTGTTTGGAGCTTTGACAACTAGCACCCCAAACTAGTGTAAAGTATTGAGGGTGTTTGGGCTGTCTTGCCAAATGGGAGGTACTGTTGAAATTTGTAAAGGAAAACGCACAAATAAAAAATCCAGGTGTTTAAGTCTGGCTTTGAACTTCAAGACAGATGGATAGATATTAAGATTCTTCTAGATTCACAAAGCAAAATGAACTTTTCTGTGAGTTGTATAAGGTGTCTTTTCAAGAATAAGAAGGCTAGGGTCCAAACATCTCAACCATGTTGGATATGGTGCATTCAGGGATGGCTTCCACATAGTCCTGAAAGTAATCAGCATCAGAAGGGTAACACATGGTGGCAATAAGAGTTGATGCTAGGAGACATGGGAGTGATTTTGATGTCACATGAAAGAGGCTGCTGGGAGATGAGCTCACCATTGAAGACAACCGGCTGAAAGAGTTGAGTCAGTCAAATTTAATTCATTAGACATTTCTGTGTGGTTCTGCAGTCAGTAATGACAACAAGGATGATGGTGGCAGAGTGATGGGAAACCATAATTAGTTTTGATTAGGCAGTTACACATCTTCTCACGAGGTGATTCAATGGTGATTATGTTTCCCACTAAGTGCTACACTCAATAACTGTAAAGTACAAAGTTTCCTGTTTAAAACCTGTGTTATCTCAAGTGAATCACTTAACATGCTCAAAATTAATTTGTGGGAAATATGAAAGCAAATTTTACTATGCAGTTGTAATTTGCAAGTTTTTTTTAGGTAAAAGCATCATTCATCAGTTTTTCTCGGGATGTTTCTGCTTTTTCTATTCAACCAAAATCAAGATTTACTAGATTGAAAATTAATATTTTATAGCAAAGTGAAATAATAAAAATGTATCCAAGTTCTTATAAATGATTTCATTATTAGTTGACAAGTTTAACGTTGCTGTTAAGTAGCTTGTTGATTGTAGTTGCTCTTCTCTGTGGAGTCTGAATGAATCTGAAAAAAAGTACTTGTGGTTTCCTGACACGGTTCAAAGGCTTTTGTGGGGTTGATTGGCAAATCAATTCTGCATATGGCAGCATGTGTTCCTTGTTACTCGTAATGAGTGTGTTGCATGAAATCATTTAAGTATAAATAAAAGAATTTCTCGAACCATCTTTGGACCAACAAGCCACATTGTGTATTACTTTGGCTTTTACAGTCTTTCTTTATTGAACGCATCTGTTGCAGACTGTGAATTACACCCTGGATACTTAGCTAGTTTTTCAGCTAATCAACTTGGTCTGACCATAAACAGGGCTAATCGCAGCACTCATGAATTTGGATTGACATATGACTGCTAAAACAACTGTGGCTTCTATTGTGAGACTTTAAGTGCATTATAGCTACAGGGAAAAAAAATCTAATATTGAAATTCAAGTCTATTGTTGTATATGTAATACAGTGTGTATGGTACAGTATTAGGGTGATGTTCTTACTTGCATGTCTCCTCGGAACAATGTCAATAATACAATACTAACAAGACATGCCCACCAAAAAAAGAATACAACATATGTACAATATATAAACAATTACACGTAATAGTATTTGACTAATGTTTTACTACTAAACTACTTAAAGGTCCTCTTTGGATCGTCTTTTGTCTTTTCTGCAATATTTCTTTCGAACTGCCTTGTAGCTTCCCTAATATCCTTTTTTTAATGGTTGCTCTCATATGTTTTATGGTTGATATTGGTGTTAGTAGCTTTATATGCCCTTTATACAGTTTTTTTCCTTTTCAGTCTCTATCTTCAAATTTGCCCAGTACAGAGTTGTTTGTTTTTTTTTTTATATTCATTTCCTACTGATTTCAAATTTTGGAATGTACCAGTCCTGCATTAAGTGTAAAACATTCTTAAACCTGTTGCACTGCTCTTCGACTGTCTCCACTTAAAAGCTTGTCCCAGCTTATCCCTTTCAGACTTTGCCACTTCTGCTCAAAGTTTGCTTACCAAGTTAAACTTAATAGTTTTACTCTTTGCATCTGTGCTCTGCAAAAACACTGTAGATGATTATAAATGGTATTTTTGTGTTTTACTTCGTTTTTAAAAAATTGTTAAACTTACAGTAATTACATTTATGAATATTTACAGTTCTTTGAATTTGTCATTAGAAGTATACCAATAAATTGATCAAATACTACAGACAGAATTCCTATACAAGTTGATATTTTACAATATTAATTTTCAAAGCATTTAATTTCTAAAGCATCATAATTGCATATGGGGCAAAACAATTGTACAGATTATAGGTGGTAGAAAAAGAAACTTGTTGAAATGGACAACTATAAGCAGAACAGTGGATAGAACTGAATAAAAAGGCTGATAGGATCATACAGTACACTATAAGGGGCATATATTATCATGAAGTTTGTGAGACTTAGCAGGTATGTTTATCAGGTTCATCTACTCCCATCCTTGAAGGCTAACGCACAAACACACTCGCATACACAAAGCGATCCTAGCCAGACAAAGTTGGGAGTGATGCCATTTGCAAGTCACTCCATAATATTCTGCACGGGATTCTCTATATGGAGGATTCACTATCACCAGCACCAGGAATCATGCAAATGAAAATTAAAGTGAATTTTTTTGGTTACATGCCACTTACTAACTGAACAAGGCCTTTTTCTAATTATTGAGGAGCGACCTCAGTAGCCTTCATAAACCCTGTAGATAAGAAAGTGGTACCAATTTTGTTATTTCAATCACTCTAGATAAAAGACAATGTATAGAAAATTTAAAAGGAATCTGATATTTATTACCCTAAAACAGTACTAAATAGAAGCTAATATAATAGAGAATAAAATAGATTGTAAAATCTGGATATAAACAGTCTTAGAAAAGTTTGCTGAAAATCAGAAATTTCAAGGAGTGAATACTGATTCTCTGTGTAAGAAAGGTCAGAGCCGACCATACTTCCTTAGAAGGTTGGCGTCCTTCAACATCTGCAATAAGATGCTGCAGATGTTCTACCAGACGGTTGTGACGAGTGCCCTCTTCTACGCGGTGGTGTGCTGGGGAGGCAGCATAAAGAAGAAGGACGTCTCACGCCTGGACAAACTTGTTAAGAAGGCAGGCTCTATTGTAGGAATAAAGCTGGACAGTTTAACATCTGTGGCAGTGTGACAGGCGCTAAGCAAACTCCTGTCAACCATGGAGAATCCACTGCATCCACTGAACAGCGTCATCTCCAGGCAGATGAGTAGCTTCAGTGACAGACTTTTGTCACTGTCCTGCTCCACTGACAGACTGAGGAGATCATTCCACCCCCACACTATGTGACTCTTCAGTTCCACCGGGGGAGTAAATGCTAACATTATTCAAAGTTATTGTCTGTTTTTACATGCATTTTTATTACTCTTTAATAATTTTTTTTTTGGTATCAGTATACTGCTGCTGGATTATGTGAATTTCCCCTTGGGATTAATAAAGTATCTATCTATCTATCTGACTCATAGCGAAGGGTGTTATTCACACATTCAAATCAGCTGGTCAGATGTCACTTTCTAAGTCATTGCCCTTCTGTTGTCATTTTTGGTCCCTCAGACAAACAATATTTTATGTTAAAATACACACGTGAAGGTTCTGGAACCGTGATATTATACAAATTTGATTGGTGATCTTGTCCTAATGACAAATGACTGATCAAAGTGTTCGGTCTTTTAAGTACCTGTGTGTCTCTTCCTTTCTCAAGCTATAAACTAATTCTTAGGCCTATAGCGTCAATCCATTCCCAGGTTATAACTTAATTAAAACAGGTTTTGCGGCATCTGTACTTTTTTTCATAAACAAATTGAAAAGTAAACCTCCTGAAACAGATACATTAATTATTAGTACAACACAGGAAGATTTGTGCAAGAAAGGATGCTTGCAATGCCTGTAATTAAAGTCTTCTAAATTCCGTTCATTTGAGCAAAATAATTAAAACTTAATATAAAGAGTCACTACTTTAAAAATTGAAGATTTTCCACTCCAAGACAGGGCACAAATTTAGATTTCTGGGATATGACAGTTTTGATGACCATGAAAACTTTTCATGAATACAGGTCATTCTACCCAATGTGGTTCTGCATTTAGAATTCTCTTGGCCTCTGTATCATAAGGAAAACATAATGGCTTCAGAGGTGTCAAAAATACAAGAAAGAGCCTTAGTGAAAATGTTGATTGCTTTCATTGTAAATAAATTTACATGATGGTTGTAGTGCATATATCAACATGAGGGAAGTGTTAAAAATGATAAAGGAAGTAAAAGTGGTATGTGTCATCAGTTAATTTAAAATTAGGTCTTCAACAGAAACTTGGTGGTACAGTCGGAAGCTGATTAAGAGTAAATTTTGACCAAATATTGGAAAATGTTTCTACATTTCATCACAAAGAACTGTAGCTACATGATTGATATTCTTCTAGTAGTTATGCTAAAAATCCCACCATGGAGACCTTCCAGTCAGCAGTTTTTCTCAACATGTTAAAAAGTTCCACAGAGTTGAATGGCTTATTCCTACTTGAAGACTAGGTTTCTCAATGCCCATTGTTTGGTATGTACTTGATAAGACAAATGCACAAATCTTAAACTTGAGACTATCTGGCAAATGTAAGATAATTTTGATAGTGAAAGGTGCTAGAGGCCTCTAGGTCACAAAGGAAAGCGATACCAGGTTGATTGTTACAAAGTAAAAAAAAAAAAAAAGTGTTACTTTGTTTACTGCTAATACTTGCTAAATTATTTAATTTTCATTTAATTTTTAGGTCCCGGTACTGTCTCACACTTGCATTTTGATCAGCTGCAAACAAAAGCTTCCTGGAAGACTCAGTCTGGACCAAGCGTCACCTTTCGTTTCCGGCTGTTTGATGGCATGCACAATATAGTAAAGAATGGCTCTCGGAAGCACCCACAGCTATATCTTCACAATTTAAGGCCTGGATCTTTCTATGAACTGGAAGTGCAAGAGACATGTTTTAATTTGGAGGGCCACTCCAGTTTTCTAGAATTTCACACTGAAGAAACTGGTAAGGAGACACTGAGTACATCTCTTGTTGTTTATCACTCTTGTTTCTTCTATGTAACTTCTATGGTGGATTGGTGGCAGTTCAGCGTGATTGTCTTAAAGCAACTGCTGATTTTCATAACATTACATCATTTGAATACCTGGTTGTTAAAACCACTGAAAGGCTTCGCTGCGCATTATATTAAACTATAGGCCTCCCAAGCTTTTTCAACCCCTGCTAAGGGCCATACTCTGGATCTTGTATATTTTACTGGTCTGTAGAATGTTTGTACATCTGGTTTTGTCATTGGTATCTGAGATCACAAGTTGATTGAATTTAGTTTCACCTATCCTTGCCTAAAATAAGTCAAAAAATTTAAAATAACCTATCGTAATATCAAGAATATTGATCAGTTATCTTTTTCTATGTCTGTCGGTGCTTCCTGTCTCCATGATATTTCTGGGTTGTCTTGCCCTATGCAGATTTTGTCTCTATATAATTTCACAATGTCACAAATTTTGGATCATTATACACCTATTTAATGCTTGATTGTTCCTGCTACCTGGACCTCCCCATGGTCCCCAGAATTGCATACCATGAAACAAACTGGTCGCCACTTGGAAAGGCTCTGGAAGAAGACTGGTCTGGCTGTTCACGGCCCTGGCTTACACTGAACACCTGAAGGAAGACAGATGTGCCTTATCGGCTGCACATTCAAAGTACTATTCTACCCTTACTGACTTTGGTACTTGTTGCCGTAGATCTAATTTTAATACAGTTAACAGACTTTGTCAACCTGCTCTTAAAAATCCTAATTTCTCTTTTGAGCACTGTAATCTATTTCTGTACTATTTTCAGTCAAAAATTATGACCATATATCAAGGTTTCTCCACTAACCATTCCTCACCTCCGTTGACCAATTCTACTTCTGAATCTCCAGTTTATTTATCTAAATTTAACCCCACTACATCAACTTACATTGCTGAGGTAATATCTATATCATATCAATCTACTTGCCCCTGCTTTACTGATTAAAGCTTGTACTGATAAACTTTCCTCTCCCGTTTCTCACTTTATCAGCTCTATTTTCCACACCTACGTTGTTCCAAGTGATTTAAAAACTGCTGCTGTAACCCATCCATCCTCTTTTGCTTATCCAAGATCGGGTCACGGGGGCAGCAGCTTAAGCAGAGATGCCTAAACTTCCCTCACCCCGGCCACTTCTTCAAGCTCTTCCGGGGGAATCCCGAGGCATTACCAGGCCAGCCAAGAGACATAGTCCCTCCAGTGTTTCCTGGGTCTTCCCCAGGGCCTCCTCCCAGTTAGACGTGCCCAGAACACCCCACCAGGGAGGTGTCCAGGAGGCATCCTGATCAGATGCGCTAGCCACCTCATCTGACTCCTCTTGATGCGGAGGAGCAGTGGCTCTACTTTGAGCCCCTCCCGAATGACTGAGCTTCTCACTCTATCTTTAAGGGAAAGCCCAGACGCCCTGCAGAGGAAACTCATTTCAGCCACTTGTATTCGCAATCTTGTTCTTTCGGTCACTACCCATAGCTCATGACCATATGTGAGGGTAGGAACGTATATTGACTGCTAAATTGAGAACTTGGCCTTACAGCTCAGCTCCTTTTTCACCACGACAGACCGATGCAGAGCCCGCATCACTGCAGACGCCCCACTGATTTCCCTTGTTGATCTCCCGCTTCATTCTTCCCTCACTCGTAACCAAGACCCCGAGATACTTGAACTCCTCCACTTGGGGCAGGATCTCGCTCCCAACCCTGAGAGGGCACTCCACCCTTTTCCGGCTGAGGACCATGGTCTCGGATTTGGAGGTGCTGATTCCCATCCCTGCCGCTTCACTATCGGCTGCGAACCGATCCAGAGAAGGCTGAAGATCACGGCCTGATGATGCAAACAGGACAACATCATCTGCAAAAAGAAGTGACCCAATTCTGAGCCCACCAAACCGGACCCCCTCAATGCCCTGGCTGCATCTAGAAATTCTGTCCATAAAAGTTATGAACAGAATCGGTGACAAAGGGCAGCCCTGGTGGAGTCCAACTCTCGCCAGAAACGGGTTTGATGTACTGCTGGCAATGCTGACTAAGCTCTGACACCGGTTGTACAGGGACCAAACAGCCCTTATCAGGGGGTCTGTTACTCCATACTCCCAAGGCACCCCCACAGGATTCCCCAAGGGACACGGTCGAACGCCTTTTCCAAGTCCAGAAAATACATGTAGACTGGTTGTGCAAACTCCCATGCACCCTCCAGGACCCTGTTAAGGATGTAGAGCTGGTCCACTGTTGCTCCTGAATCTGAGTTTTGACTATCTGATGGACCTTCCTCTCCAGGACTCCCGAATATACTTTTCCAGGGAGGCTCAGGAGATTGATCCCTCTAGTTGAAACACATCCTCCGGTCCCACTTCTTAAAGAGGGGGACCACCAACACCCCGGTCTGCCAATCCAGAGGCACTGTCCCAGATGTCCATGCAATGTTGCAGTGGCGTGTCAACCAAGACAGTCTTACAACATTCAGAGCCTTAAGGAACTCCGGGCGTATCTCTTTCACCCCCGGGGCCCTGCCACTAAGGAGTTTTTTGAACACCTCGGTGACCTCAGTCTCAGAGATGGGGAAGTCCACCTCCAAGTCCCCAGGCTCTGCTTCCTCATTGGAAGGCATGTTAGTGGGATTGAGGAGGTCTTCGAAGTACTCCTCCACTGACCCACAACATCCTGAATCGAGGTCAGCAGCGCACCATCCCCACCATATACAGTGTTGACATTGCACTGCTTCCCCCTCCTGAGATGCTGGATGGTGGACCAGAATCTTCTCAAAGCCGTCCAGAAGTCGTTCTACATGGCCTGCCCGAACTCCTCCCACGCCCAAGTTTTTGCCTCAGCAACCACCGAAGCCGCATTCCGCTTGGCCTGTCAGTACCTATTGGCTGCCTCCAGAGTCCCACAGGACAAAAGGGTCCCATAGCATTCCTTCCTCAGCTTGACGGCATCCCTCACCGCCGGTGTCCACCAACAGGTTCGGGGATTGCTGCCACGACAGGCACCAACCACCTTATGGCCACAGCTGCCTCAACGATAGGGGCACGGAACATGGCCCATTTGGACTCAATGTCCCCCCACCTCCCTCGGGACATGGTCGAAGTTCTGCTGAAGGTGGGAGTCATTCCCAGCAGACCCTCACAACATGTTTGGGCCTACCATGCTTGACCGGAATCCACCCCCACCATCGAAGCCAACTCGCCACCAGGTGGTGATCAGTTGACGGCTCCACCCCTCTCTTCACATGAGTGTCCAAGACATGTGGCCACATCCAACGACACAACCATGAAGTCGATAATTGAACTGAGGCCTAGAGTGTCCTGGTGCCAAGTGCACATATGAATACCCTTATGCTTGAACATGGTGTTCGTTATGGACAATCCGTGATGAGCACGGAAGTCCAATAACAAAACACGGCTCGGGTTCAAGTCGGGGTGTCTTCCAGGTCTCACTGTTATGCCCATGTGAGCATTGAAGTCTCCCAGCAGAATAAGGGAGTCCCCAGAAGGTATGCCCTCTAGCACAACCTCCAGGGACTCCAAAAACGGTGGGTACTCCAAATTGCTGTTTGGCGCACACGCGCAAACAAAAGTTAGGACCCGTCCCACAACCCGAAGGCGGAGGGGGGCTACCCTCTTGTCCACTGGGGTAAACCCTAATAAACAGGCTCCAACTCTGGATGCAATAAATATGCCCAAAGCCACTTGGTGCCTCTCACCGGGGGCAACCCCAGAGTGGTTAAGTGTCCAGCCCCTTTCAAGGAGATTGGTTCCAGAGTCCAAGCTGTGCATCGAGGTGAGCCCGACTATATCTAGTTGAAACCTCTCGACCTTGCACACTAGCTCAGGCTCCTTCCCCTTCAGAGAGGTGACATTCCACATCCCAAGAGCCGGCTTCTGTAGCTGAGGATCAGACTGCCAAGGTCCTCGCCTTTGGCCGCCATCCAACTCGCACTGCACCCGACCTCCTTGGCCCCTCCTATAGGTTGTAAGCTCATGGGAAGTGGGACCCACGTTGCCTCTTCAGGCTGAGCCCGGCCGAGCCCCATTGGTGCAGGCCCGGCCACCAGGTGCTCGCCATCAATCCCAACCTCCAGGCCTGGCTCCAAAGGGGGGCCCCGGTGATCCGCATCTGGGTGAGGGAAAACGCTGTCCAAAGTTTTTGTTCTTCATAGGAGGTTTACTGAACCACTCTTTGTCTCATCCCTCACCTAGGACCAGTTTGCCTTGGGTGACCCTACCTGGGACATAAAGCCCCGGACAACAGAGCTCCTAGGATCATTGGGATACGCAAACCCCTCCACCATGATAAGGTGGAGGTTCAAGGAAGGGTGCTGTAACCTCTGTTTTAAAAAAAAAAACCTGGCTTAGATCCATTATAGCTAAAATTTTATCGCCCAATCTCTAATCTTCCATTTATGGCTAAGATCAAGGAAAAAGTTGTTGCTGCTCAACTCAATGATTATTTAAACTTGCATAACCTGCTTGAAACTGCTTTACTTAAGGTAGTCAATGACTTGCTTATAACCGCAGATTCTGGGATGGCCGCTATTCTAGTTCTCCTTGACTTAAGCGCAGCATATGATACAGTTAATCATAACATTTTACCATTCCAACTTTCAGCTATTGGTATCTCTGGTGCTGCTCTTTCTTGGTTCACATCATAGCTCAGTGATCGTCAATAACATGTATTCATTCTGGAATACAAATCTGCCACAACTTCACTCTTACAAGGTATCCCTCAAGGGTCAGTTCTAGGTCCAATTCTCTTTAACATCAATACGTTCCAATTAGGTGAGAGTATTCGTCGGTATGGTCTAAGCTTCCACTGCTATGCCGATGACCCACAACTTTATATAAGCGTTGATGCAATTACAACATCTTCACCAGTTGCATTGACTGATTGCATTTGGGAAATCAATCATTGGATGCCAGTTAATTTTTTATGACTTAATCCTGATAAAACAGAAATCCAATTGGTTGGTACCAAATCTGTCATCTCTACCCTTTGTGGGGTAATAATTGATGTCGATGGGATCCTGGTTGAACCCTCAGCATCAGTCCATAATTTGGGTGTCATTTTTGATCAGTTCCTTACTTTCCAACCACACATTAGCTCAATAGTACAGACAGCTTTTTTTCCATCTCTGCAACATTGCTCATCTGCATTCTTTCCTCAGTGTGAAAGATACGGAAACTCATTCATGCTTTCTTCACTACCCGTCTGGACTATTGCGGTGCATTGTTTTATGGCCTCCAGACTAAATATATCAATAGATTACAATATGTTCAGAATTCTGCTGCTCATTTACTTACACACACTAAAAAATCTGCTCACATCACTCCTGTCTTTTATGATTTGCATTGGTTACCAGTTATTTCAAGAATCAAATATACAGTAAGATTCTCATCGCCGTTAAAGCCCTTCATGGTTTAGCCCCTAATTATCTGTCTGAGCTACTGCCTACTTACACTCCTGCCCGTGCATTAAGATCATCAGACGCTGTTGCTCATTGTACCTAAATGCATTTTAGTAACTTGAGGTGGCAGAGCTTTCAGTGTGAGTACCCTTAAAATTTGGAATGCTCTTCCTCTTAGTCTTAATGTATTCTTCATTTCAAACTCCTGTTAAAACACATCTCTTCAATGAGTATTATTAATTTTCTTGTATGTAATTTCTACTATCTTGTTAATGTGTTTTTGTTGAATTGTAAAGTGTCCTTGAGTGTATGAAAAGCACTACATAAATAAAACTTATCATTATTATTATTATTATTATTATTAACCTGGGTTCTAAATTTTTCATTCGAATGGTTCCAGCACAGTTAAGAATACTGAAACTGTAAAATCCTTATTTTTGTCTTTTAAAGGCCTGTTCTTTTCAATAAATTTTCACATGTTCACAATTTTAAACTATTGTTTCTATTTTGCAACCTTTCAGACAGAGGTCTTACTTCCTCAGGGCCTTTCCCAGGGGTGTGTATATTTCCTCTATAGTGTGCCAAGGGTTTGTAGTTAATAATCTGTTAATGATTTTCAAGAACATGGAGTTTACTGTATATAAGGAACAATAGACATTTAACTCAGGAATCCAATTTCCAACAGTCTGTCCATCCTTCTTCTAAATCTACTTTTCCTGTTAACAGTCAAATAAAGTTGGCCAATCCTAGCACACCAAATGTTCAACCCCTACAGAAAACTCTGCTAGTACCCTGCATTTAACAGATCACTCCACCCTTATTTTAAATCTAATTATCTTTTTTTAGGGTCACAGGTGGCTTGTCAACAATGAGCACAAGATGACACCCATCCTAAAAGTGGTCACCAGTGTCCCAACGGTTTATCCATCTATTAATCCATTTCTAAACCTGTTAGTTCTGTCATGGTTCATGCGAGATTAGAACCAATCCTAATTATAGCATGCATGAGCCTATACAACAATTAATTCTGTAATCCACCAATGTTCTAATTTTCCTTATCCAGTTCATGGTCAGGTGCAAATTCTAATCCCTGTGGCAACAGGAATGAGCTGGAAACATATCCTTGAAGTGGTTGCCAATGGCCTGCAATCCATCCTTTGTTTCTATCCATGCTCTAAACCTTCTTACTCTGCCAGGAATTGTGGAGATCTGGAAGCAATCCAGGCAATGACAGGTGTAAAGCCATTCATGTGGGGATGTCAGTATCCACAGATCCATTCATATATTTGTACAAGTAGCTCATCCAGTACATTGTCCCTGGGACCTGGTGCTCCCTCCACCGCAGTTCTTTCATTCACATGCCATTGACTTCTGGCCTCTCCTATCTCTGTGTTGCTGTGCAGTGCTCACTATGTATGAGTTTCCTAATGAGGGTCAGGGGAAATAAAGGGGGTTTCTCATGGTGGGTATAAGAATTTATGTACTTTTCCTTTGTGATAGCCACTGTTTTTGTTGTTTTTATTATTTGTGAGCTTTTTTTGACCTTTGTTGTTTTGGATTAAGTATTCTGTCTAGTGAATTTGTTCATGTTTGGATCTCCAGTCAGTTTAAATTTGTCCACCATATCTCCTGGCTATCTGGCATATGTCGTCTTACCCCCATTTTAATTATTCTTTTTTGGATTACAGATTTGTTAAATAAATAACATTTTTTATTCATCATCCTGCCCAGTTCATTAATGGTTCAGCTAGATTTACATTATAGCAAGGCTTTGCATTGTCCATCACATTTAGCAAGATGGTGAGCCACACTGAAGTCCTGCAAGTTACTATTTTTTTCTGTGGAAAAGCAACCTTCCAAATCCTGCCACTTTGTGTGTGCTCCTGACACCGACTCTGTGCAATAATACAAGTCAGGAATCTGTCCTGTAGGTTATACCAGACTGTTATCTAGACATCTTTGCAATCCAGTTCATTTTTTCTTTTGTTTGATCCTATAAGCCTAGCAATGATTTTCTGTTATGATAAGGAAGTTGTCTATTTTATTAGGTTCAAGTTTGTTTGAAGATGATCAGAAGCATGTGTCACTTGAACCATCATTTTCCCTAATGCTACCATGGGCTTTACCAGACTACCTTCAAGAGGACTCTTCAAAATCCAGAGAACTTTTTGAAAAATATACTGAAAAGCAAGTAAGAAATGTAGTGAGAATGAGATTGTGTTTCACTGCGTAGAATTGTGTTCTACTAATTATTAAAGTGTTAGAGTTACTTTGGCAAGAATTGGAGAATTAAATACAGTATGTAAAGTGTAAGTACACGGAGATGCAAATGTCTATATTTCTTTATACTAGACCAGCTTAACTCATTTCAGATTTGTAAAAGGGCAGTGTGCCAGTTTAGACTCAACAATGCACCTAATCTGGATATTTTTGGAATGTTGTAAGATACCAGAATGTCGTAATAATCATGTGGTAATCCTACAATGTAAATACGCTCCATAACTTAATTGCTGTTAAACATTCAACAGTGTTTTACTTGCATTGTTTGGCATACAATATGTTTTAACATTTAGTAATATTGTTGTACAGTTACAGTACATTTTTTTGGCATTGCATCTTGTTTGGTATGTTGTTGGCTCCTGTACTGCATCGCCTGTATTCTTAACAAAAATATTTTAATTATAATGTTCAATATAAAGACAAACTTAAAGATGAATTGGATTCATTTGAAAAATCTCTTCACACCCCCCACCTAAGAATTCGGCTGCTTACCTAACAATGCAGTAAAGCCCAACCACACAGAGGGTCCATAGTCCCTGCTTCCCCAGAAGAAAGACATTTGTAATACCCTGGAGATTTTCTGAAGCTGTTCTAAAGCCCGACTTCAAACTGCCAACAGTGGCTACATTATTACTCCTACTCGGTTGACCCTCAATCTTACATGTCTCTTTGGCACCCTACTTATCATTATGCTCTATTTGATGTCTGTGCCCATATTTACTAAGTGTCTCAGAGTAGGGAAATGGTATTGACTGGCTCCAAAATCTCTGAGTAATGAAAATTCGGTCCTACTTTTAGAGCTGGAGAAAAGGCATTGTGTTAATTTTCCTAATTTAAGAAACTACTCCTAACTTCACCAGAATTTAGGAGAACTCTTGAGCTGTCCTAACTTGCTAGCAGCTGCCAGAAGATGGCGTTCAGGCAGAATTCAGCACACACATAAAGATCATTGCCCCACGTGTGGATAAGCGCACACATGTGAATTGCAAGTGATATACTGTAGTAATCCACATGTTGCCCTGAAGGAAGGATGGGTAGAATGGGTGATTGCCAGCAAACTGTCACACAGGTATCTGTAATCCATGACCCCATGGAACATTTACGTTACACTTTAGATGCTGTTAGAGCCTCCCAGAGCATTGGATAGATAGAGCCTTGCAGAAGATAAAGGGGGATCATGGAGAGACTAATGTTGCGTCACAGTAGAAGATGATTGGGAACACTGGAAGAGCAAATGCAACTTCAGAAACAGCGCTGGAATCACTGTGGCTAGTCTTAGTCTTAATTGTTACTTTACGAGGTGTTTCCTGTGGTTTGTAACATTGGAAAAGTTATTCTTCTGAAAGTATGGCTGTGGATCATTCATTGTTAAATAGACATGCCTGTTATATGTGGTGTGGGTCGAAGTTTTTCTAATCTCATTGCTCATTATAATATTATTCTTGATGTTGCTGTGAAGTAGGAACAATTGGGTGCAGCTTAGCACAATATCCTACTTTATTATATAATGTAAATCATGTCTGAGAATGCTGTGTTAAGTTTATACCATTATAATCAGCTGTTCAGTTTCATCCTGTGTCCCAGAGGTGTATGTGATAGCTTCACTGACAATCCTAAATTAGCCTGATTGAATGAGTGTGCCTCTTGTCCACAAGCTGAATTAGACATTGCATCCATTATTTGTAGCTGCTTAAGCTCTGATAAAATCCAGTTATATGTAATGAGGAGTCTAAAGACAAATAATGTATTTTCCATCCACCATTAAAGCATTTCTATTATAGTTATCGTTGTTGTTGGGGTGTGTGTGTGTGTATATATATAATAATACATTGTATTTATGTAGTGTGTATATTATATTTAATAAGTGGAACAGTAAGCATATGTATACCAATGTTGTATAATGATGTTATTTTCATTATTTTGTTTTCTTAAGCTGGAGAACATATTCAGCAGTTACAAAAATGCAAGCAGAGTGGACATTACCTTGGAGGACTTTACCAAAAGAGAGAACAAAACAGAGATTAATTTTCAAGTTCGTGTATTTTTTGATGATGCAAGCTCCATTTTATCTGATGTCGAAGAATGGGAACACATTAAATCTTTAAACCTCCCATATATTGCAGATTTGAAAAATGGCACTCTTTACTGGAATGGTAAGTATTAACTAGTAAATTAGGAAAAATTATGGTATATTACATTTTTTAAATTGGGTTAATTAGAGTAATCAAATGACACTTTGTACACTAAGGTTACATGTAAAATACACCTTTTTACAAAATACATAGTATACATATAAAAGTAGAGATTTGGTTAAATACACAGTAAAGCAACTAATTATATCTTGATTAACACAGCGATGAGTGAACTTTGCAGGGACTGCTTTGCCATAAGTTCAGCGAAATCTTGGAAATGTCTGCAAATTTCATTGAACTTCACAAAATGCTTTGAAGCCAATGGGGAAGGAGGAACTGAACTTTTTTGAGTGACTTATAATGGTGCAATGGTGTTTTAAGTGTCCCTGAGGACCAACAAAGCATCTGCCAACTATGCTGGATTGTTTATTGTGGTTCAGAATGTGATTTAAGCTGTGAGGCAGCAGTACTAACCAAGATGCAAACTGAAATATTCAACAGATGGCATCAGACTAACAACAAGTCAAAATACACTACTCAGAAACTTAAGGGAACACTTCATTATCAAAGTTGAGCACCAAGTTAATTAAGCTTCTGGGATATCAATCTGTCCAGTTAGGAAGCATAAGCGATTGTGAATAAGCTTTGCCTGCTTTGGTGCAAATGAAAGTGTTTGAGTTTTGCTAGTGTCCAGGGGCCTCATGCATAATGTCGTGCGTAGAATTCACACTATAAAATGGCGTACGGACAAAAGTGGAAATGTACGTATGCACAAATAAATCCAGATGCATAAATCTGTGTGAACGCCACCTTCCACGTTCTTCCGCTCCATAAATCCCGGTCAGCATGAAAAGTAACACACCTGCTGTCCCACCCCATCTCCTCCCAGAATTACGCATCTTTGAATATGCAAATCAATATAAATAGCCCTTAAACTCAGCGTTATGTGAAAAGGCAATGGCTAAAGGATGGGGGAAAATAGAAGAATACCAAGTGGAGGCAAGGAAAAAAACATACTATTTGTTGGTTTAAACAGTGGTATAAACAACAAAAGGAAGTTGATTGAGTGACATAGAGTGTCGGAGAAACTTGAAAGCTCAAGTTCACAAAAGTCACACAGTGCCCAAAATAAAAAAGTTGTCACATATCAAAGTCGCCGTGAAAAAGCAAGTCATAGCCCACCGTCTGAGTGTCATATGAAAGCTTATTAGGGTACAGAGGAAAAAAAAATAGGCACACAGTGGGGAAAAAAGCACAAAATGTCAACTTTAATCTCCAAATTTCCACTTTAATCATGTTGTTTATTTTGTCATTAAAGTAGAACATCATAAACTTCATCTTAAAATTGTTTAATTTACTAATTTCTCAAATCCCATCGTAACTAATGTAGCACGTTAAATGCTTTGTTTTGTATTTGATCTTCTATGTGCGTGAATCACTACCTGCTTCTTAAACGGGCTGTCCCTTCCACCTATAGAACACAGAATCCATTACATTTGTGATATTACAGCTCTCTGAATAATTATAATATTGAGATGTATACTTGATATCATTTACATGGGGATAGGAGTTGAAGCATGTTATTAAATATGGGAACATGGTGGCGCAGTGATTGTTCTTTCCTCATGTAAGATGCTTGCTGCGCTGTGCACGACCTTCGATGAAATAATTTATTGCAGCAGTACTGTCTCTTTCAAATGTACTAACCTCTAATTCCTGTCCTTCCTTTTCTTTCTCCAAGTAACCAATCGCCACACAATCAGCTCTGTAATAGACATTAAGCCATCTGTAAGCTGAGAATGCAGATTCTTCAGAACTTTTAAGGAACATTGAAATATCTTCATAGTACATGTTTAATTATTTTATCCATCTATCCTTCCCTTGTTGCACCAGCACCAGCAAGAATACAGTGCTAGGTAGGAACAATCTGTGAACGAAGCACCAGCTCATCGCTAGCGCAGTGACACTGTGTCCTCACATGTTTAATTATTAAAAATATAGGTTATTTAAATGAAGTTAGTTTTATCTGTATAATAAACATATTTTGCTGCATCTCATCTTAAAAATTATATTGTCATCATATGTAAATACACGCTTTATAAAGTGGCTCAGGTTGTGCAATATTATAACTGTATCGCAAGTTTACAGTGAGGTAATTGCACTTATAAGTACAAAGCATTCTACAAGGAGCAATTGATGGTCTGATTGAGTGCCTTTATAGTTCTTGAGATGAAACTGTTTCTGAACTGCGAGGTCCTTACAGGAAAGGCTCTGAAGTGTTTGCCGTATGAGAGCAGTTCAATAGACAGCATGGCTGAGGCAGCATGTGCTAGATGCTGTATACCGAATTCTCTTTCCGATCGGCTGCTGTAGAGCTGTGATTTCCCCCCCTAAGATACAGTGATATAAATACTCCGAGTGGTGCAGTGAGAGTAATATGGGAAAAGATGATCCGCTGTGGCAACCGCTAACGGGAGCAGCTGAAAGAAGAAGAAAAAAAAAGGTGCAGTGAGAGTAACAATGCTATAGCAGCTATGGTATTTAGAATAGTTTGACCATTCTGTGGACCATTTATATTGTTACAGGTTAATTACAATCAGATGCATTAAACTAATAAACAATATGCGGTTAATTTCAGTGTATTTATAAAGCCGTGTCCGTAGACCTAAAAAAGAAAGGGAAACCACACTGGAACTGAAGTACTGCTTTGATGCTGGATGCCGCCAGTTTGCAAAACTGAGCAGAGAACTTGCGTACACCAGGGTTGGTGCTAGTGTGTAAATGTGCATGGCTTAACACCAAGTTTAGGTTTTATACGTCGCAATTTGAATGTGGAAACGTTCATACGCAACATTTTTGTGCGTATGCACCATTTATACATGAGGCCCCTGGTTATTACTGGTATAGCATGAGGTGGTACCTGCAGCCGATTCAAGTTGCACAGATAGTCCAGCTCGTCCAGGGTGGCACATCCACATGTTCCTTCACAAGGAGGTTTGCTGTGTCTCCTAGCACAGTCTCAAGAACATGGAGGAGATCTAACATTAGATGGGCCATTACACGGGGAGAGCTGGACAGTACCATAGAAGAGCATCAGCCCAGCAGCAGATCCAGTATGTGCTCCTTTGTGTGAGGAGGAATAGGAGGAGCACTGCCAGAGCCCTACAAAATGGGGTCCTGGGTTCCTCCTGGTGCAGGACAATGCCCGTCCTCATGTGGCTAGAGCATATACAGTAGGCAGTTCCTAGCTGAGGAAGACATTGATACCATTGACTGGCGCACACGTTCTTCAGACCAGAATCCAGTTGAGAACCTCTGTATTTATGCATCCAACTCTGCCAAGTAGTGCCGCAGACTGTTCAGGAGCTCACTGAAGCCCTGATCCTTTTCTGGGAGGAGATTCACTTGGACACCATCTGCCATCTCATGAGAAGCATGCCCAGACGTTGTTGGTAGTCACATTATGAGTTGCCATGATGAGGTTCACACAAGTTGGATTTGCCAGTAATTTCAGTTTTTGAATTTGTGATGTTTAATCCAGTCCTCAATGGGTTGGTGATTTTGGTTTCCATTGACCATTGTTACATCATTTTGATCTCAATGAATTGCACAGTATTACCCAGTAGGCCTACAGATTTTCTGCTTGAATATTTTGAGACCCAATGTGTGATTTAAGTGTTCCCTTAATTTTATACAAAAGGAATGTGACTTCTCCTTCATGATCAGCAGTCATAATTTTGACAGCAATTGAATGTTTATGCTGTTTTCCAATTTGTAAGTGTGTGAGTATTATGTAGGCTTTATTTGTTGACTGCTAACACACTACTAAACTAATAATGTTATTAGAAGAGAGGATGTATATTAGGTATTTTGTTTAATGTATGTGAATTGATTGTATAACACGAGAGTATATTATTGTTTTCTCCTAATGAAGTATGATATATACAGTAGATGCATGCCTTATGACATTTAGTTATGTAGAAAAATGAGCATTGCATGAAAATGTTGCCCAATTTCACCAATCTTTTTATATAGAGAGAGTAGATACAGTATATATCACTGTGTTCAGAGAGTTCCAATCTTGGGAAACACATTAGTAGTGCAATGAAGCAGAGTCTTGTTCCATTGTTTGAAGTTCTGGCACCGGGTGGTGTTTGAATGTCTCTTTTTTTTGTTTCCAATCTTTATGCAAATGCCTTTTTTCTTCCATGAAGTAGATAGATACACCTTGTAAACAGTAATAAATATTTTGTTGCTATTTCACAGGATTGTATGTGTTTTATTTCCCAGGGAGGGAAATTGTCATCCATAATTTGCAATGCAACGCTGCATGGCCAAAGATCTGTGCTATAAGTCCAGTGGCAGGACTTATAATATTGTTTATTATGGTCTGCTAATGTACCCTTGAAATAAAAATACTGCAGATTTTTTTTTTTAAATCCCCATACATGATGAAAGGTTAGAATATTGATCAGGTAGCGACATCAGGCCGTGCCCGAAACAGCTCCACAATGATCTTAACTCTTTGAGGGCTGAATCTTTTTCCAAAAATCTCAGTTTTCTGAAAAGCACAAATAGCAATGGTTTCACACATAAGTCAACATAAAACGTCTGTTGCTATGTACTATGCCTGCTGTTGGTGTATGTTCGGCATCTCTGGCAGCAGTTGCTGTGTAGGGGGCGCCTCGATGGTCAGCAGGAAATCATGGTGGGCCAGCTGCCTGGTTGTCTTCGCACAGCAGGTTGGGGGTGATGGGGATTGCAGTGTGATGCAATCTGGTTTGTACCTCTTGTCATAAGTGGTGGTCCTACCAGGCAAACACTTCCATAGGCGCATCAGCTACACGAAAATGTTCAGCACCACGATCAGCTTGGGACCGATCAGAGGAAGCTGGTACCTCACTTTTGTTTTTGAAATCCATCTCCAGATCACTTGCATCAAACTCTGAGTCTGACTGTTCAGAGTCCTATTCAACGAAATTACGTAAAAGGTCCATGGAGTATTTGGCTTTGTACATTCACTTTGGTCTCTTGCCAGATGTCCGCACCATTTTAGAGGTTGTTTGCTCTTTGCTACTCACACACGTGTAGGGAATCGAGGTTAACTCATCAAAGCTATGTAACTTTCCTTCTAGCAAAGAGAGTCAAACAAAATGTAAGGGTGAGTTTTGTTGCAGTTTACAGCTGATCAACATCCTCTACTCCTGAAGTTTGACAAAAGTCGACATCAGCCCTGAAAGAGTTAAAGCACACGGGTATGAAGGTTCTGCACAAGGCTGCTACATTTTGTATGATGTTATGCTGGCATTGGAAAGCATCATGGGGTTTTGGGGGGAAACAATGTTCACCCAAGCCTTCCTCAGTATGAATTTCCTCATCAATGGAAAAGCATGGCCACCAGGTCAGCAAAGTCGGAACAAACTAAATGGGACACACTAGGTTGAATAAAAATGGCCTCCTAAGCCGTGAAGAGTCTGTCATGTCAAATCTGTGCAAGTTATTTATGCAAGCAAAGAGAAGCCAACAGTGGCGCTTGGATTTGCTACATAAAAAGGTTTTTACTTTGATCAGTTTTATTCAAAAGCCAAAATCAAAAGGAATACCAAGGAAATAGTTCACAGAAAGAAGAGAAAGTACCATTAGGCATATATTCCACATCCAGGAAACTGTTTTATATGAATATAAAATTTAAAAATCTTCTTTATAATATGAAGGCCAAATTGTAGCCTAAGGATGCATAAAACATTTAAGAGCACAGAGAAAAATTATTTACAATAATCATTAAACAGTGATTTTACATATACCATATGGTGGTATGCACAGAAAATGCATGAATATAGCAGAATAATTGATTGGCTCCTACAGAGACTCCTACAGGGTGTCGGTTTCCTCTCTCTCACTTATTACTCTCAGGATCAATTGTTCCCTCCTGCATTAGCTATGGTATGGGATCACTGGTTTGTTATGGACATGCGTGCCATATGGAACCAGATGATCCCTTGTAACCCATACTCCTAGGACAGACAGAAATAATTAATCTATAGAAGAATGACTAGGCTCATTCCAGAGCTACAGGGAATTAATTGTTTGGAAAGATTAAAAGAGATAAGCTTTTTCAGTTTAAGCAAAAGAAGATTAAGAGGTAACATGATTGAAGTCTTTAAAATTATGAAGGGAATCAGTACAGTGGATTGAGACAGTTATTTTAAAATGAGTTCATCAAGAACACAGGGACACAGTTGGAAACTTAAGGGTAAATTTTGCACAAACATCGGGAAGTTTTTCTTTACACCGAGAACGGTAGACACTTGGAATAAGCTACCAAGTAGTGTGATAGACAGTAAGACTTTAGGGACTTTCAAAACTCAATTTGCTGTTATTTTGGAAGACTAGCAAGTGGTGTTGAGCTGAATGGCCTGTTCTAGATTGTTCTAATGTTCTGAAAAAAAAATTAAATTAAATGGAAACAAGGATGAACAAGTTAATCAATGGAAAGGGGTTAAATACTGGGTAAATATTGAGTTTGGCTGAAAGATTATTGATAATTCTGTGCCACCGGTCATTTTATTAATCTAAAAAAACCGCAAAGCTAATAATCTCTATTTTGCAGTAATTACTAATTTAATAAAAAAAAAGTCTCATTAATTTTTCTTGCAGACACTGATGAGTGTGCATCTTTCCAGCTTAATAATTGTGATGACAATTCTCACTGCATCAATACGCTGGACTCGTTTGCTTGTGTCTGTCAGGATGGATTCTATGGTGTCAAAGATCCAACCAAGCCTGATGAGAAAGAAATTTGTGATGGTAAGTTTTCTGACTTAAGAAACCATAGAAAACAAAATTAATTCCAGTTGCCAAAATAATTGTTTAACCCTGCTGTTTCACTCTAAAAACTAGACTTGTTAATTTGAAAGGTGCCACTCTCAGTGAGGTGACATTTTCCCATGTGTAACCCTATTATCAATGTGACATGGAGAAAATACAGTAGTAGATGGGGAAACATGGATCAAGATTTTGGGGTTGGTGTACTTTCTGATCAAAGACAGATTCTCTGAACAGGATGTCCTTCATCTGCAATGAACAGCTGCAAATTCTTTAATTCTATAATGGTGGTTTTTGCTGGTCGCACCTTCTGCTGCATTCATGTTTGAATTGGCTGTTGATTGGTTTGCAAAATAATAATTAAAGGTAAGTGGTATTTTTTCCCTTCGCTCCAAATGCAATCCAACCAAAAAGATATAATTGTTGGCTGACTTGTTATATTTATTTTACACAACTGACTAACGTAAATGTAGTGTTGGGACTGTGTCAGCATGTATCTTCATGGGGAAAAAAAGTTAAAGGTTATTTCCATGATGAAAAGAAAAAGAAGGTGAAAAACACAACATTTTGGCTATATAACCATCATTGGACATGTAACTAAAAAGAAAAGAGTAGGAGGGGAAGGAGAGAAGAAAGTCAGGGCAGATGAAAGGAGAAAAGGTGAAAGTAGGTGAGAAAATGCTGCCATTATAGAAGGTGAAGGGTTAGATTGAAAAGTTAGTTGGTAATTAAGATCTGGAGAAATATGTGATCGCAGCATGAGAATGAACTTTTTTTTTTTCTTTAAAAAGTGTCTTTGAACCCTTATTAAACAACACAAATGGAGAGATCAGTGTGGCTATGGTGAAGGGATGTGAAGTGACCTTTTAAAGGCTTTTTAAGATCTTTAAGTTTAATGGCTTGATCAAATACCCGAAATGTTCTGCTGGTCATCTCCCTGTTACATCTATGTAGATCGCTGGACACCTCTTACAACTAATGCAGTAAATCAGATTTTTAAACTGGCAAGAGGACTTCTGTTTAATATTGAATTTATCACCAATATATTTGTTGTTGGTGACGTATTTGCAAAGTAACACAGTTACTGCTTAAAGTGCCTGGTGAGAAATGTGGCTCTCCTCTGCGAAGTGAGCTGCAGACAAAAAGTTTGCATAGGTTAGGTGGACGTCAGAAGGAGATCAAGGGAGGCTTAGGGAAAAAGGCTCCTGTGGAAGAATTAGTCTGCTAAATGGGGTAATTTTGTTTGATGACCGGTGACGGAGAGTGGAATGGGAGGACCAAAAGGATGCAGGTTTCATGAATGGGGTTACTCTTAGAGTGGATGTTAGGAGGTCTACTCCTGGCTTAAGGGCCCTGTCTAAAATATGTATTTAACAACTATTCTTTTGGAAAATGCTAAAAGCATTGATGCATTGTCCCTCCTGCTCTAACAACCAAAGGTCTATTAAAATAAAACCACTGTAATACATATATTGAGAAATCCATCCTCCTGTTCTCTAAACCTGCTTGTTGTAATTCAGGATTGTGTAGAGTTAGAATGGCACTGAACAGAAGACCGTAACCAAACTTGAATGGTGTCATTCTTTGCAGTAAATGCTTAATCACACACCCATACATACTCGAGCTGGGATAATGTATAGATGTCAACTAATTTTGAACAATTAGCCCTATATTATTAGGGTTAAATTGCATGCCATTCAGGTATAGATTATTTACCTGGTTTTAGTCGAACTCTGATTAGGGCAGTGGTGTAGATGGCAGGATGATTTCATGTTTATTATAATATATTAAAAGTAATAATATCCACCACAAAAATGATTTGGTTTAAGCAGATTTGACAGTATTATGTCACATTATGTAATTCTGGCAAGTCTGCTTACACATAAAATATTCCAAAGACTTCTACTGAACTTTGCCTTGAAGAAATTAGAACTTCATCAACTTTCTCTGCAAATGTTTTTTTCCCCCCCATCTTTCTTCTTCCATTCTGTGTGTGATGCTAAAGCAGTGTAATTTCAAGCCTGATTTTGTTCCAATGATTTTGATGGCCAGTTTCTGATCTTTTCTCCTTTGTATTATCCTTTCTTCTTCAGGAAGTGGGATGTATGTTCACTGTGAACTTGACCTCATGAAAGTTGCAGTTTCCAAAGAGTTTGTAAGGGAGAATGTGACTGAGGATGCCAGCCTTATGTTGAATGATGGCAGCTGCCCTCTACAAGAAGCTGAGAAATATTTCTTTTTTATTGTCCAGGAAAACGACACATACTGTGGGGCCTTAATCAAGGCATGTCTTATCTAACCCCTTCTTTTGTTGCTTACTTATATCATTATTTTAATTCTTTTAAACTAATTAAGATAAAATGTTGATGGTTAATGAAAAGGATTTCTAACTTTAGTCCTAATGAATTTCAATGGATGCTGGTTAACATTTTTCAGGAACCTTTTAAAAACTTTTTGTAGCATTTAAACTGCAGGACCTCTGGCCATTTGTAATTCCTGGTAGTTCTTTTTTTAGGTCCTACTCCAGGGTATGTACTTTTCCTTCAACTAGGAACTGTCATGGGTAGGGCTCAGGCGATGTATTATGCTGATAGTCTGACCACAAGCTTTGGTGCCATCTTACAAATATATTTGTTGTATGGACTTTGGAGAGTTTTCAGTGAAGATGGAGTTCCACACATCACTTTTCTTCCTGCTACACCACCACCATGTGCCGCATCAAAGCAATAATCTCCCCCATTAAGTCGCGATCACATTGAAGCAATAAGTCGGAGGACCCCACATTGAACTTCATGCTTTGATCTGCATCGAAGCATAAGTTGTAGGCGGTTGCGGGGGCTAGGGTCCTCCATGATCTCCCAGACGTGCCTCACTTCACACCTCATCACTCTTTCTTGCATGTCACATATTTTGCACAAAGGTGCAGCTCCTGTTGTGCAGTGGTGAATGCAACCCACAAAACTGGCCCAGAGCTTACATCATACAGGAACTCATTGCTTTCTGTAAACAAAGTTCAGCAGTGAAAAAGCGACTGATACTAGAGAAAAGCAGTTCCTACTGTTAATGAAATAAATTAATTATTGTTATTAGGACTCTCATTCTGATATTGCAGATTTTGTTTTTCTGAACTTTCTCTGACTAGAGATGATCTTGTATTCTAACTGAATGCAAAATTTTACTCGTCAACTTTAAATGCGTTGATTTATAAATTCTTATCGTAGTACAATACAATTTATTTCTGTTGTAAGAATGATGCTGTATAGCACCTGACCCGACACAGATTAGACATGGGAGGCACGTGTAAAATAAAATAAACTTTTATTTTCTTCGTCTGTGGGCTACACCTTCCTTGTACCCACACACATAACACAGTCCCAAGCACACAATAAACACAAATCTCATCTTCCTTCTCTACCACTCCTCATCAAGATTCGTCTTCCTCCCACCCGACTCTGGCCACTGAGTGGTGGTCGCTGGCTCCCTATATAGTTCACCCGGAAGTGCTCCAGGTGCTTGATCCCTGATTTCCGGCTGCACTTCTGGGTGTGACGAATTGGTTGCCCACACGGGCTCAGGAGTCCCAAATACAGCGCCTTCTGGCGGTACCTGCGGGACCCAACAGGGCTGCACCCAACTCCAATTCCCAGGATGCCCTGCAGGACCCCAAGGCACTGTTCAACACCAGTGAGCTGGCCAACTAGCGTTCAGGGGGAGGTATTGCAATGTCCATGGCTGCTCCCCCTGATTATAGTGTGCAGGGGTGTCCTGGCTGGATAAGGACGCCAAGCCCCTGTCACACTGTATAGCCCAAAATCACACAGAGTGTGCCGTGCCTTTTGAGAGCCCCCCAGCCTTGACATGAAAAAAAAAATCCCAAAAAAACCTTTGTAGGGTGGAAAAAAACAATGAAATAAATCTCAGGAAAGGCAATCCGAAGAGAGACCCCTTTCCAGGTAGGTTGGGCATGCAGTGGGTGTCAAATACACAGAACAGGACACAAGTAATCCTCAAAAGTACATATTATCATTTTGCTATGTACATCCTACCATCTTTGATAGGATACATTTACCATTCATTAAGTATACAACGTAAAAAAAAGTTTTTGAATCCAACAAATTTCTTAATTTTTCTTTTCTGCAGGAAAATGACACGCATGTGGTGTTCGAACATACACTCCATGCTGATGTTCGAGTGGGACAGATAATTACTCGCAGTGACCTAATGATGATCTGGCGGTGCATCTTCCCCCGAAACTATCTTCTGCATACATTTATAGGACAGGTACAGAATGATAGGTAAGATGAGATGAAATGTTTGAATAATGTACACAAATTACCATGAACTCTGATTGGGTTTGACCAGCAGACAAGACCATGGTGTAAATATTTCTTCCATTATATGTATATTTATTTATTTTAATTCTTATCTCGACTTGACAGGATCACAGAGTTGACTTTCTATTTCCTGGTACAATTGTAGTGAGAACTCAAACAAAATGACCCCTTTTATTGGCTAACTAAGAAAATTACAATATGCAAGCTTTCGAGGCAACTCAGACCCCTTCTTCGTGCAAGATATCGAAATTCTGCAAGGTTGCCTCGAAAGCTTGCATATCGTAATTTTTTTAGTTAGCCAAAAAAAGTGTAATTTTGCTTGACTTCTCATTACATTTATAATGGCTAACATAGTATAACACCCTAGTACTACTGGTACAATTGTTAAATTCTAAGATTGAATTTGCTTTAATCTCTTGGCACATTGTACTTCACTGAATTTCAGTTATATGACTGGCTATCTGGAGGATTAAGCACTTTGCAAAGCAAAGTGTTGTTTAAAATTAAATCTTATATTTAAGAAAAAGATAAAATAAGCTCCTATGTTGTTGTTCTCGAACAAGTACAGGACTAACCAAAAATGCAAACAAAATTACATGTGAATCAGAAAATATTGAAAAAATTGAAATCATTAGAAAAAAAGTAATAAGAAACTTCAATTGTGCAAAGCAAAAAGGTAATTCTTTGTATTATGTTGTAATATATTAATATGCTCTCCCATCAACAAAACAAAACGAAAATGAGTGAAGATCTTACATAAAACGCTAGCTATACAAATCAAATATGTAAAAAGCAAAAATAAAGTAACATATAGTCCCATAAACAAAGAAAGATGAAAAAGCACTCTTGTATTAAAAAAATATATACACATAACATACTGTACATAAAAAGGTATAATACTACAAATATACAATTAAATCAACAAAAGATGAAAAAAGACCACTTGTATAAATAAAATGACATCAAATATAAAAAGAGAACTGAAATCCACTGGAAAAATAAACATGGAAAAAGCAACAACAAAAAAAAAAAAAAGAACTGAGTCTAGGGGTCAGAAGTGTATAAGTAACCCACTCATCTGGGTGAACAACTAATAGAGCCAAGCCTACCTAAGTTGTGTAGGTAAGAGCTGTAGTCATTGCTCTTAATAGCTCTTTTTGGTTCAAGGTACAACTCAAAGTAAGCTATTTATATATTTAAGGGGTGAAAAGATGGCCAACACATTTGAAGACTTTGGTCACTTAGTCAGGGCATATGTTGGAATTGAATGAAAAAATAACCAACAAGTTAGGTTGTATAGAAATAGATATAACGTTTGGGGAGTAATATGAGAATTAATATTCTGTACCTATTGAAGAAAAGATTAAAGGGTGTCATGTTAGAGCACATCAAGTAATGAACCCATACGTGGTGTTTTCTTTTTTTTTTCTGCAATGATTTTAAAAAGGGGGGTCAAACCAAGTGTAAAACTGGTAGATGTTTTACTTATGAAAACTAACACACTGTTGGTATTGATAAAGGAAGAGGGGGCTTGCCTAACATGGCAGACACCTCAATCAGTAAACAATGTTGCCACCCCCAGAATCCAAGTTTGATGAATCTTAGTATTTGGTTACCATAAAGTCACAACCCCTGAGTGGCGTCTCTTTAATACTTTGCTCAAGTAAACTTTTTCTCAGGATTATATCTACAAAGCTTCAGGTAATGAGAACATAGAAACAGGAGGAAGGAGTACCTCTGCTGGGCTGATTTTTGTTTTTATTAATCAATGTGAAGATCTTTCTTTTACAACATTCTTGTTTATCATGATGCTGAGAAGGCAGCAATATGTTGCATGTTGGTTGGACATGCAAGTAAAAAATCTGACCATACTATGTTGACATGACAATACTATCACTAATGCTACAACAAGGAATTATTGTGGCCTACTTCTGATTACCATATATATTCATGTATAAGTCGAGTCTTGAAACCTGAAAAATCGAACCCAACTTATACACCATTCAAAAATGCGACACTTTTATTTTTATATATATATATATATATATATATATATATATATATATATATATATATATATACACAGTAATCCCCCGCTATATCGCGCTTTGACTTTCGCGGTTTCACTCTATCGCAGATTTTAAATGTAAGCATATCTAAATATCATGGATTTTTCGCTGGTTGCCGCCTTTTGCCGACATTGGGTCTTTTAATTTAGGTTACATGCTTTCCTCAGTTTGATTGCCCAGTTGATTTCATACAAGGGATGCTATTGGCGGTTGGCTTAAAAGCTACCCAATCAGAGCATGTATTACATATTAACTAAAACTCCTCAATGCTATAAGATATGCTTCCCGCGTGGCGCTTGTTTGCTTCTCTCTATCTTTCTCACTCTCTCTTCCTGACGGAGGGGGTGTGAGCAGAGGGGCTGTTTGCACAGAGGACACGGACGCTCTTCTACAAAATGCTGCTTTATCAGCGGTGCTTCTGTATACTTAAAAGCATGTATTGATTTTTTGATTGTTTGCTTTTCTTTGCGAGCGCTCTCTCTGACATTTTCTGCTCCTGACGGCGCTCCTTTAAAGATAAGATATATTTGCTTTCTTTTAATTGTGAGAAAGAACTGTCATCTCTGTCTTGTAATGGAGCACAGTTTAAACGTTTGACTAAAGGGTGTTATTTCATGTCTAGAGGGCTCTAATAATGTTAACAGTGTGGGAGAGTTTATAAGGGCTTAAAATATATAAAAATAACCATACAAACATATGGTTTCTACTTCGCGGATTTTCACCCATCGCGGGGGGGTCTGGAACGCAACCCCCGCGATCGAGGAGGGATTACTGTATATATACAGGTCCTTCTCAAAAAATTAGCATATTGTGATAAAGTTCATTATTTTCTGTAATGTACTGATAAACATTAGACTTTCATATATTTTAGATTCATTACACACAACTGAAGTAGTTCAAGCCTTTTATTGTTATAATATTGATGATTTTGGCATACAGCTCATAAAAACCCAAAATTCCTATCTCAAAAAATTAGCATATCATGAAAAGGTTCTCTAAACGAGCTATTAACCTAATCATCTGAATCAACTAATTAACTCTAAACACCTGCAAAAGATTCCTGAGGCTTTTAAAAACTCCCAGCCTGGTTCATTACTCAAAACCGCAATCATGGGTAAGACTGCCGACCTGACTGCTGTCCAGAAGGCCATCATTGACACCCTCAAGCAAGAGGGTAAGACACAGAAAGAAATTTCTGAACGAATAGGCTGTTCCCAGAGTGTTGTATCAAGGCACCTCAGTAGGAAGTCTGTGGGAAGGAAAAAGTGTGGCAGAAAACGCTGCACAATGAGAAGAGGTGACCGGACCCTGAGGAAGATTGTGGAGAAGGACAGATTCCAGACCTTGGGGAATCTGCGGAAGCAGTGGACCGAGTCTGGAGTAGAAACATCCAGAGCCACCATGTACAGGCGTGTGCAGGAAATGGGCTACAGGTGCCGCATTCCCCAGGTCAAGCCACTTTTGAACCAGAAACAGCGGCAGAAGCGCCTGACCTGGGCTACAGAGTAGCAGCACTGGACTGTTGCTTAGTGGTCCAAAGTACTTTTTTTGGATGAAAGCACATTTTACATGTCATTCGGAAATCAAGGTGCCAGAGTCTGGAGGAAGACTGGGGAGAGGGAAATGCCAAAATGCCTGAAGTCCAGTGTCAAGTACCCACAGTCAGTGATGGTCTGGGGTGCCATGTCAGCTGCTGGTGTTGGTCCACTGTGTTTTATCAAGGGCAGTGTCAATGCAGCTAGCTATCAGGAGATTTTGGAGCACTTCATGCTTCCATCTGCTGAAAAGCTTTATGGAGATGAAGATTTCATTTTTCAGCACGACCTGGCACCTGCTCACAGTGCCAAAACCACTGGTAAATGGTTTACTGACCATGGTATTACTGTGCTCAATTGGCCTGCCAACTCTCCTGACCAGAACCCCATAGAGAATCTGTGGGATATTGTGAAAAGAAAGTTGAGACACACAAGACCCAACACTCTGGATGAGCTTAAGGCTGCTATCTAAGCATCCTGGGCCTCCATAACACCTCAGCAGTGCCACAGGCTGATTGCCTCCATGCCACGCCACATTGAAGCAGTCATTTCTGCAAAAGGATTCCCGACCAAGTATTGAGTGCATAACTGAACATAATTATTTGAAGGTTGACTTTTTTTGTATTAAAAACACTTTTTTCTTTTATTGGTCGGATGAAATATGCTAATTTTTTGAGATAGGAATTTTGGGTTTTCATGAGCTGTATGCTAAAATCATCAATATTAAAACCAATAAAAGGCTTGAACTACTTCAGTTGTGTGTAATGAACTGAACTATATATATATCTCAACGACATTTAATTTAAAACCAGCTTCATATTTTTTTCTGATCAGCGATAAGGGATGCTCTTACGATAAAGGTGTATGGAGGGTGTGAGATACAAATAACACAAATCAATGCATCATTTGCTTCGGAATAGCCTGGGAATTACCGCGTGGTCACATGGACACGAGAGAGAGAGAGGGGTTAGGAGCACATGCTGGTATAGTGCATTGCCGCACCCACATAGAAAACAGGCAGTGTCCTCCGTGGATACTCTCTCTGGTGGGCATTAGCATATCATAATCTCTTGGACCAATAGCGTGAGTTTTCCGCATTCGACTTATACGACTGACATTATAAGATACCAGAAATTAAACGATAAAATCAGGTCCCGACTTATCCATCAGTATATACGGTATATTAAATCTATTTTTCTTACTTTTATTTCTTATTGTTTCAATCATGATCTTGCTCTGATATAATTGTAGACTTTGTTTCATGGCCATGTTTTTTGCGTTAACAGCAGTCATTCTTGAACGTATTTTTTCATGGCAATATAACCTATGGTGTCAATATGTGAGCATTATTTTAAGAGCATGGCAAAGTAAAATTACTATACACACTATCAATAAAACAATTCTTTGTTCACTTAGTTAAAACAGGAGAGGATATTAGCTAGCCAGGAGCTTCTCGTTTTTGATTCAAAGTTCTTGCCAAGTGACTCGAATTTTATCAATCAGTTCTCTGTGTTAACGTTTTGGTGGTTGGTTCGTTTTGCAAGATCCTATTCTGTTGTTGTGCCCTTTTGATTTTCAAATTTTGTTCCTTTGGGCAAGCTTTTCCACCTCACTCACAACATCAGTTTTATTGATAGCATCATCATCCTGAACCAGTCTAGTTCTTACATATGACATGTAATATTTCACTTTTTAAAAATACATTTAGTTGGAGTAAACATTACTTGGACAGAATGGTTTATTAAGCCTTTTCATTTTGGATTTTAACAACTTCCAACATGTCTGTGTATTTTTACCACGCATTCCCTGCAAATAATTTGTGCTGCAGAAGTGTAAAGGTTATGTAGTGAATTTATGAAATCCCCCCTCCTTTTCCTTTCAGACCTGTGTCTGTGATTGTGATTGAGCACAACACAACTGAGATTCTGAAGCTGTCAATGACTCTTTACAAGCGCAGCACATTTGACCCTGACTACTTCAACATCGGTGAAATAAATTACTCGCCATCCAGTGACCTCTTTTTTGAGGTGAAGCTCCTTTCAACACAAGAAACGCTTGCCAAAGACTTTATCTTAGCAGTGGTTTCCTGCTGGGCCACAGAGACCAACAATCCACATGATGAAAGAAAAGTGGTGTTTTTAAATGAAAGGTAAGCCTTCTGCACGAGTCTCCATTTTTTCATTTATGGTGGGATTTAATTTTGATATTTGTTTACTGAGATTGCAATGCAAAATTATTACAAATACGTGCGCAAATAGGATGAGTTGGAGCAACATGCAAACTGTGTGGGGAGATGAGCAAGTTTGTTAGATCTAGTGATGATCTTCGACCAGGCAGGGAACAGAAGCAAGTTAAAAAGACTAATGGGAATTTTGGGTTATATAGGATCTATACTGTCTGGAGTATGTTGATTCCCTTGACTAAATGACATTTTGGAAAAATTCAGTGAATAGAAAGCAATGCCAAGTGCTAGACTGAACGGCATGCTCAGTGTCAAAATGTTTGTAGTGGTGATAGTACAATTGTAAGGCTATCTACAGATATGAAAAAGTTTGGGAACCCCTCTCAGCCTGCATAATAATTTACTCTACTTTCAACAAAAAAGATAACAGTTGGTATGTCTTTCATTTCCTAGGAACATCTGAGTACTGGGGTGTTTTCCGAACAATGAATTTCAGTGAAGCAGTATTTAGTTGTATGAAATTAAATCAAATGTGAAAAACTAGATGTGCAGAAATGTGGGTACCCTTGTAATTTTGCTGATTTGAATGCATGTAACTGCTCAATACTGATTACTTGCGACACCAAATTGGTTGGATTGGCTCGTTAAGCCTTGAACTTCATAGACAGGTGTGTCCAATCATGAGAAAAGGTATTTAAGGTGGTCAATTGTGAGTTGTGCTTCCCTTTGACTCTCCTCTGAAGAATGACAGCACGGGATCCACAAAGCAACTCTCAAAAGATCTGAAAACAAAGATTGTTCAGTATATTGGTTTAGGGGAAGCCTACAAAAAGCTATCTCAGAGGTTTGAACTGTCAGTTTCAACTTTAAGGAATGTAATCAGGAAATGGAAGGCCACAGGCACAGTTGCTGTTAAACCCAGGCTGGTAGGCCAAGAAAAATACAGGAGCGGCATATGCACAGGATTGTGAGAATGGTTACAGACAACCCACAGATCAATCCAAAGACCTGCAAGAACATCTTGCTGCAGATGGTGTATCTGTACATCGTTCTACAATTTGCCACAATTTGCACAAAGAACATCTGTATGGCAGGGTGATGAGAAAGAAGCCCTTTCTGCATTCACATCACAAACAGAATCGCTGCTTGTATGCAAATCCTCATTTAGACAAGCCAGATTCATTTTGGAACAAAGTGCTTTGGACTGATGAGACAAAAATTGAGTTATTTGGTCATAACAGAAAGCGCTTTGCATGGCAGAAGAAGAACACCGCATTCCACGAAAAACACCTGCTACCTACTGTCAAATTTGGTGAAGGTTCCATCATGCTGTGTGGCTAGTTTAGGGACTGGGGCCCTTGTTAAAGTCGAGGGTCGGATGAATTCAACCCAATATCAACAAATTCTTCAGGATAATGTTCAAGCATCAGTCACAAAGTTGAAGTTACACAGGGGTTAGATATTCCAACAAGACAATGACCCAAAACACAATTTGAAATCTACAAAGGCATTCATGCAGAGGGAGAAGTACAATGTTCTGGAATAGCCGTCACAGTCCCCTGACTTGAATATCATCGAAAATCTATGGGATGATTTGAAGCAGGCTGTCCATGCTCGGCGGCCATCAAATTTAACTGAACTGGAGAGATGTTGTATGGAAGAATGGTCAAAAATACCTCCATCCAGAATCCAGACACTCATCAAAGGCTATAGGAGGTGTCTAGAGGCTGTTAGATTTACAAAAGGAGGCTCAGCTAAGTATTGATGTAATATCTCTGTTGGGGTGCCCAAATTTATGCACCTGTCTAATTTACTTATGATGCATATTGCATATTTTCTTTTAATCCAATAAACTTAATGTCATTGCTGAAATACTACTGTTTCCATAAGGCATGTCATATATTAAAACGAAGTTGCTACTTTGAAAGCTCAGCCAATGATAAACAAAAATTCAAAGAATTGAGAGGGGTTCCCAAACTTTTTCATATGACTGTATATCTACAATACCTGTTACACATGTTGTCTCATCATTAGAAGGAAAAGTTCTGGGAGGACCTTGTTTGTAGGGCTGAGGGATCAAAACACATATGAAGAAATGCATTCTTCTAAAGTGTTGCTTTAGAATAAGATCCATAGTGTATGTGCAAAATACAACAGAAAGCTGTGAAATTAAATAACAAGCAGAAATTAAATTACTTTTCGCAAAGAAAACTGCAATTATACATTTTGGAAGAGATGATCACTCTCAAGCCACCTGTGAACTAAAACAAAACCAAGGAGGCCAAAGTTTTTTGATTTAAAAAAAATAAACTACTTGGAGACAATGCACCAAAACAATGTAAGTCAACTAACCTGCTACTACAATAGGCCTTTCTAAACATCTATCTTTCCCTTGGCAGTTCATGCCCTGCTACCAACAAACCTTCCACTTAAGTAACCTTAATTCTGGAATATTTGGAGGAGGCTTTTAGCACAAGAACAGAGATTACTCTAGGGGCATGTCACAATAATAACTATTTGGGTAAGAAATTGCCTTGGGAACAACTCGGGACCACCTTGAGCCCTGGTTTTCTTTACAAGGACCAGGAAAACCCCCATTCCAAAGAGTTTTACACCATTTCAGCCTTATTTGTTGTATTTTTTTGGTCTTCCTTAATCCACTTTAATAGTGGGGGACAACCCTAGTTTTCACATCAGTATTCAGTAGCAAGCCAATGTTAACTCTTTTATAGTGACAGTCAATGGTGCAGGTTAGCACACAAGGCCATCTTCCAATTCAAATCCTCCCAGAATGTAAACTCCTAAGTAGTTCACTTAAATAACAATCTACTACAGCAAGAGTTCCCAAACTTTTTTCAGCCGCAGACCCTTTTACCAAAAACTTTTAAAACCTTCGACCCCCTAGTCATTTACTTTACTCAAATTAATACATTTGTACAGTACTCAATATTAAATATTTCACTAGATATCAAACTTTCCATTTTAATCACTTGTAATTAATGATTGAAGATTATAAAAGGACTATAGAATATGGCATTATCTTGTGCAACATTTAATATCGAAACCTGCACTAATGAAAATTAAAACAAAAAAATACGAAATGTGTTTTTTTTTTTTTTGTTTTTTTTTTTACATCTTTGATATTTATGAAATAAATATGTAAATTCTAAATATGTACAAATAGTCCAAGCTGCACTGTCTGCATTTCTTTTTTGGTTCAGTCATATTATTATCTGAAGAAATAAACACTTTTATTAACAATTTAGACAACCCCTGTGATTAAAAAAAAAAAAACTAACTAACAATAAAGTATGTAATTACTATAAACAGAAAATTTTTGTTCAAACTCTAATAAACTGTGTCTCCTGATTTTCTTTTTCGTAGTACTACTCCTCAATAAATAATTATATTCAAAGTTCAAATCACAAATAAGTACATGTCACATCAAACAAACCAATTTATAGTGTTTTATGAAAGCATGACCGTAACAAGACTGATAGATTCTGCCAATATCGAATATCCATCGTCTCGTCCCACAGCAAGCAAGTGCAGACATGCAACAGTTTTTCGTGTCCGCACTTGCTTTGATACGCTCGATAAGACAATGCACAGACATGTTTGTGCTACATGTATTTTCATGCATTCTTACGTGTGACTCTTATAATGACACATTTTACCTTTTCGTTGCAAGTTTGTATGTAAAGTGTTTTTATCAAAAAATTAGGTACCTGTTGGAATCATAGATATTTTGAAGTAACAAACAAATAGCAGTAGTAAGGGGGTCTATTTTTGCTGTCGTCGACCACCAATTTTTTTTATTGAAACTATCGACCCCTAGAAAGTTCAAATCGATTCCAGGGGGTCGATATGGACTACTTTAGGAACTCTTGTACTACAGAATATAATAAACTGCTGAGCTCTGTGTGTGTTCAGTCCCTCGGAGCAATCTGATTGGTCAGTTTGGCTTTGTGGACGTGATCGGAAGTGGAAGTGTGAGTGTGAGATTTTTGAAGAGGAGTAAAGGCATAGGAGGCACGCTGAGAGTCACCTTCAAAGATTGGACGGGAGGTATATAACCAAGACAGTAGGTGAGAAAGATGACTTGGAAAATAATGGCAGAGTCAGGGAAGCAACTTTACAGCAAACTTTGCAGGAACGAGTTTGAGAAAGGGAGCGCTGATCAAGTGAGGTTCAGACACACATGGAAACAGGGGAGAGGCGCTGAAGGTACACAAAGGGCAAGATATATCAAGTATCCTTAAATTTAGTCTATTCATGTGGCTAGTGAATTTATATTTTTGAATTAGGAATATATAAGTGAAATTATACTCTTTGTACTGCCATGCTGTCTAGAAAATAGCAAGAAAATTTGCCATTATGGATGTCATTTTGAGAAACACCTCAGACTTCTTTAAGCTTCATTGCCATTTTTAGCGCCATATTACCACATCAAAATTAAACTTCCTGTAATGAAAAAATTAGAGAAATAATTAACATCAACACTTAACTGAACATAAGGTTTATTAATATGCCTCTAAGTAGTGTTAGCACTCTTCAGAGTACTTCCTGTGTTTTGTGGGAACTGACAGACTGAGGCTGAAGAATTTTGTAAGAATGGGGTGAGGTTCACCACTTTGTGAACAACTGCGTGGGCAAATAGTACAGCAGTTTAAGAACAACGTTTCCCAATGTACAATTGCAAGAAATCTAGGGATTTCATCATCTACTGTCCGTAATATGTTGCAGGCATCAAATTCAAAATGAGTGAAGATTTGCAAAACAACAATAAAGTTTATCAGTTTGAACATTCGATATCTTGTCTTCGTAGTGTATTCAATTGAATATAGGTTGAAAAGGATTTGCAAATCATTGTATTCTGTTTTTATTTACATTTTACACAACGTCCCAACTTCATTGGAATTGGGGTTGTATGATTTTTGGGTATTACAGGAAATACATTGTTGTTGTTTATGTCTGTTTGGTTCATTTTTTAGATTAATATTGTTGTATATTTAGTTCCTTTATGTCAAAAGAATCTTTTATTCTGTACCATGTGTTTTGAGGGTGGTTTTCCGTAAGGCAGGTCCACTTGTCCATCACCACAAGGGGACTGCCCTCAACCTTATAATGGCTGAGGGAAAACCCCCAGACCCTTGTGGATCATTGAATGCGCTGACATTGATTATTTTTGTTGGATTTCTGTTTAACTTTATGGCTTTTGTGGATATCTGGCTTCTATGACCCCTTGCTCTGGTTTTTCAACTATTTTTTGTGCTCATGGAGCTTTGAATATTACAGAACATTCTTTATATGAGATATTTTTATTTGTAAAGATTCTATGTTTGCCCTTTTATTACTAGCCAGGGCTTGATAGTTCCCCTACTCTAGTGAGCATATTGGGTCATTATTGTGTTTTCCTGCATAGGATCATTCTAGGTTGCATCAACTTTATTCCTGGGGTACACTTGGTTTTGCTTCTCTGCACAACTTCTAGTGCTACTGTGTCATATCTGCTGTCTCAATATACAGTCTAAGCACAACATTCCTTCATTTATAATCATGTTTTTACAATATTTTGTAATATTTTTCATTTGCTTCTGCACACTGCCTAGGCAATGAGAATGTTATATCAAAATAAAACCCTAAAACATTTACAGATGTTGCCTCCTATAGGTCAGCATAACCCATCTTTTATTCACTATCTCCCAATTTTGTGTCATCTGTCAGTTACACAATATTAGAATTTATGTCATTAACATTAATTAGGAAGAGAAGTCCGAAAACAGACCCTCATCTGGCTCATCCCATCATCCTCTTAACTGTACCATTTTTCTACAGCCAACTGAACAGCTTAAAGTAAAAGTTTGTAAGTTACCCTTGATGCCAATGGCCTCTAGTTTCAGAATTAATCTTTGATGGTATTCTGTATCAGTCCGAGTAAATGGTCATATCCTTTTGCCTTTGTCTGCAACATTAATAGATCATTTAGTAATGTCTAACAGTTCTGCTTATTCTTTGACTTCCTATCCATACAGTCTACTTTTACATAGATCTTTTTCAGGATAATAAATTTAACTAAGTGACCGGGTGGGGAAGTGATTAGTATAAATAACTCGAAGCTCCACAGTCATAGGTTTAAATTCCAGCCTGGGTCTGGTTTACTTGGATTGATCATTGTGTGCAAGTATGTTTACCTCCACCATCTCTCTCACAAACTAATAATACACCATGACTGATGGGTATTTATGTGACTTGTGCATTGTCCAGTGTTGAATTGGTATTGTGTCCAGTACTGCCAGGATAAACCGAACTGGACTAAGTGGGTTCAATAACACTGTAGATAGATTTATTTATCTATGTCACTAATTAAAAATTACTTCTTCTCTATTACAGTTGCCCACTGGATGAAACATTTCGATGGTACTCAATAAATGGGATACAGCAGTGGAGCAGATTTGCTATACAGATGTTTTCCATTACCCGAAATAAGCCCATCTACGTTCACTGCAGGACAGAAATATGCACGACTAAAAGAAAACAGAAATGTACATGGGTAACTATCCTTCCATGAATGCACATTGTTGGTGAGCCTACAGTACATTGTATTTTGAAGGTATTTTAACTGATGGAGAAAAATGTATGAAAAACTAAGTGTGCCCTACATGTCGGTTTTTTTCATAAATAATGACAAAGGAAAACAATTGCCACCTTATATCTACTTTATAAAAATTAAAAATTAGAAAGTAGTAAATGACCGTTCTCTTCACATGGAAAGCCATATGCTAGAGGCCATTACGTTCCTATCTGAATTATTATATTATTATATATTATATTATTATTATATCTGAACATTCCTTCTGAAATTCATATCCTAATTTTCTATTTGCTGTAAGTCTGACCTTACAATGAAAATGTCTATTAATAGAAACATATTATATTTTACAGAAAAAAAAACATTTAAAGCATATTAATAATTGAACATTGAAGCGATATTATTGTTGTTCTGTTGTATACTGGTGACAAAAACATAAGCCCAAAAAACATATACCAGGTCCCTCCTAGATAAGGCATCACCCCAGGCAGCTAGCCCCTAACTACTACCGGCACACTTTGGCTTTCACATTTCTAGAAATAAGGAGCTGACTTTAAGAGAAACAAAATGCAATAAAAATCCCCAAATATACTAAAATACCATACAAGGGAGAGGGTAACCGTAATCCTCTTGCTTATGGAGATAACCCAAAACATAGTCTTATCTCATCTTCCCATCTGCTTTAACCAAAAAAAGAAATATTGTATAAATAAAACATTTATAAACAAAAAATAGCCAAAAGGCAAAAATAAGAAATAAAAGGGATCTGTCTAAAAGGCAATATGTCCCAGTACACAATTCATAGCTCAGAGTCCAAAAACTGAAGCAAAATCCACAAAAACTAGAATATCAAAGGAAAAGGAAATACTTATAAATTTCGAACAGCACGTTGTAACAATCTGAGGGATGATGTCTCATCCACCAGAATATAAAGTTGGTGGTATGTCTCTCAGCTATGCTGTCTTGTGTCCTGCCTCAGCAGGAAAACCGGAGAACTGTGGATAAACCAAGAGAAGTGGGCAAAAGGCACAACAAAGGAAAATAAAAATAAACCATAGCGAGGTCAATTATCAGGCAAAAAGTCAAAATCAAGCAATACAAAAAGAGAAAACACACAGTAGATCAAAATGAAATCCGATAATGTTCCTAGTGGTTGGCGGGTTGTTAAGTCAAGGTCATGACCCTGGAGACCCCATCACCTAAAAATGAGTGGCATGACCCTGACAGTGGTACACAATATGGCTTCCCTTAAAGAAAAAGGCTACAAAGCAACAGTTTTTCCAGCCTAAATCATGACATCATGGTGGCTCAGCCCAGGCCTGCCGCCAGGGGGGGGACAAACGGGACTCTGGTCCGGGGCCCTAACGGAAGGGGGCCCCTTCACACTTGTTTTTTTTTTTTGGCATGTGGGGACCACACATACCCAGTTGTCTGGGGCCCAAATACTTCTGCCAGTGGGCCTGCTCAGCCTCTTGGGGCTCTGTTCACAGAAGAGAAGCAACATATAAACTTAGCATATAACATAAACCTTATAGTACGTAAATACTAAATAAACATTGCAGAAATTAAATAAAACAGTCAAAAATAACAGAAAACAACATATCAGAAAGTACCCAAATCTTGTTTGAAAAATAAGAACTTTAAATCACAAAAGACAAATAACTTTAATGTAAAACATTATATGTTGACCTTAAGCTTCCTACATTTTTCAATTATCAAGTACCTCATAGCCTTTGAAAAGGCATAATGAAGGCACTACCTAATGACAGACCCCTTAACTGAGACGTGTTGTCTTTACTGAAGGATCGCTAAAGTGTTACTTCGCTTTTCCAGCAGCCGTGCTCCCTGAGACAACACAGCTGTGAGCCGCACTTAAAGCAGGATGCTGGAAATTACAAGAAGCAGCATCCAGTTCTCCTCATCAAAATGAACAGCTGCCTATTTAGCTGCACTTTCCTGTGAAAGAGCCAACTGCACATACTTATAGTTACATTTGGTGACACCTGCTAAGCGTGCCAAATGTACGGCTTGAGACAGCATGGCTGGGACACGTAGTTAGGTTACTAGTAATTACAGAGATGCCCCATGATAACTGAGCTTACTTTGTGTACATTTGGTGACACGTGCACACAAAAGCACCAAATGATTAAAACTGTTGAGAGTCTTTAGTGTGCAATACTAGTCTTCCCCATTAGTGACAGCTGCTATTTATTCATCTGTTTCAAAACTAGTTTGCTTCATTCATAAGTAAAAAAAACAAGTTTCTATAAGAAAATTTGAACTACAGTTAGAAGTCAAGCAAAATGACACATATTATTGGCTAACTTAAAAAGATTACAATATGCAAGCTTTCCAGGCAAATCGGGCCCCTTGCAGAATTGTCATAACCCAAGACCCACCTGTAATGAAAAAAGGGGTTCAAATCTCACTACAGACACTGTGTGACCCTGACTGAGTCACATGACCTGTCTGTGCTCCAATTGGAAAACCAAAAGAAATGTAACCAATTGCATCATAAACGTTGCAAGTCGCCTTGGATAAAGTTGTCGGCCAAATAAGTAAATGTGAGTGCTGCTTCATGGCACAGAGGTGCCTGTTCAGTTTTCTTTTGTGTACAGTATGCATTTCTTCCCATATTTACCAGGATTTCCATCAGTAGATGTACTGGCCTTATGTGTATATGGGTCTTTCAGTGTGCGTACCCTATAACTGAGTGGTGTTCCCTGCAGAGCTGTTTGGTGCCTTTGTACAACATAGCCTGCAGTGCTCTGGAACCCTGACTGACAGTTAGCAGGTGTAGTAAATGGTTTAGATAGTGATTTTTTAATAGTTCACTTTTCACCCTATATTCAACCAAATTACTAGATGCTTAGTCAAGAAGATCTTGTACAGTGGCCAGAGAATGAGGATTTGCTTTAATTGCTAAAATTTCTTGCCTTTTTGCCCAGGTAAATGAGGCAGTAACCCTAGATTTCCACTGCATACCCATACCTTCACTGACTCAATTCAAAGAAATGGCTGCTCTTACAACTGCAATGATTGTTATTTTATTATGGGAGTAATGACGGAAGTTCAAGAGATGAAAATGTTGTGATGAATGTGTGGAGTGAACAAAATATGATATATTTATAGGTGATTACTCTTGTATGCACAGAGTACAGTAAAATTGTGAAAAGTATATGGTGGGAGAATCTATCAATGGGGGGTTGGATATTTAAGGATAAAAAAAGAAAACTGCATACTAAAGAGAGGGCATTAGAGATGGTGTTACCAGATAAAAGAACAAGAGGGAAATCAAAAACCAGAAAGAATAATGTATTAATATTGGGTGTAATTAGACTATGGCCAGAAATAAAATATCATGGAAAACATAGATACACCTCCATTGTTGAACACTCTGAATAAGAGAAAAGCCAGAGGGAAAGAGAAAGAAGAGTCAATGAATGTTAGTTGAAAATAAGTTTGATTTTAACCACATTCAAACTAATACTGAAACTTTGAGAGCCAAGTACTAATAAGTCACGTTCGGTTTACTGCCAAGGTGATTCTGCACTCCTACTGACAGTGCCCTTGAGTCTTCTGAGTTGCCTTTATGTATGTATGTATGTGTATATATATATATATGTGTATGTATATGTGTATGTATATGTATATGTATATATGTATATGTATATATATATATGTGTATATGTATATATATATATATATGTGTAAATATATATATAAATATGTATGTATATATATATATATATATATATATATATATATATATATATATATATATATATATATATATATATGTATGTAAATAATATATTGTAAATTATTTTTTCACCACATTATAGTGGCACATAGGACAATGCAACACCTCAGAAATGTATACAATTTAGTCCACAGCATACATTATTTTTAATTTTATCCTGCCTTGACTGATGTGCCAGCCTCAATGAATCAAGGCATTTGGCAAGGAATGTAGCCACAGATATCTCTCTGTCAGAATATATGAATGTTTCAATCTGATGTCTTTGGATTTAGGAGTGTGTTAAACGTGAAAACAAAAGGAAAAGGGAGTCTCACAAAGGAATGTTTCAGCAAGTAAACACCATTCTTTCAGTGGGGCCCATCATTGTTCCAGATCAAGAGCACACTACAGATGAATCCAAGAAATGGATTTCTTTTTGTAAGTATATATGACTTGTAATTATACTGGGAAGCATTTTTATGCTTTGCATATGTTGTTATTTTTGACAAACGTAACTTACAGGTTTTTAGAATACTGTAAAATTGTGTACATATTTCTTTTTACAAGTGTAGCACCGAACAATGAAGATACTTGCTTATGGGCCTTATGGGATAGCTTAGCTATTAGCTGAACAAACAGGCTTGGTGGTCTCATTTGTCAAATTTGTTATATTCTAAATCAGGAGCAGAAGTGAACAGGAAGCCTTCAAATTCCTGTGCCCTGACCACTATATCATTCTAATTTTCTACTAAGTAAGGTGACACATGGTTAGCCAAATTGTATTTCTTTTCAAAGTGCTATGCATAGCTGAAATTATGAAAGGCATCTTGCATAATAGTGTTTTGAGATGCAGCGCATTGAAAAGCATACTTTAAAGAATGACTGATTAATTTGTGAAAAGACAGTGCCCTTAATGAGATAAGTTATAAAAAGAGAGAATGATGTGAAATGTTTTATAAACATGCTTATTAAGCACTTTTTGAAAGTGTGCACCATGAAGGTCATAGCATAAAGTAATGATGGTAAGTGCTTTACAGTGGTTTTAAGTATGATTGGCACTATATTATATAAACTGCCAAGTCAGATGTTTTCTTTCTTTATAGTCATTCTGGTGCTTATTTGAGAGGGATTTGTTGTTTATCATAATAATATTTTTATTTATTGAACATCTGATAAAAGCCAAATTTCCCCTTGGTGACAAATAAGGATCAATCAATCTATTTATTTTGCTTTCAAATTACGTTGCACGCTTTAACGTAGTGTTCATCATCAAATATTAATCTATCAACTGTTTATTCAAATTCAAAGTTTATATATCTTTTAAAATTCTGCTACAGTATTAAGGACTACTGGTAAAGATATTTGTGGGTCTGATATATACAGTACCATATCTGTATATAGTGATACTTTCTGTTCAAGTCATTCTCTGATAATCCCTTTCTCCAATGCACATCAAAAGTAAATGGCCAATGGCGATTGCAAAAAGAAATGCTAATGGAGAGCACCCTTGTCAAGTACCATGTTGTAATTTGAAGTAATTTGAGGTCATGTTGTTCATACAGACAGAGGCTTCTGGACTGGTATACAGAAATTTTATCCATGCATACATATTTTGGCCAAACCTATATTTGTGTAATGTAGTGAATAGATAGTTCCATTCAACTCTGTCAAAGCATTTTTCGCTGTGCAAAGATTTCAGTAAGATCTCTGGTGTGTTACATTTTATGGGAAAGCATACTGTTATATATTAAACAGATGCCGAAGGTCAGAAGCCAAGTGTCTGCCTTTAATAAATCTGGTTTGGCCTTACAGAAGGAAGCACTTTCTCAGTTATTCTGGCTAAAACCTTGGAGAGTATCTTAACATCATTATTCAGAAGTGAAACTGGTCTGTATGATGCAATTTGGAATAATTCCTTATTTTTTTCAGGAAGCCGATAAATTAATGCTTGGCGAAACATTTAAGGAAGAATTTTGTTGTCTTTAGCTTCTATAAATATTGCTAATAATAGAGGAGCCAACTTAGTTGAAAATGTTTTATAAAATTCCACTGTGTAGCCATCAAGGCCTGTAACTTTCCCACTTTGGAATTCGCTTTTAGCATCCAGTAGTTCTGAGAGTGTCAGATGTTTGTTTGGTGCCTCTGCACTAAGAATATCAAACTGTGGTATTTGTATTGCATCAAAAACTCCTTTGATTGTGTCTCATCTTCTTTAAACTGAGTGAAACATAAGGACTTGTAGTACTCTCTAAATGTGTGGGTTATATTTTAATGGTCAATTTTTATTCCACCTGTGTTAGCAATTTCTGTTTTTGCGTTGCAAACGTCCTGCTTGTGGATTTATTTAGCTAAGATCTTATTAGCCTTCTCTCCATGTTCATAATAATAATGTTGTGATTTAAGGATTAGTTGTTCCTTTTCTTTTGTTGTTAAGAGGTTGAATTCTGATTGCAGAGCCTGTCTTTACCTCATTTGCAGATCTGGCGTATTCTTGATCTATTCTGCAAATTTCACTGATTTAACTCTGACGCCAATTTATTTTTATGGGAAAGATATTAAATAATCTGACCTCTTATAAATGCTTTCAGAGTAGCCCAGAGTATTCCTGCATAAACCTCTGATGATGAATTTGTCTAATAAAAAATAATCAATTTATTTTTTCAAAAATCTTATTTTCATCCTTTTCTCTTTTTTATAGGGGCACAGTATGAAAATGTGCTGGCCTTTGTTGCAATTGTGGCGGGTATTCTCCTTTCAATAATTTTAGGCATAATATTATTGAAAGCCATTATACGCTCAAAAGAGAGGTGACCTATGAGAGGTGTGCTTTATCAAAACCACCTTTCGCTCATAATGGACATTTATAAACTTTCATATTTGTAAGTGTTCACTGGGGTGAATTTTCTAAGTAAAGAAAATATGAAACACCCCCACCCCCTACTCAAGTCTGATCATTTTAGATGCTGGCTACCATTGACTAGTAAAATGCCATTTACATTATATAGTGTCTTTATATATTCCCATGGTATTATAATATAACTTTCCATGTATTGCTTAAAATGGGAGCAAAGTAACTTGGTCAGGGTCACACATTGTTTTAAATTCCCAGTGGTTTAAAGCCAGGGCCTTGTCTACAAACAACACATTTTTCTCATGTATATTAGTACAATAAAAAATAAACGGCACATTTGCAAAGCTTGAGAGAAAAACTGTTTTTCAATTATGGTACACAATTTGTGTTGGGAACCCAACCACAGGGGATGCACAAGCCAGTGTGCTTCTTTGTGCCGGTCTCAAGCCAGTATAAATGGGGAGGGTTATGTCAGGAAGGGCATCCGAAGTAAAATTTTGCCATATCAATATGCGAACAGCAATACAGATTTCCATACTGGATCGGTCGATGCCCGGGTTAATAACAGCCGCCACCAGTACTGTTAGCGATCAGGGTGCAGCCGGAAATTGGGCTACTGTTGGCCGAAGAGTGGGGAGACATGCCCAGAGGCAGGAGGAGAGTGGAACTGAAGGTAGAAACTTTGAATGCTGGCAGTATGACTGGTAAGGGGAGAGAGTTAACTGATGTGATGGAGAGAAGGACAGTTGATATATTGTGCCTGCAAGAGACTAAATGGAAGGTGAGATGAGGAGGTGATGGGTAGGTATGGTGTCAAAGAGAGGAATGAAGAAGGTCAGATGATTGTGGAGTTTGTGAAAAGGATGGACAAGGCTGTGGTGAATACATATTTTAAGAAGAGGGACGAGTAACATAGGGTGACATACAGTCATGACCAAACGTTTTGAGAATGGCACAAATATTGGTTTTCACACAGTTTGCTGCTTCAGTGTGTTTAGATCTTTTTGTCAGATGTTTCTATGGTATACTGAAGTATAATTACATGCATTTCATACGTTTCAAAGGTGTTTATTGACAATTACATTAAGTATATGCAAAGAGTCAATATTTGCAGTGTTGGCCCTCTTTTTCAAGACCTCTGCAATTCGTCCTGGCATGCTGTCAATCAACTTCTGGGTCAAATCCTGACTGATGGCAGCCCATTCTTGCATAATCAATGCTTGTTTTTTGTTTGTTCATGCCCCTCTTGAGGATTGACCACAAGTTCTCAATGGGATTAAGGTCTGGGGAGTTTTCTGGCCATGAACCCAAAATGTTGATATTTTGTTCTCTAAACCACTTAGTTATCACTTTTGCCTTATGGCACAGTGCTCCATCATTCTGGAAAAGGCATGGTTTCTCACCAAAATATTCTTTGATGATCAGGAGAAGTTGTTCTTGGAGGATGCTTTGGTACCAATCCTTATTCATGGCTATGTCCTTAGGCAAAATTGTGAGTGAGCACACTCCCTTGGCTTTGAAGCAACCCTACACATGAATGGTCTCGGGATGCTTTACTGTTGGCGTGACACAGGACTGATGGTAGCGCTCACCTTTTCTTCTCCGGACCACATTTTTTTCTGGATGCCCCAAACAATCGGAAAGAGGATTCATCAGAGAAAACGACTTTACCCCAGTCATCACAAGTCTAATCCCTGTACCTTATGCAGAATATCAGTCTGTCCCTGATGTTTTTCTTGGAGAGAAGTGGCTTCTTGTCTGACCTTCTTGATACTAGGCCATCCTCCAAAAGACTTCGCCTCACTGGGTGTGCAGTTGCACTCACACCTGCCAGCTGCCATTCCTGAGCAAGCTCTGCACTGATGGTGCCTCAATCCTGCAGCTGAATCGACTTTAGGAGACAGTCCTGGTGCTTGCTGGACTTTCTTGGGTGCCCTGAGGCCGCCTTAATAACAGCAGTGGAAATTTTTTCGGGGATTAAGTTCATTTTCATGGCAAAGAGGGAGGACTGATCACTCTTCATAACATTCTGGAGTATATGCAGATTACATAAAAACTTAGTGAAAATGTTATATTTGTCATTCTCAAAACATTTGGCTACAACTGTACAAGCTTGGAGGAAGGTGTACACAGGTAGATTATATCCTATGCAGGAGGGTCAATCTGAGATTGAAGACTGCAAAGTGGCGGCAGGGTAGAGTGAATTTAGCCAGCATAAGATGGTGGTCTGTAGGATGATGTTGGAGATCAAGAAGAGGAGGAGAGTGAGGGAAGAGCCAAGGATCAAATGTTGAAAGTTGGAAAAGTAAGACTGCAAGGTTGAGTTCAGGGAGGAGGTAAGATATGCACTGGGTTTCAGTGAAGAGTTACTAGACAGCTGGACAACTCCAGCAGAAGTAGTAAGGGTGACAGCAAGAAGGGTGTTTGGTGTGACAACTGGACAGAGGAAGGAGGAAAAGGAAATCTGGTGGTGGAATGGGAAGGTACAGGAGAGTATACAGAGGAAGAGGTTGACAAAGTGGTGAGTTGCAGAAAGTAGATAAGAGCACAAGGAGATGAGGTGTAAGGTGAAGAGAGAGATGGCGAAGGCTAAAGAAAAGGTGTATTATGAGTTGTATGAGAATGTGGACACTAAGGAGGGAGAAAAGGACCTGTACAGATTGGCTAAACAGAGGCATTGAGCTGGGAAAGATGTACAGCAGATTAGGGTAATAAAAGATAAAAATAGAAATGTACTTAACTGTGGAAGGTGTGTTGAACAGATAAAGAGTACTTTGAGAGGCTGATGAGAATGAGAGAAAGAGCGAGAAGGTTGGATGATGGTAGGGCAGTGAATCAGGAAGTGCAGTGGATTAGAATGGAGGAAATAAGGACAGCTATGAAGAGAATGAAGAATGGAAAGGCCATTTTTCCAGATGATACATCTACGGAAGCATGGAGGCGTTTAGGAGAGATGGCAGTGGAGTTTTTAACCAGATTGTTTAATGGAATTTTGAAAAGTGAGAAGGATGCCTGAGGAGTGTAAAAGAAGTGTACTGGTACCGATTTTTAAGAATAAGGAGGATATGCAGAACTGTAGTAACTACAGGGGGATAAAATTGATGAGCTACAGCATAAAGTTATGGGAAAGAGTAGTGGAAGCTAGGTTAAGAAGTGAGGTGATGATTAGTAAGCGGCAGTATGGTTTCATGCCAGGAAAGAGCACCACAGATAAGATGTTTGCTTTGAGAGTGTTGATGGAGAAGTATAGACAAGGCCAGAAGGAGTTGCATTGCGTCTTTGTGAACCTGGAGAAAGCATATGACTGTGTGCTTCGAGAGGAGTAGTGATATTGTATGAAGAAGTTGGGAGTGGCAGAGAAGTATGTAAGAGTTGTACAGGACATGTACGAGGGGATTGTGACAGTGGTGAGGTCTGCAGTAGGAATGAAGGATGTATTCAATGTGGAGGTGGGATTACATTAGGGATCGGCTCAGAGCCCTTTCTTATTTGCAATGGTGATGGACAGGTTGACAGACGAGATTAGACAGGAGTCCCCATGGACTATGATGTTTGCTGATGACATTGTGATCTGTAGCGAGAGTAGGGAGCAGGTTGAGAAGACCCTGGAGAGGTGGACATATGCTCTAGAGAGGAGAGGAATGAAGGTCAGTAGGAACAAGACAGAATACAAGTGTGTGAAAGAGAGGAAGGTCAGTACAAAGTAACAGGCGTTGTGGAAGAGAGGTGAAAAAGAGAGTGCATGCAGGGAGGAATGGGTGGAGAAGAGTGTCAGGAGTAATTTTTGACAGATGGGTACCAGCAAGAGTGAAAGGGAAAGTCTACAAGACGGCAGTGAGACCAGCTATGTTATATGGGTTGGTGATGGTGGCACTGACCCAAAAAACAGGAGACAGAGCTGGAAGTGGCAGAGTTCAAGATGTTAAGATTTGTATTGGGTGTGACGAGGATGTACAGGATTAGAAATGAGTACATTAGAGGGTCAGCTCAACTTGGACGGTTGGGAGACAAAGTCAGAGAGGTGAGATGCTACGTATATTGGGAAAAGAATGTTAAGGATGGAGCTACCAGGTATGAGGAAAAGAGGAAGGCCTAAGCGAAGGTTTATGGATGTGGTGAGGGATGTCATGAATGTGATGGAGCAGGATACAGAGGACAGGAAGATATGGAAAAAGATGATCCTCTGTGGTGACCCGTAACAGGAGTAGCCAATGGAAAAAGAAGAAGCTGTGATGCAGAATGCACTGCCACTCTAAACACAAAACAACTGTACCCTCAATGAAACACAATAAGCACACAGCTGTCATGGGGTAAGCACAAACATGTTTAATTGTTAGCAAATTGTTCAAAAGGTAAAAGGGACACAGATAATCTTTGTTTGATAAAAAGGAGCCCAATAATAGGAGAACCACCAAGTAAGGGGTAGAGGAAGAAATAGTGAGTGGATAGGATCAGATCAGTGGTAACAAGAAGAAGATGACGATACCAAATTACCAAAGAGATCTGAACAACATTATTGTCCATGGCTTGAGTATGAGAGAAACTGGCCAGCAGGTCCAGGCAAATCTAAGCTGCTTCTCTGTTGCATCCATAATTGGCACATTTGGAAAAGAAAACCAGTAATTCACATTACTTAACTTTTATAGTTGTTGTATTTGTATAAACCTACTTATGTGTGTCCATGAATTGTCTCATAGTGAATAAAAGAAAATGAACTTTGGTGGTCAAAATTATTTATTTTTTTTACAGAATTAAAAAGGCAGAGAGTGAGTGGTAGTAGATTAAATATATTTGCGCAAGACCAGCAGAATGCTATTGTTACAGTTTTTCCCCATTTTGTACACATAAAAAATTGAACTATACACACAGTTCTGAAAACGTGAAGCTCATGTATCAACAACATGACTACTAAAGTGTTAAGCCCTCAGCACAATTCCATTGGTCTCGCACAAATATTCTAAATAACAGTTTTGCAAATCTATGAACACAAATTGCATCATTTTGCACACTTTGTTCACCTAGAAACACAGGCCTTCAAATTGCAACACCCTGATTACCAATTAGTCTTACTAATGTTGAACCTACACAAACTCAATTGGAAGAACAGTTCAATTGTGTGTTAGAGTCAAAAAGAAGCCTCAAGTAACTTATACAGGTGTTAGCCAAGAAGATAGAGCAGCAAGAACACAGAGGAAGAGTGAGAGTAGGAGGAAGCCTAGAAGGCAGCAGAGGCCATCCAGAATGAGGAAGAGGAAGACAAAGGAGAGCCAATATTTCCAATAAAATACATGCAACTTTGGTGGACCATGTAATCAATCATGACCTAACCATGACTGAAGTTGGGCAGCGGTTCCAGCCGAATGAGAGTCCCTTCACAGTAGCCTCAGTTATCAGGGCCTTGAGAGAATAGGTAAGTAACCACTTGAGAAGTTTTACAGTACTCTCTACTGTAATTACAGTATACCATTACTTTATGGTTTCTGTGACTATCTACAATGCTCATAGAATGGAACCCTACAGTGTAATGTTTTGTCTTGCATTTACATATCTATACAGTAAAATGTGTATCCTATAATGTGTGTGTGTGTATATACTTTTCACAGAACAGAAAGACGGCCAGCAAGAGGTGGCAGAGGCCAGAAATTCAAAGAGAACAAGACACCACTATAACCAACATGGCTTTGGAAAATTAATGCCTTTACCCTGAGGAAAATCATAGAGTCCTGGAAGACGATAACCATTTTGCAAACATCCACAATCGAGTATGTCTTAAATCAACACTAGCTGAGGATAAAACGGGTATATTGTGTTCCATTTGAGTGCAACTCTGACCATGTGAAGGAGCAATGATACCAATATGTACATGCGAGTACAGCATCCTCTCAGTACTCTGCATAGACATGTTACTATGTACCTCAGTGTTCCTGTGTGTATGTCTTTTGTCTGATAGGTACATTCTCCCTCTTTCTTAGAGAGCTTGAACTTGATACCAGTGCTGTATCATATGACTATATCTGCATTGACGAGGCAGGGTTCCACCTACAGACGACCAGGTAGCGGGAGAGGAACAGCATTGGCAACTGTGCCATTGTCAATGTCCCTGGGCAGCGTGGTAGAAATGTGTGCTGCTATTCGTCAACGTGGGGTCATGCATCACAATTTGGTCTTTTCAACTCTCCCCCTTTGCTAACATTCCTTGCAAACTCAAAAATGTCTTCATCCTCCCACAGCCTACCTTCATTGTCATTTAGGATAGTGCAAGTTTCCACTGGGCTGCTCTAGTCCACAAATGGTTCACCAACAACCAATGTTTTATAGTGTTGTACCTTCCACCATGTGCCCCATTTCTAAATCCAGTAGAAGAATTCTTTTCAGCATGGTGGTGGAAAGTGTACAAATGCAGACCCCATGAGTGTGTGCCCACTACTCCAGGCAATGGAGGAGGCATGTGATGACATCTACACAGATGAATGCAGGGATGGATCCACCATGCCAGGCATTTTTATTCCCCTGCTACAAGGCCTGGGACAACATCACAGCCGATGTGGATAAGGCCTGACCAGGACCAGAGTCTGGATGCTGAGTGATCTGTTTCAGTGCATTTTGCAGTTGTTTTTGTCAGTTCAGCTGGACACTTTGTTTTGTAGTAATGAATAAGTATTTCCTATGTTACCATTTTATATCTGTACACTGATTTTCTTTGTAGTGTTTCTTATTGTACTTGCATTACATTGGTGAAATTACTGACTTTTGCTACCTACTACGTGAGATAGGTAACATTTGTGTTGCAAATACATGTAGCACTGTAAATGTTATTTCAGGACAATTCACGAAATTGAGGAAAAGGAAACTTATTTCCACACACTTGTGTGCATTTGAATAAGTAACATGGCCTCATGAAGCCAAAACATAAATAAACACTTTTGATGGTAACATTTTGAATTTATCACATTAGTGTTTATTTGATGTTCTGTAAGACATAAACATATAATAGCTGTGTGTCTTATTTTGCTGGAAGGAATCGGTTTTGAGAAGAGAGAACATGGCTTTGAGTGCTGTGTTTCATTTTGCAGGAGATTTGTGGTTTTTTGACCAAGTAGTTAACTCTTTTCAGTTTGTGTTTTGGAGTTTTGAGAAACTGTAAAAGGCAGCCAGTTAGTGGTAATAGACAACATATAGCAGGACAGTGCTATTGTTGACATGGTGTGTTCCAATAACTCCTATAAGGTTAATAAAAATACAGAGAAATATAGTAGAAGACAAGAAGGTTTCAATTTATTTATTGTGAGCCAGAGTATCATTCACTGTGTTCTACAGTGCAACAGACTGCGTATGAAGCAGCTTTATCTTAAACGTGTTCCATTCCAATGCAACAGTAATAGAGTAAAAGACCTGCATTTTGAATATGTCCACGTTAGACCCATCCTATTCCGCTTATCCAAGGTCGGGTCGCAGGGGCAGCAGCTTGAGCAGAGAGGCCCAGATTTCCCTCTCCCCGGCCACTTCTAGCTCTTCCCAGGAGAATCCCAAGGCGTTCCCAGGCCAGCCGGGAGACATAGTCCCTCCAGCATGTCCTGGGTTTTCCCCGGGGCCTTCTCTTGGTTGGACATGCCCAGAACACCTCACCAGGGAGGCATCCACGAGGCATCCTGATCAGATGCCCGAGCCACCTCATCTGACTCCTCTCGATGCGGAGGAGCAGCAGCTCTACTCTGAGCCCCTCCTGGATGACTGAGCTTCTCACCCTTTCTTTAAGGGAAAGCCCAGACACCCTGCGGAGGAAACTCATTTTAGCCACTTGTATTCACAATCTTGTTCTTTCGGTTGCTACCCATAGCTCATGACCATAGGTGAGGGTAGGAACATAGATTGATTGGTAAATTGAGAGCCTTGCCTTATGGCTCAGCTCCTTTTTCACCACGACAGACCGATGCAGAGCCCACATCACTGTGGACGCCGCACTGATCCACCTGTCGATCTCACGCTCCATTATTCCCTCACTCGTGAACAAGACACCGAGATACTTGAACTCCTCCACTTGGGGCAGGATCTCTCCCCCAGCCCTGAGAGGGCACTCCACCCTTTTCTGACTGAGGACCATGGTCTTGGATTTGGAGGTGCTGAGTCTCATCTCAGCTGCTTCACACTCTGCTGCGAACCGATTCAGAGAGAGCTGAAGATCACGGCCTGATGAAGCAAACAGGACATCATCATCTGCAAAAAGTAGTAACCCAATCCTGAGTCCACCAAACCCGACCCCCACAACACCTTGGCTGCACCTAGAAATTCAGTCAATAAAGGTTATGAACAGAATCGGTGACAAAGGACAGCCCTGATGGAGTCAAACTCTCACTGGAAACGGGTTTGACTCACTGCCGGCAATGCGGACCTGGCTCTGACACCGGTTGTACAGAGACCGAACGGCTCTTATCAGGGGGTCCGGTACCCCATACTCCCGGAGCACCCCCCACAGGATTCCCCGAGGGACACGGTCGAATGCCTTTTCCAAGTCCACAAAACACATGTAGACTGGTTGGGCAACCGTCTAGGATTCTGCTAAGGGTGTAGAGCTGGTCCACTGTTTTGCGACTAGGATGAAAACCATACTGTTCCTCCTGAATCCAAGGTTCGACCATTTTTTACATAAATGGGTATGTCAATGGTAAACTTTAATATATATATATACTGTATATACACTCTTAGTACCATTTATATGCTATAGAATTACTTTTTACTCTGATTCCACAGATTTTTTGGAGCTGGAGTCGATGGAGACACTGCAGGAATTTATCTATGTAGATGAGGCAGGCTTTAACCTTGCAAAGAGAAGGATGAAAGGTTGTAACATCCTTGGCCACTGTGCAACTATACATATTCCTGGCTGGTGTGGGGGCAATGCCACTCTCTGTGCAGGCATCAGCCACCATCGAGTCCATCATCATGCCACCATAGGACCATAAAACACAGCACATCTACTGACATTTCTGAGTGGACTTCGAGATGTGCTGATGGAACAGAAACATCAACAGCAGAACCAGCCACCACACTCATATGTCATCATTTCAGACAATATCATTTTGTATCCTAGTATTCTAGTTCATGAACGGTTCCAGTGTCACACAAGATTCTTAAATGTCTTCCTTCCACTCTATTCTCCACTCCTCAACCTTATTGAGGAATTATTCTTGACAGGATGGTGGATAGTACTGTATATTATAGACATCCACATGAGATAATCTACTTCATACTATGGAGATGGCTTGTGATGACACAGCCACAAAGTCCATCCTGGGGTGGATTTGCCACAATAGGGGAAATTTCTCACGCCATCTTGCCAGGGAGGATGTAGCATGTGATGTTGATGAGGCCCTTTGGCCTGACCCAGTCCAATGACAGGATGCTGGGTGACTGCATTACTTTACATTTTTGGTGTATTGAATGTTTCCTGTTGAACTTTATAACTATACAGTTCAGAAGGGTATATTTTGGGGGTGAGGTGCAGAAGAGCGAGAGGCACGTATTAAAAAATCAAATTTATAATTTCCAAAAATGGTTAACATTTTATGTTTTTGTTTGCATTGTTCCTTCTACATTTAGCAATTTACATACTTTCCCCTTGTGCGGTTTTTCCTCAGTTTATCAACATATTTGTTTTGACAACAGCGTTTTCAATTGATTAGTATTAAAGAGTGACAGAAGTAGTCTCTATATATTTGATGAACGAGTTGTGTGTTTTGACAACAAAGATTCATTTTGAGCAATGTTAAAATTATTTTGAGTCAATTGTTGGTTTTTGACAGACAAAGATGCATTTTGGAGAATGCAGGTAAGAAGTTTTTGGTTTGTGTTTATAGGTTTCAAAAAAGGTAATGTAATTACAGGAAATGTGTCTTAGCAGTTGCAAAAATGTAAAAATAAGCCTTGTCCACACTAATATGTTTTTCCTTAAAAATGCAGAGATTAGTCTCTTTTTTTAGCAATACGTACATCCACACTACCCTGTCACTTTTAACTCCTGAAAGCACTCTGCTGAGCTGTATACTGCTTACTGCTGAAAGTACCGGCTCTGTGTTTCAGTGTGGATAAATGAAAATAGTTTTTTTGAAAAAAGAACCTCTAATCATGCTCTGATTTGTTCCCGCTTATTATGCAGGCCTGCCCTGATTAGATCCTGCAATGTCTCATTCCCTAATTTGTCACTCTCCACAGAATAAAATCATATTCTAAGACAGTGGGCATAAAAGAGTTGCTTTCCATGGTGCTTCTGTGCTGCATACCTGTATACATTTGAATTACGTTTTTTGCAGTTTGAATGCTGTATACATGCACGAAAGGCAAATCATTTACTGATCACTACAGCTTAACAATAAATCCTAATGCTGGCAGCATTACCGTTGTACTGAAAAATGTAGAGTCCCCTGAAAATCACATTGTAAATAACTCAGTTGATAGCATCTTATCAATGTTATTTACATAAACTGTACATTGATTAAACTGGTGAAAGGTTGACAGACAATTAAAGACAAGGGATGATTGGGGTTGAAGACAAGATGGTTCAAATGAAGTGGATAATTTAGCTAGGACATTGGGGAACAACCTACTCATTTTGAAAGATGTCCAGGGATTTTTTTTTTATGACCACAAAGAGTCAGGACCTCCATTTTACGTCTACTCTGAAGGACAAGACCATTTTTCTTCAGCACAGAGCCGTTATCACTGCACTGGGGTATTGAGATCCACCTACAGACCACAGGGTAAGTGTCCCCTGCTGGTCTCACCAAGACCTCGGCCAGCAGCATCCCAAGCTTTTTCTAGATGGTCTCCCATTCAAGTACTGACTGGGCCCAAATATTCTTAGCTTCATGTGAATGACCTGTTCTGAAGTGCAGGTGGTATGGCTGCTGGCCAAGATGTGCTCCAATTGCTATGGACTGCCTATAATCACTCCTCTCACAAACGAACATCAAACTGATCACCTTTTTTATTGTTTTTGTATTGCTTTAACATGTATGGTGTTTTATTTAAGACCAGGCTACCATTGCCAGATCTGAGGATTGTTACTTTTAAGTGTGATTAGTGCATTAATGTGACACTGAAGCAATTTGCTGTAGCTCCTTAAACAATTTCATTGCATTTATATGCTGTGAATGCACAATCTGAGTCCTGTGTGCTGAAACTTTTGAAAGAGAATAAAGCACAAGGAATCTGATTTTCACTGGACTTTGAATTTTTCACTACACAGTCAGTCTGTTCAATTAGTCAATCACTCAGTCAGTCATTTTCAAATCTGCGTAGCCCTGAACAGAGTTATGGGGGTCTGCTGGAGCATATCCCAGCTAAAACGGGGCACAAGGCAGGAACAAACCATAATGCGAACACACACACACACCAACCATACAATAGGGCCAATTCAGAATCGCCAGTTCACTTAACCTACAAACCTACAAGCACCCGGAGGAAACCCACACAGACACAAGGAGAATGCAGGGAGGACCCAGGACATGAACCCTGACCAGCTTACTGCGAGGCAGCAGCGCTACCACTGCACCACCACCACCACACCACCATGCCACTTCCCTTCAATTAGATTTCCTTCAATGCTTGCATGCCCACTGTAGCTGAAAGACTACATCATGTGCTCTTTAGTTTGGAGAAAGATACTATTGCAACCAATGTGAATTTCTAGTGTGGACGGAGATTGATCATTGTGCAGGTAACTCTTTTGAATTTACTTTGGTACCAGGCTGGAGAGCCCACCTGTCATCAGTGCAATTCTTTTAATTTCATGCAGTTGGTGAAGTGCTGCATTACGACTGCTCTCGGATGGCCTGCTATTATGCTATTCATGTTGGTTTAAAATGCAAATCCAGCAATAAAACATTTTGCATTTTTCACATAAATACCTTTAGAAAAACAAAGGTGGTAACAGTAACATGGAATTATACTAACAAGTCACTGTTGGCTGCAAATGGACTGTGGTATCTTTGATGTTAACAAATTTGCGCTCAGTCTGAAATACTTCGTACCACTGACTTATAGGCATCATTTTTGGCAGGATTAGTACATTGTCTATTGTTTGTTTTGGGATTATTATTTTTTTCTAAATAAAAAGAAAACTAAATCTACACACCGCTTAATCTGTCTTTATTTCTGATGCTGAGGAGACCAATTAGTTTCTTTCACTATTCTGATAAATTAAAATTGTTTTGCTTAATGTTCCTATTTACTTATCAAATATTAAAAACATTGCCCCTTTAAAAAAAGAAAAAATTCATATCCTGTATAAAGGCAGTAGCATTGACTACAGTCACCATGCTGAATGCTACTACCGGTATCCATGCTACATTAGTAGCTCTTGTATAAGCATAAACTGAATTTTAAAAATAATTAAAGTGAAACCTTTAACATTCTGGAGTTTTAACCACATTACCAATTTGTTATTTTGTATTACTTGTAATGCTAATAAATATTTAAACCTCTTCATTATGTTTCTTTCCTCAAAACCCAATCTTGTAATTCTTAAAATAAGACATACAATTCTGCCATCTACTGGACGATTATCAAAATTACACCCAAAAAAAAAAAATCTATCCAAATGTCTTGAATTTATTTACAGTGGCAAATATTTTCAATAAAGAAAGATTAGTTTTCATTTTTAACTCAATATATGACAATACACTATAACATATGCATATTATATTCTTATTTTATTTCAGGGTCATGGGGAGATGAAGCTTTTCTTAGCATCATCAGGAACAAACCAGGAAGCAATTCTGGACAATGTACCAGTCGGAATGCAAGGTTTAGACGCACATCAGGCCAAATTAGAATTACCAGATATCCTAACACATGTCCTAGTATATATGGGTGGAAAACCGATTGACATATAGAGAATATGCAGAGGCAGCAAAGGGTGTGGCATTAGAGCAACCACTGCACCATCTTGATTGCATGACATGTATGAACAACAGCAACCAAGTGAAAAAGAAGAACAATTCTAGCTCTTATTAAAAATGCATATTCTTAAAAAACAAAATGCCATACCTGAATGCAAGCTCACTGGAATGATCTTTAGGGTAAGCCAACGGTCTTGAAACTGAAGATGACATCATAAACTTGACTCTTATTTTACTTTGGAGAGCTCAAGTAAACAGAATTGGCTTTGTTGGGATGAATGGTCTGTTCTTGTCAAAACTGTTTTAATATTCTAATCCTTCAAATACCAGAATGTACTGAGAGAGAGAAAAACGCCTAAGATCAGTGCTGGTACTGTTTGAGTGGGCAATTCTTGTAGGTTCTCAGGTACTACAAAATATAATGTTCAAGTGTCGTAATTGAGAAATCAAAATGTAAAAAATTGTTTTATAAACACCTGCATGTAAAAACACTGTATTAATGTTTGAATCATCTGGGCAACAAAACCCCAACTGGCCTACATTTGAGAGGCTTTGTATGCTGAAGAAGTGCCATAGATTAAAATTAAATTAAAATGCATGAGAGTGTGAACATTCATGCAATAGATACCATTTAATTTTGTGACAAAACAATGTCAGCAAAAAAAAACAAAAAAAACCCAAAACAAAATAAATCGAATTGGAAAATTGAGTCTCAGCAGTTCAGTCTCACAGCCAAGCATTAGAGAAAGCACAGTGTATTTCATCAGGCAGGACTGGCCCCATCGCATTCTCAAGTTCAATTGTTGCCATCAGGTCACAACTTCAAGGCTCCCAGGATAAAAGGCAATGGGTTAAAATTCTCTATAATTCCAGCTGCTATTATTAATATCTTTGAAATAAGTTCAATATTAATAAACATCCACAGGCTTAAATCATAGGTTGAACAGTTAGCATTTGCTTCAGTCAAGTCTAAATGTTGCTTTCATTTTTATGTCTAATAAATTTGATTTAATAAGTATTATGCTTATTACTATATTTTATTTATTTATTTGCACCATTTTGTTTATATTTCATGGCTGTCACCCTTGGGACAATAAAATTAAACTAAAATTCATTTCAGGTTGTTTAAGTTCTGAGCCATCCACAGCAGGAAATAATGTATAAACGTGATAAATGCTTTAATTATGTGTTGTTGCTCTGGGCACAATCCATAATTTGAAATGAACCAACTATACAGATGGGCATCGCTTTTTCTAGTGTTGAAGCCTTTATGTACACACTTCCCATCTTTGTCTTGTTGTAGGATTTTTTTGCACCTTTACAGTTTCCACTTTCTTTTACCATTTGAATCCCACATGTACAGTGTCCCCTCCTTTAATGTTCTTGAAGGACTTCACTGTTCACCTTTTATACCTCATTCAACACGAAAGAGCCAGCCAGACATTTTACATGTCATATCATGTAAAGTGCAAGACTGTTTTGCTCTCTCTGTATGTGTTACTTCAAACCGTACAAATAGAATATTTAAGTTCAATTGTTAATGGTGAGCTCCTGAAGTGATGCGAAATGGTGCAGGAGAGCCTCGCGCACTTCGGTCCCTTCTGTCACTCGTTCCTGGTACGCTGGCACGCTGGGCTGCTGGGGTGCGGCTGGCCACCGCCATTCCTCCCTGAAGACCTCGCCGCGGCTTTCGCATAGATTGTGTAGAATGCAACATGTCAATACCATACTTTTCACTAAATTCACGTTACAGTCACTGCGTTTCACCAGACACTGCCACCTGCCCTGTAACCTGTCAAACGCGTTGTCAATGACCGATCGCGCCGTGCCAATGATGGAATTGTAAGTGCGTTGTGCCGCGGTCAACGTCCCAGTGTCAAAGTACGGCTTCATAAGCCACTTCTGCAACGGATACGCCGCATCTCCAATGAGATAATAGCCGACCTCTTGTCCTCCGATGTTCCTCGTTTCGTTAGGTTGGAAGAATGCATTGTTTCCAAGTTGCCAAAGGTCCGACTGTTTGAGAACTCTTGCGTCATGCACGCTTCCCGGGATGCCAACACAAACGTGCCAAAACAGTCCTCTTCCATCCACAACCGCTTGCAGTATAACGGAGTGCCAATCCTGCTGATTTAAATAGTCGCACTGGTATTCTTGTGGGGCCACGATGGGTATATGGGACACGTGTACAACACCGACACAATTCGGGGCACTCCATCTCCTTTCGAAGTAGTCAGATATTTCTGCCAGTTTCTCGGGGTCAGGAATCTGCATGAGTCTGGGCAGAAATACTTCAGTAACCGCGGTGCAAAACTCACTCACGCAGCGCCACGCCGTAGTGATGCCGACTCCGAACAGGCGCGCAACATTGCGGTACTTTGAATTAGTGGCGAGTTTCCACAGACCGATGGCAACCCGCTTACGCAGGGGTACGCACAGACGGAACTTGGTGTCCCTCCTCTCCATCACTGGCTGAAGTTTGTGGCATACGTACTGGAAAGTCCCCGATGACACTCGGAAATGTTTGATCCACTGACCGTCGGTGAATCCCGACACAGTATTGTCCCACCATTCGGATGACCTGCTTCTTATCCAGGTGACTGGGGGTCTCCGGCGTCTGAATGAGGCGATGACCTGAAATGATGTAATGTTGAATCTTAAAAGAACAAATAAATTCCAGAAAACAATACTATTAATATGTAGTACGATCTTTGTAAGTAAATACTAAGTACCTGTCTTAATGTTTGATTACGGCGCCGCAGCATCTCGTCAAAAAGTGAAGCATCTGCACTCTCCATAGTGAACTCCAATCTTTTTCTCAGTCTCTCTCTCCTTCTTTTCAGTTCTCTTATGTTCCTTTCACTTTCTTCAATCTGCCTTCTTCTGAGCCATAACATTTGAAAAGTTGCAAAAATTAATATTAGTATCACGGTAACTTCCTCCATGTCTGTGTGGGTAGGTACACGACTTCACGTCGCCTAGTTATGACGTACCTATAGTACAAACAACATCTCGTTTAACGTTCTCGCGTGCAATGGAAAAACAGCCGGAACCAGGCTGTTGCGTTGGATGGCTGCCAAATGTCCACAGGCGGGCAAGAAAGAAGGTGTAGGGTGTCTTCTGCTGTACATTAGGTTTTCGGATCGTGTTGTCCGAGTGCTTTTTGGCAGTCTTGCTTTATTTTTACATGGAGAAAGAGAAGTTTAATTTTTCTAGTTAACAAAAGGATAAGAAAAAGAGTAAAAAAAAAGTAGAGTTGTTTGTGTTTCAAATGTTATTGCGCGTTTATTCACTTAATACGGTAAATCTCTCTGGTCTGCCGCTGATATTAGAGCAGAAAGCGGAAACTGGAGAGGAGACTATGTGATTTTTTTTTTACTGTTTAGTTTGTGTGAAATGTTAACGCATGCGTACATGCACTCTTAACTTATTCTAAATTATTTTGGGAAATGCAAGAAGCAGTCGAGGAAAGGCGGTGCCTACCACGGCAACATCGACGGAAGCCAGAAGAAATGGGAACTCGCGGCTTCAGGGACAAATTCAAACAGCCAGCTTTCGAAAACTCGATTCATTTTGGGGTTGTGGGTGGGTTAGCGCTTAGCGGGCAGTCTTTTGAAAGATAATTATGCGCCTATGAGCTCCAGTGTCGTCGTCTGACTGCACTATGGCTACGTCTGTTGGAGTTAACACGACAATCAATTAGGCGAATACTTTGGGAATGTGTATTAGCAGCTTCAATGGCATGGCCTGCAGTCGCCGCCAGTCAATGGGAAGGCACACGGTACAGTCGATGATACGGGTCCAAATGGGATGTAGTGCGCTGGCGCCCGTCCAGAGATTGTACCTCCTCTGCACTCGATGGTTGCTGGCATTGGCTCCAACTGCCCCACGACTCTGCACGGGGGAATGGATGCGGTTTTAGAGACCGGATCAATGAGTCCATCCAAGGGTTATCAGAAACTAGAGGCGAGGGAAGCGCATGCAGCGTTCACAGGGCAGAGGGCTGGGCATATTAGCCATTCCAACCATATCTGTTAAATGTGAAGAGACGCAAGACTTAACAATATCACTGTTAATTGTTCAGTTACAATTTACATTACATTATTTAAGATATAATTTATTAATCTCCAGGGGAAAATTCATCATCACATCAAAACAAAAACAAAATATAAAGACATCGACTCAAAGTAGAATATAAAAATGGATGGGATAATTGTAGTAAATTGATGTTTGTGCTGTTTATGGCTTCTGGCAGAGTGAAGGACGAGACGGTCAACTTGCATAACTCCCCAGGAGCGCTGCTTATTATACCATATATGACGAGAAAGCGCCCCACTGGAGGTAAGGGGCAGCACAGTTCATGATAGCATCCCGTTTTTATGATTTACTTATTTAGCTGACGCCTTTATCCAAAGCGACGTGAAATATCAGATATACAACTATTTACATTAATTTATATTTTTCCAGTTGGAGTAAGGACAGGTGAAGTGACTTGCTCGTAGTCACACGGAGTCAGTTGCGAGATTTATACCCACAACTTAAGGGTTTTAGGTCCAAACCCTTTAGCACTACTCTAAAGTTTTCCCACTAGCTTTCAAAATACGGAGCAGAGAGAAATGGTTAAAAAAAATCGAGGAAAGCAGTTTATTTGGAAAATATATTTTACAATGGTAAAACTTCCACTACAAAAACACAGTTTCCGCAGATCGGCTTAATTTAATTGGGCACAAAAACCAAAACCAACCAAACCTGGACGAGACAGCAGTTATGTTGTAAACTCCAATGTGTGACGTGAGAGATGCAAATTACCCTCAGACTGGGGTATTTGATGAGAGTGCTTGATCTGTAATGCAGCAGAGCTTATCACTGCACGTCACAATTGGTTTTCTTTCCTTTTTTATTTTTATTTGGCATGTTAAATACAAAGTAATGGGGAGGTACATGGTAATCTGACAAGCTCTGCATTACATTTTCAACACACTCCCAGTGTAAAAATTTCCAGCATTCCAGCAAAAATGAGCAATTTGTTACAAATTACAGATTTTTTTACTTGTATAAATACAGAATATTCAGGAATTTGGAACAAATTGTATTTTTAATACATATATAATTAAAAACTATGGAATAAGTAGGCTTTTTTAAAACCCCTTATCAAGCGGGGTCATTTTTGCTAAATCGCTTGTAATTCGACCTCTCCAAATTAGAATCATTGCTGTTATTGAACTATCTGGAGTATAAACACATGTTTGGTCTCTTTGTAAAGGTAACATTCTCTAGTTTCACCCTTAGAATCACTGTAGGTATGACTGATCAAAAGTTATGCACATTAGAACTCACAAAAAAAAACGAATTTTTTTTTTCCTCGCCTAAGTTTTTTTTATGAAAATAAAGGAAAATAAAGCTGGGGGGTATTCCAGAAAGCTTGGTTAACTTACCATTTGGTAACCTCTGGGTTGATTTACCCCAAACCCGCATACCATGAGTATGTCGGTTCCAAAACACCTAAGAAGAGTAAGTTCAATCAACCTCCTACTGGTTACCCAGAGTTAATGCGCGTGCACCGTGCATACATAAAGACGTTTTCAATGGATCGCCGATTTCACGAGTCCAAATGGAAGATCAAGGAGAAAAAAAGCGAGCGGCATATTTCACAGAGGTGGAGTTGGAGGTGTTAATGCAGGCGTTTGAAGAATTCAAGCCTATCATAATGAAAAAAAGTAATACGGCTGCATCGGCTAAAGAAAGAGAGTTGGCTTGGCAAAAAATAACGGACAGAGTAAATGCGTGAGCGTATTAAATTGCAAAATTGACATCGCCTCCCTTTTATTATACTGTAAAATAATGAAACACCCCTTCCGCACCCTTTTCACTGTTCAATCACTTTGAATGCATTCACTTTTCCTGCCATTCATTTCTTTAGGTTAAAATAACAATGTGTATTGACTAGGAATATATGGTTTCTTATTTAATAAGGTGTAATCCGTCTGGATGCAGAAGAACTTTGAGGCAAGTCAAAATGAAACATAAAAACATACTGCAAAAAGGTAATAGTTGATTACACGATCACTGAACTATTGATTAAACACGATTTAGTATATTCTGTCTGTCATGTAGCTAATAGAAAGCAAACTGAAGCCCGTCTAACTGGCGGGGGCCCACCACCACCTCCCCTCACCCCATCTGAGGAGCTGGCTCTGTCCCTTAATAAAGGGCGACCAGTGGTTGCTGGCATTCCAGGGGGCACTTCGTCACACACACCATGCACCACAAGTAGCGCATGGTGAAATGTAAGTTTACCACTATGATTTGTTTTCATTATATGACTTAATAAATTACTATCTCTGTCACTTAAAGACTTCTTCAACATGCTTAATGTTTTTATGCAGGCTGACTTTATTGAACTGCATATGCTGTGTAGGCTACTGTGTGCTTAGTTGTATTACTGTGACATGTTTTTTTCCTGCATTTTTGGTTTTTCTTTGATAATATTGAGAATTTAATGGGTTGTATTTTCCTATAGATACTGATAGAGGGATTGTATTATTGGACCCTACAGAAAGGACACAGTCTGTCACAGCTGTAAGTGTTTTGTTGTCAGGTTCCTTTAGTTGCTTTTACATATTTTTTTTCTTTTTGCCAGATAATGTATACTTGCATATTTCCTCTATAGGTTGAAGATGACGATGAAGAGACCACATCTGCTGTGACAGAAGTGGACAATGCTGGTGGATCCACTGAGGTATGATGCATACCATTATAATGCATGCCCCCTTTTTACATTAGAGTAACAAACTGTCATTGTCCTTTCACAGTACATACATGGGGATTTGCCCACAGATGACGGTCCTTCAGCCTCAATGCACGATCTAAGCAGTGTAAGAATTTATGTGCATTTGTCCATATTTTAATGTTATTGTCTGACAGAATCTCATTCATTTAATTATTTTTGGCTTCTTAGTTGCCAGCAAAGGAGCTGTATAAGGTCCATCTTCAAAAACAAATAAGAAAAAGTGACATGGAGATGGACCTTATACAGCTTCAAATGGAGGCGAAAAGGCTATCCATAAAAAAAGCAACATTAGAAATAGAATTACTGGAGAGAACAAGGTGAGAACTTGTGTGATTATTAATCTGTTGCATGTTAAACGTGTGTGTGTGTGTGTATGTGTATGTGTATATATATATATATATATATATATATATATATATATATATATAAGCAATGTAATACAAAAAACACATTTTATTTCACTTTCATTGTTTTTCAGGAAATAAAGAAATGAACCACACCGCAGACCAGTGCACACAATTTAATAAAAGTAATTCTGAGAAATCCTGTCTCTCAAAAGTCTTCCATCTCTGTTGTATGGAAAAATCTGTAGGGGTTCCTCTGGGCCATCTTCTTCAATACAAGGAGGGTGGCTCTCTCCTCTTATAGTGGCAATGTTGTGAAGCACAACAAAAGCCACTATGATGTCGCATGCCCTCTCTGGACTGACCCGGAGCCCACGCAGACACTGAAACCTAGACTTGAGGATCCCTATGGTCATCTCCACCTTGGCCCGTGTTCGGCTGTGAGCCAGGTTAAAGCGTGTCTGTGGTCCAGGATCAGGTTCAGGGTAGGGTGTCATTAAGCAGGGCAAAAAGGGGATCCTCTGTCCCCCAGCAAGTAACCATTGTACTGTCCTGTAATGATTCAAGTGTACAACACAAATATAGTGCAAAGGAAAAAAAACAATATTTCATAAAGCGAAACATACCCTGCTGAAATGTCTGGCATAATGATGACTCGCGGAAAATTCTAGCATCGTGCACAGATCCTGGCCATTTTGCCTCAACATTAGTAATAATGTGGGTTGCCTCACATATTACCTGTGGTTGAAAAGTGGAAAACTGTAATGAGTTTACTGATTTTAACAAGGCAAAAAATTAAGGACACAAAATCCAGTTCTTACCTGCACATTGATACTATGAATAGATTTCCTATTAACATAGTCTCCCTCATTCATTGAAGGAGCTTTAATAGGAATGTGGGTGCCGTCAATGCACCCAATTACATTTGGAAACCCTGAAATAGAAAGTCATATAGGGAAGTATCAAGTGTGTGTGCAGGATGAATACATCTATAGATATAAATAGTATGACTACATATTAAATATGCGTCATGAATTTTACTACAAAGGACAAACCTGCCACTCTGTGGAATTCCTCTTTAATTACACGCAGAGGTTTATGGCCAGGGAACTGTACAAACGTGTGTAAGAAGTGTTTCAATGCCAGACATACAGTGCGAACGGCTCTACACACAGTTGCCTTTCCCACATGCTCTGCATCGCCCACATTATATAAAAAATGCCCGGAGGCAAAAAACCGAAGTGCTATGCACAGAATGTTTTCTGTGCTAAGCGCAGACCCGCGGTTTGTGACATGTGCAATATGCGGTGCCAAGAGATGGGTCAAGTAGATTAACGATTCTTTTGAAAACCGATAACGCTCTTTTAAAAAATCATTTGGAAATGAAAAGACATCAATACGCGGTCTTATTACTCTCTCCCGGCGGAAAAAACCTCGGATAATTTGTGCTTCCACGTCCACAGGATCGTCATCAAAAGGGCACGCCATGCTCAGTAACCTTCTGAAACAAACTTACCCTGGAACATAACCTGCTCGGTGGCAGGTTATCTTCAGAGAGTAAGCTGCTATGGTTACATACATACCCAGAAAGTTACCTCCGTTTTTGGAACCGAAAGTTGAGGTTATCCACTAACTTACCCTTAAACTTACCCGGGTATGTCACATAACCTGCTTTCTGGAATACCCCCCTGCAGTAGGTAGGTGGGGACAGAAACACACTATGTACCAACAGAATAACTTGTTGACTACTCACATTTCAAATTTGAAAAGAATACCTGTAAAAATGACATTTTTACACCAGTTTTTATGTGGGCATGTCCAGGCGCTTTTTAGGGGGACCTATGGTTTATCCAAACCTATCCAAATTGGACACATTTGGGAACGTATGGAAAAAGTGCAATAGGTTTTAAATGCTTCAACCCACAGATATAAATGAGGGCTCTACTGAAAGCTTACACCTAGAGGAATGTATATCTACACACAGTGTCACTCTATTAGTTATGGAAAGTCATATTCCATAATAAAAAAAATAAAAAATACACACAATACAATATAAAAATAGTCAAAACAAGTGTTATGGGCCAAAATATATATATATATTTGAAAAAATAATGAATAATATATATATATATATATATATATTTGAAAGGAATAAACAAATGCTCTTCTAGATGCACACAAACTATATACATTTTTTACAAACAGTCACAACACAGCTCAGCGCTTCTCCATGTGCCACTGATTGTAGCAATCCCTAGCAGGCAGAAAGCACAAGGGCATGTCACATGTAGAACATTTTATAGGGGTTTTTGCTTGGCACCTCCTGCACCTCAGCCGGCCATTAGTTTTATCCCCACCACTGCTGATGTGCACCAAACGATGGTGGTCTTCCCTGTTCTCTTCTTGTTGTGCTGTCCTGGTGGATCCCGCAGCTGCTAGCTCCAAGACTAGGGTTTCCCTAAATGCCTTCTGGTGCACAGGAACTACTGCCTTTGCCTTGCACTGGGCTTTGTACAATATGAAGGCATTAACAATGGCAATATCCACAAAATGGTAAAAAAAAAAGTCTTGTACCATTTCTTTGTCTTGTGGAGAACCTCATAATAGCCGATCAGAGCATCTGACAGGTCGACTCCACCCATGTGCCTAAAATCATTGCAAATATATTAGTAACGTACAAATACTATTTCAACAGGGGGTAAATACATGTTATATTATACATACTTGTTGTAGTTAGTCTTTGATGGCTGGTGGAATGGGGACATCTATCTTGGTCCAACGGCCTGCCTCATCTTTCACCCTACGCGTCACTGTCTCCTCTCCATGGGCGGTGTGCATGGTGGAGCACATGAAGACGTCTCTGGTATCTCTCCACTGGACAAAAAGCAAAGGGTCTTTCCGAATCCACCTGATACTGCCACGGGTAGCTTTGGTGTCCAGGATGTTGACAGTAGTTTTGGGGTAACTCTGTCCGTTTGTCCTGATAGTGCCACAGGCTGTTATATTTTTTTGCAGGAGATCCTGAAACAGAACTGGGCTCGTATTAAAATTGTCCACGAAGAGCTTGTACCCTGTGCCCAATAAAGAGGTGTTGACAAGAGTCATAACCAAGTCATAGCTCAACCCCTTTTTGCATGCTTGTGCACTTTTGCCCTCATAGACAAAAAAGTCCCACATGTAGCCTGTTTGAGAATCTGCAAGCACAAACAGTTTGTAGCCCCATCGAACAGGTTTGTTTTTCAGGTATTGTTTGAATATCACTAGAGCTTTTGAAGCAACCATTCTCTCATCAATGGAGATATGCTGATTTGGTTGGAAATTCTGACAACATGCATTTCTAATGTCGATGTAGATGGGCTTGATCTTGCCCAGGCGGTAAAAATCAGCAGTGCCTCTTTTACTTTCATTTTTAGCATCCTCGTCTGGACTGCTTAGATGAAGCCCGTGAACAATTGAGAAAAATTTCCGACCTGACAGAACTGACTGAGGAAAAGGAAGACTGTATAATCTTCCTTTTCTCCAGTAATCAGTAAGTGCAGGTACTTTCAAGAGGCCCATGTAAATTACAATTGCCAGAAAAGAGTAGAGGTCTTTAATGCCAATGTCTGTCCATGAACTGTAAATGGATCTGCCGTGCACATTTGTATTTGCCACAAGAGTCAGTAACACAGTGCTCGTAAAAAACTGCTTAAATAGTTTAAGCACAGTGTAGTTTGATGTGCTAATTATCTGGGGGTAGGTGTGATGTCTGGATCTTCAACATCAAGCCACTTCCCCTCTGCAGGTGGTGGTGGCTCTCTAGCACAAGCACCACGTCCTGTTCCTCTGCTCCTCCCCCGTCCCCTGCCTCTTCTGGTTCTTGTTAACCTACGAGTCTTGGAGGAAGGACCTGGTTCTGGTGCTGGCTCTAAAGATGGTCTAAAAAGTAATATCAACAACAATAAACGATTATAATCTTATATATAATATGTAAAAACAAATCTAAAAACAAGTACTGTACTACTATACTACTCCTGACAGCACAAAGACAACCTCCTTCATAGGTCTGGAAAGTTCTCCAGTCACTCTGATGGGCCATCAGCCAGTCCTGATATCTCCACACATTCATTCAGCATGAACATTCACACCTCTAACTCCCCAGGAGGCACCTCACTAAAACCCCCATGCCCTCTCAGTCCTGAAAGCCTCAAGAAACTCAACCCCCGCAAGGCTCCTGGACCAGACCACTCCCAATCCCAAAGAAGCTAAGCATCACTGGGAATTAGATCTAATAAGACACGTGGTGGGCCTCACTGAGGAAAAAACTTTATTACTTACTGATCCATTTCAACATGGACTTCAGCCAACACAGTTTCTGGCTCCCAATCAGGGTCACTTTGCCTGTAAAAGTGAGCAAATGTGTCATTATTTATTTGTCACTGTACATACTGTAGTGTCTGCCAATCTAATTTTTATGTAAAATAGTGTGAAAACACAATAAAAACACACTTACCTATCAAGCATGGCGTCCATCCAAAAACGTCCTCAGTTACTGAGTCCACAGCAGAAATGTCGCTCTCTGTCTCAGACTTCTCCTGGTCCGATTCGTCACTGTCACGCCGCGTACATGCCTCTACTACTTCATCGACAGTGTATTTCCATTTATCTGTATGTTTACCTGTACGTTTATCCATATTTACGAAGCGAAACAACTTGGTGAACTCACAATGACCAACCACGCGTAATTTACGCACCACGTCTGCAGACAGGCGAAATGCCGGTTACGCAGGCTCCCTTCGGGTTTGTTTACAGGTTTGCATGGCATATTACATATCAGCGTGCTCAGCTGCTCATTGGCTGTGAGTTGAGAGTGTCACTCACATCGTCCAATCAAACTGGTCGATTCTACCAGGGTTTGGAGTTGTGCGTCATCGTTCAGCTGTCTGTGGCACTTGTTGGCTATACGAGGCTCCAGTCACCCCCCAGACCCCTCCTAATTGGCCAACTTAGGTGTCAATCAGAAGCTAACATTTCCATGTAACATGTTTAGCATGGTTATCGCCGACAGAAACAAATTACGTTTGATATGATCAATAGAAATGAAAAAAAAATGTCGGAGCTAGTCTCAAGTTAAGAAACGTTTTCTGGAGTTTTTGTCCCTTTGAGGATCTATCGTGTGTTTTGGACCTAATTGTTTTACTGAATTATATTTGCTGGAGCCTTACGGACAGAATGAGACCAATATTGCTTGGAAATATTGATGTTGGACTTGCAGAGAGCCTTCAAAGGTAGGAAAAGTCAACTCTTAAAAGTATTTACTTCTCTGTAAAAAAGGCTTTAATGTCAGTGCTGTGGTTGTTGTGTGTCAAAATGGTTTATATCATCGGAAAGACGAGACTTTGAGGTTTCACTTGATGTGTAGTATGTCGAGGTGCATGACAGAGGGGCATGCACACATGGCTGTGACGCCGTCCAAGCGTAGTTATGTACCGGGACCGGTACGTGTGCATGTTAAGAGTGCATGTTACAAAATCTTATAACAAAATTGTAATTTGTTAAAAAACCTCATTATCCTATAATTTTAATTATATTCTATATTGTATAGAATTCCATCCGTCCATTATCCAACCCGCTATATCCTAACTACAGGGTCACGGGGGGGTCTGCTGGAACCAATCCCAGCCAACACAGGGCACAAGGCAGGAAACAAACCCTGGGCAGGGCGCCAGCCCACCACAGTGTGCACACACACACACACACACCCACACTAGGGACAATTTAGAATCGCCAATGCACCTAACCTGCATGTCTTCCTATCTGTGGAGGAAATCCACGCAACATGCAAACTCCACGCAGGGAGGACCCGAGAAGCGAACCCGAGTCTCCTAACAGCGAGGCATGCAGACTGCTATACAGTCTGTATAGAACTGAAATTTGTAACAACAAAAATATTTTTTATTTTGATATTACATGTATATTTAAAATCATGCTCTCCAACACAGACTAATACACTTATCCCTACTATTACCCTAGGGTCGGTACCGACTCGTTTTCAAGTTTTAAATGCATAAAAGTACCACATACATTTTGTTTACTGCATCAAGGCTTTTTCCATTTTTCTGAAACTTCCATTTAAACAAAAAAAAAAAAAAAAAGGTAAATTATTTCTCTAATCAGAAATTCACTGCCTGTGGTCTTACCGGGTCGGCCACGACCCAGGGTACAATAAGAGATCATAAAACAATAAATACTGGCCAAACTTAAGTTACAGTATAAACACACTCTCAGCTCACTCTGGCCCCACACCCCCACACAACTCTGTCAGGTAGCAGGCCTCTCCCATCCCCCGAGCTGTAGTCAGGGGCTTATCTCTTCACACCTCCCCCGAGTAAAAAAACAGAGACAGCCCAGACAAAACAGACCCAGACCAGTTCAGTTTGGTGATTGTGACTGGAGAGAAAGCATCTAATTTGCAGAGGGAAAAATGGCCAGATTCACAGCACTCCAAGCTCTGGATCATATCCTAGCTGAAGGACAAGTTACAGAGTGGCACAGCGACACTGATGAGGTGGACTCAGAGGAGGAAGACATTGTGGAGTGTCAGTCAGAAGACACAGACACAGAGTCTGAGGAGGAGATCACCTCTGAAGCAGTTTCCCCACCAGCTGAAGTACTACAGTCCAAGAATGGCAGCATCTCCTGGAGGTTAGTACCACCTGACGAGACTCGCAGGACAACTGGCAGGGCAGCTGCTGAAAATATCATCAGAATGACTCCTGGGGTCACAAGGTTTGCCATAACAAGGATAAGTGACATCAAAACAAGTTTTGAACAGTTCATGCCATCATCGCTGAAAAAAATAATACTTGACATGACAAACCTAGAAGGACAAAAAGTCTACGGAGACACATGGATTGACTTTGATGAAGAATTCCTGGATGCTTATATTGGAATTCTTCTTCTTGCTGGAGTATACCGATCCAGCAATGAGGCCACAGCCAGTCTCTGGGACACAGCAACAGGCAGAAATATTTTTCGGCCACGATGTCACTGAAGAGCTTCCACATGATCTCGAGAGTCCTCAGGTTTGACAACCGAGACATGAGAGCAAGACGTGACAAGCTTGCTCCCATAAGGGATGTCTGGGAGAGATGGGTGCAGCACCTGCCTTTGATGTTCAATCCAGGGCCAGAGGTTACCGTAGACAAGCGTCTTGTGCCTTTCCGGGGAAGATGCCCTTTCCGGCAATACATGCCCAATAAGCCAGCCAAATACGGGATAAAAATCTGGGCAGCCTGTGATGCAAGAACAAGCTATGCTTGGAACATGCAAATTTACACAGGAAAACCTGAAAGTGGCATCCCTGAGAGGAACCAGGGAAGACGTGTAGTCCTCGACTTGACAACTGGACTGCGGACACAATATTACATGTGACAATTTTTTTACAAGTTTTGATCTTGGACAGGAACTTCTGAGGCGAAAGCTCACCATGGTGGGCACTATCAAAAAAAATAAACCTGAGCTGCCCGCTGAAATTGTGAATTTGAAGAACAGGGCACCACTGTCTTCAAAATTTGCCTTTACAGACACAACCACTATTGTGTCATATTGTCCAAAAAAAACCGGAGTGTGATACTCATGTCCACACTCCACAAGGACATTGCTGTGTCATCAGCAAAAGAGAAAAAGCCCATCATTATTTTGGATTACAATAAAAACAAAGGAGGGTGGACAACCTGGACAAGCTGACTGCCACCTATACATGCCAGCGCATGACCAGGAGATGGCCAGTGGTATTGTTCTACAATATGCTGGATGTGTCAGCCTACAACGGATTTGTGTTGTGGACCCAAATCCACCAAGGGTGGAATGCAGGGAAGAATCAAAGGCGAAGAATGTTTCTCCAAGAACTAGGGGATTCTCTTATAAAGGGACACATTGAAAAAAGGGAACGGGTCCCCCGAGACCCAGCCGCTGCAGCTGTGGTCAGAGAGCTGCAGACCACGGCAAGCACCCGTCCACGTCAGCAGGAAGACGAAGAGCTTCAGCACCAGCATCCTTCCCTTTAGCCAGCCCTGCCACAGCCACAGACCCAGACCCAGAGAGGCTGCCGGATTCCAAAAGAAAGCGCTGTCAGGTCTGCCCAAGCAGCAAGGACAGAAAAACCAATTCCATGTGTGCCAAATGCAAGAAATATATTTCCAAAGAGCACACTAAAAATGTCACTTCCTGTCCTACTTGCACATAGTGTAAACATACAGTAGCAATCCTGCTCCTGGAGAGCTACCACCCTACCACCGTACTAATTCTATTGGTTTGATTGTTTGTTTGATCTACATTTTGTAATTTATTTTGTATTTTATTTTGTCTTACTTGTTTGGCTTTGTCTTTGTGATTGAATTAAAGTTCAACTTTTGGAAAAAAAATACTTTTTGCCTTCTTCTTGAAGTAAATATATATGGGTCAAAACCGACCCTAACACCACAGATGTTACTAATATTAATAATATTGATATTGATAGTAATATTATTAAAATAAAAAATTGTAATTTTTTTTTTTTTTACAGTTGTGTTCTAATACCCCTCAGTAATAGTCAGGTAACATATAAACCTTTGATTTATTTGTATAATTCTCCTGAGGTTTATTTTACCAATTTTTTTGGACTGGGCCGTTTTTATTGACATCATACGTCTCATCTTCAGAGGGCCACACCAAACATTTTAAAACCAAATTTTAAAATCTTTTCATGGATAAGGAAGCCTAACAAGGTAACCAAGAGGTAAGGAAACAAACTGGATGATAAAAAAATGTTTGAGGGTTGAGGGAGGCTGATTTAGGACACGGGTCGGCACCGACCCGACCGGCCACGCCCAAGATAACAGATGGGTGGAAATGCTAGGATAATAGTAGGGTTAAACATACTTTACCAATTCAGCATCACCAATTAAATTAAAATAAAATTCAGGGTGACTGGACCTGTGCGTGCAGCACCCATGGATGCAATGCATGAACGCATCTGTCCTTTGGGATGTGGAACGAAACCTCACATGAACACGGGAGGGGGAAACCTGTAAAGTCAACACAGTGAATGACTAAGCAAAGCAGAACCAGCACTACTAACCAGCTTAGTGTGCCACCATTATCTAACATTTATTTATGCAAAGCCGTATGTTCAAAATTCTACAATAAAACTGTAAATCAACATGTTTATAATTAGAACATTGCTCAAATTGATTAATTTGAACTCATTATGAGACTTTTTTTTTTACTTTTTTATGTTTTCCGGATTTCTCGTAATTGAACTATCATAGGCCTCTAGATAATATACTAAACATTGCTTTGATTTTCATGGCATATTTAAAGAAGCCCTAAAAGACTCCAACTGAGGACACAGTTCACCAACGGATCAGCTGCAGCAGGGATAACAAGGTTATTTTTATTTTGGATGTACAGTATTTGATATCGATGGCAGTGTTTCAGATGACCACAAATGTAGTTCAAAATATGTTTTTCCCGGAATTTATTTTTAAATAGTATTCCAGTGAACTTGTATGTAAAACTTATTATATCAGGTTCCCAAGCTTTCCTGATCTATTGGCACTCTATACATATTGTGGAACAAAAATGTAAATATATCAGGATTCATGTACCTTAAAAAAAAAAAAGATTAATTCAAATACCGTAGTGTATATGAGAGTTTTTGGCAGGATTATAAAGAGAAATAAAATCAATTGGCGGAAATCTTGATTAATTATTAAAGGTATGTGTAGTCCAAAATAATATTTTCATAAAATCGACCCAGTTAATGCGCTTGTAAGTAAAACTTTTCCAGCTTTAGGTTATCAATCGCACATTTCCTAATTCTAAACAAGAAGTTCAACATATTTTGTTTAATTTTCCTGACTCTAGAAACTTATGGAAACAAATGTTTATCTGTTTTGCCCAGAAGTACTTATTATTATTATTATTATTATTATTATTATTCTTTCGGCTGCTCCCGTTAGGGGTTGCCACAGCGAATCATCTTTTTCCATATCTTCCTGTCCTCTGTTATATATTTATTTTTATTTTCGAATTAAATGATATTATTTTCTTTTACTGGAACACGTCTGTTAATTATACCACAGAATTTCTGGTCAATTTTTAACAATAATGGTAAATATTTCATGCGTAAGTGTAAAAGGATTAGATGTAGGCTTTAATTTAGGCTGAATGTTTGTATATGTAACATCTCTTAAGTTCATTAAAAAGCTGTGATTGTCCTCAGCAGCTTAGCTCCCACTTTGAGTCCAGTGCTGTCGGGATGTGCACCGGCACCCTGCGACCCAGACATGAATGAGCGATTTAAAAACCTGATGGACAAGGTGGAAAAGCCCAACAGAGCCAAGCGGCGGGTAGACCCATCGCAAAAATGCAAGCGGTGGTTTCTTTTCATAGTTGTCTTACAGTAAACGGCAGTCTACCGTAATACTAGAATAAACGCGTACTATACTTTAAAATACTTAACAGTATTTGCGTAAGGCAGATCGTTAAGCGCTCATCAATGAAATTGTGGCGATACGCATATCACATTTTCAGAAACTGGAATTCAAATTTTTGTGCTGCGATACCACTGTGCAATGTATAAGTGTGCCTTTAGTGCAGTTTTCCCTTTTTGTCTAGGTAGATTATGAGACAAACCATACTGCACAGAGGGTTTCCCCATCAGACTGTGAAACAGTGACTTTCTATATACTGTACACATCATCGAATAAAAAAACATCACACTAGCGTACCGGTTGTTATGGTGAGCAGGTGTTTCCCATCGGACAGCGTTTTCAGTTGAACTAATCAGGGCCTATTGGCTGGCTCTGAGGTCGAAGGTGAATTCGGCAGCATGGCGTCGTCCACAAAATCGCACGATGTCAGCGCTCAGGATGTTGAAGATAAGAAGAGGAAAAAGAAAGGCGATGAAGGTTTGTTCTTTTTTCCTTTAAACAAATATGTGATTCATTATGTTAAGAGCATATGCATTTTGAGAGCGAGAGTGTGCTTCTTTGTTGTTTACTAATTGTTGTATGGGGTTGCGTTCTCAGTTATGCATTTCTGAAGAATGCCTGTGTAAACGTGTTTGGTTCGTAGCGTGAATATTTGAAATAATGAAACTACAGCTTTCGTTTGTTATGGAGAGGTATCAGTTTGTATACATTTGAAACGTATTCCTCGTGGAGGTGAAGACTGAAAGTTTACTGTAAAGCTGTACGAAAAACTCATTTTTTGAAAGTATTAGTAATATACATCATGCATTCAAATGTTCTATCTGAAATGCATTTTGATATTTTCAAACTTTGTTTCATGCGTTTCCCAAGTTGACGAATCCGAGCTGCTCACTGTACCAGAAGGATGGAAAGAACCGCCGTTTACTAAAGAAGATAATCCTCGGGGATTACTGGAAGAGAGCAGTTTTGCAACATTATTCCCCAAATACAGAGAAGCGTATTTAAAGGAATGCTGGCCTCTAGTGCAGAAGGCACTGTCTGATCATGTAAGGTGCCAACCAGTTTAAATCAATCTACACTCTTTACTTTTTAACAACTTACGAAGCATGATTAATTGCTGGATGTATTTTAATATTTGTTTTTATTCCTAAATGTATGATTGTGTAGTATATGTAAATATTGTAAAGTTTGGATATTGTTATATTAGTGTAGCCATAAATGTAAATAATCATCCTGTGCAAAATTTTTAAATGCTTTAAAAAGTCGAGTCAGAGTTACTGCAATCTCGTCGTACATAAGCTTGTGCTGTACAAAGAGTATTGATTCATAAATATAAACACATGAAATTCATGCATGTTACTGTACTGCATGATCAACATAATTCAAATTTATGAATACAGTGGCAAGAAAAATTATGTGAATCTTTTGGAAATCACTGTAGGTACTATGTATAAACTGTGTTAAGTTTCTTAAGACATTGGGCCTCTGTTCTGATGCATTTGATTTACCCGCTGCATTATAAGTGCAGAGTTCTTTTTTGTTTACAGTTTCCTCTTCCAACTTTTCCCAGTTAGGCTAATACTGGTTCGCTGGAGCCCTTTTCCTCTTGAACATGCTACATACAATTAAATGCACATGACTAAAAACGAAAATGTCCCTGCCATAGATGAATTCTTGCATTTCCTAGTGACTTGGTTTTTGTTGCTAGTCATTGCAAAGCACAGAAAATTGTATTTTTTTGAATTCAAACTGGTAATTAGTATGAATAATGAGAATTTTGAGTAGAAATATAATTTCACCATGTAGGAAGGTCATGTAAAAGTGTTAGCTTCAGTCAGATTTGAATGTAATGCTTTGATTTGAAACCTTGTACTGTTACAAACTATTGGAGGGTTTAGATCAAAAGCAATAAACTTTGAATTGTGGTTTCCTTTATCTTATTACATGCAGCATTGGCGTTTACATGCTATGCTTTTGTATTCCATGGAATTCAATGTTTTATTCATTGTGTAGAAAAACAAAGGTGAAAGGAATAATATTGTGAACTATGTACAGTGTCCACCAGGTCCTCTATGTTCAGTTTATTAATTCTATTCAGCCCTTTACTGAGCTGTGCAAGTGTTTGTACTGACCAAGGCATGCCTTTGCTCCTGGCTTGTGCTGTACCCAACACTTCAAGTGGGCTGGTATGCTGTACTGGCAGTTCTGTTTCATCTCTGTGAGCCAGACCGTGGCAACATATCACAGTCTGACCTCAAATGGGAAATCCCGGTTCTGCATTATATCACTTGAATTTTACTACCAAACTGCCCCACAGACCCCTTTTGTTTTGAAGTTTATTTATATAAGAGCACTCAACTTCCAGTCGAGCTCGAATATATATGTCTTTTCTACTGCATCGGAAGGGAAAGCCAGCTGAATGGGGCAGGGGTTCTTTAAAGTCAGTCCTGGGGCTCCACTGTGGCTTCAGGATTTTTTCCAACCAGATGTGTAATCCGTGACAGCCACTGATAACACTGGTCTCCAATAATTAGCTGGTATTTTTTCCTCTTCTATTACTCTACATTCACATAAGCAAAGCAGCATGATTTTTATATTTGTAAGATATTTAGAAATATTTTTATTTTTGCTATAGATTTAAATGCTTAACTCTCTTTTGTTGATTTCATTATATTTTGCCCTTTCTCTCTGCAGTTTGCTCCCTTCATTGTATCTTAATAATGACAATTAAAAACGAGCAGATACCCAAGCAAATGACACTGAATCATGAAAGGCTGCATTTTAGTGTCAGACCCACTAATTAGTAAAAATGGATTAATTAAACAACTAGAAGACTTGCAAAAGTAGAATGAAAATATTGTTAAAAATATATATTCCCATATAACTGCTTGGTACATTTTAATCGTATCATGGTGTTTTTCTGTGTTACCCATAATGGATGCAATTAGAAGACTACAATATGCAAGCTTTTAAGGCAGCTTAGACCCCTTCTTTTTTACATTACAAGTTGCTTGCATATTGTAATCTGTTCAGTTAGCCAATTCAAAGGTGTCACTCTGCTTGACTTCTCATTAAGTAAATTAAAAATTAAAAGTAAATTTTTTTTTTTTTGGAAACCAAACTTGTTTTTCTAATTTCTATATTCCCAAAACACAGAAAGTGTGAAATATCAGTTCACTTAATTAGCCCACGAGTGCAATTAAAAACAGAAGCTGGTTGGAACAAAAACCTGTAGCCACAGTTGTACTGTACGAATGTTTCTTTCTAACCATGTCGTCTTTAAGTTACACCTGACTTTCCTTCATCCAAGTAGCTCTCCTCCTCATCTCTTTGCCCTTTTTCACTCATTGCCATCCCCATTTCTCAAGGCTGTTACAGCCTCCGCTTGTTAAGTAGCACTGTTCTGCCTTCAGCATTCATTTGCATGAACTGCACAACCCCGTTTCTCTGCATGATCACCACTGATCCAAAAAAGGATATGCTCCTTAAGGGCTCCCCGCTCACTAAAGCTTAATTACCAACAAATTAAAAAAAAAAAAAAAAGCTTCAGTTAATTTACTTCTGTAACATCCCCAAATTTCAATTATGAATTTTATTAAGGTATGAAGACTTTGGGGTAATGGGCGGCACGGTGGATATCGCTGCTGCCTCGTAGTTAGGAGACCCGGGTTCACTTCCCAGGTCCTTCCTGCGTGGTGTTTGCATGTTCTCCCTGTGTCTCTGTGGGTTTCCTCCGGGTGCTCCAGTTTCCTCCCACAGTCCAAAGACATGCAGGTTGGGTGCATTGGCGATTCTAAATTGTCCCTAGGGTGTGTGGGTGTGTCTTACGGTGGGCTGGCACCCTGCCCAGGGTTTGTTTCCTGCCTTGTGCCCTGTGTTGGCCGGGATTGGCTCCAGCAGATCCCCGTGACCCTGTAGTTAGGATATAGTGGGTTGGATAATGGATGGATGGACTTTGGGGTATTTAGTTTTTCTTTTGTTGTTTTAACCCCTAAGTATTGATATATCAGAATGCTCTTTCTTTGTGTTTTTGTTGATAAGTGAATGAGTCAGTCACCTTTGCACATATTGATACACACAATCTGCTTTAGTTAACTAATGCACACATTATTGTATTGCTCTTGTACATATTGAATACTAGAGGGCTCTGCCCCCGATCACTTTGCTTGCCAACCCCCGTGCAGGCACTAGCCACTTTGTGGCTCTGCCGGTCACCCATGGGGAAACAGATGTACAATTTAAACATATTATTTTCATGGGAATTGTTACATATGCTAATAGACCTAACAATTTTACATTACAGCAATTAACATAGTAAAAAATAGTAAAACATAATACATTGAAAGAAAATTGTCTTATGTTGCGTTAGAGGAATTTGTTGAATTTTATGTTTTTATTCTGTTTTGCTTTGAAATTAAAACGCAGATACTTTATAAATGTACTCTTTTACTGTAAAATTTCAGTAAAAACGATATTTGGAATTAAGGTTTCATAAATATCACATTGAATTTTGATTCTGTGTTTGAAGTTACATTGTGACAATGTAACGTATAACTGCCCATGAGTGAATATTGTTTCTTTCTCTCTAATAATAAACCGACTTTTTCAAATGTTTGTCCCTGTGATTTGTTAATTGTTATAGCAAAAGCTATTCCAACAAGAAACTAAACGTTTTAACATGAATGGCATATCAAGATCTCCATTGGTGTTTGTTTTCCGTGGAAGATGAACTATGTTCCCTTTCTTGTCGCCTGTTAACATTTTACATGTCAGAATTGTTTCACCAATTTTGAATACAACTAATCTTGTCCTATTGCATAGCCCAACACTCGTACACAAATTGCGTGATAACATTACGATACATCCTTCTTTCAACAGTAATTTGTCCGATGGAAGACCGGACAGTATTAACAGTTGTAGATATTCTACGGGATATTGTAAGTTGATGATTTCATCTTCCGCACCATTACCACCAACTGTTTCAGCATAGTCTATTGATACGCATTTAACCAATTTGTCATGTAACCGATCAACAATTTTTGCATTAATTCATTTGGCTTCATCGTTTCTTGGTGCTAGGATTACCCATGTGCTCATTTCTTCTGTTGATAACCCTTCAGGATGAAATTAATTTAGATTTGGGCATAATAAGTCGCCTTTTATTCTGAACTTAAAGTGAGGAAAACGTAAAAATTTATAAGAGCTGAGAGTGCAGTAACTGTGTTTGACAAAAGCATTCACATGAATGAGAGTGCCGTGGGCATAGGATGTTAACCGTAAATGGTTGAAAGGAGGCCGGGATTGAAAAAATCACTTGGAAATAGTCTTGTCTCATCTCCATATTATCTTTTATAATAGAGTGATATCATTCAAACATTCACAAGAGTAGATTGAAAAGAAATATGTCAACTCATTGAAAGATGACTTTAACAAAAGCTAACTGGAGTTAAGATTTAGTAAACTTGGAGTTCAATCGATAGAATCAGATTGCAGGTGTGGTTTAGAAGTTTGAACTGTAAAATAAGACTCCAACATTTTACTAATTTGCCATTCATAAGAAACATCTGCTGATGAGAAACAGGCTGTGCAAAAATGAGATCCCTGAAGATCTTTGATCAATAATTGTTGATTTGCATAAAGCGGGAAGGAGTTACAAATTTAACTTCAAAGAGTTTAGATATTCCTCAGTCCAGAATTAGACAACCTGTATATACATGGAGACAATTTAGTACTCTGGCAACTCTCCCTAGAAGTGGATGCCCGGCCAAGATGCTTCAAAACGTACAACATAGAATGCTTAATGAGAGAAAAAAGAACCCTACAATAACAGAGAAAAGCTTGAAGGAATCATTGCAACAAGTTAACATCTTTGTCTATGAGTTTAGCATACACAAAGTATTGAACAGGCCTTGTGTCCAATGCAGGACATCGAGGAGTACGTTAGGACAGCTTGTCCTTATCAAGAGAAAAATGAATTCTCATGTTTATCAGGGCATCTAACAGGATACTGTCAGGAGTGGCTGTCGGCTGAAACACACTAGAAGTTGTGTGATGTAGCAGGACAATGACCCTAAACATCTAAGTACAGGGTGAGCCAAATAATGAAGTACCACATTTCTCAAGGTCGTTGTGTGAGGTAGAGGCAGCCAAGTGGGTTGGGGTGGGGATTCTTTGATAGGCGATCTGGTATGCACTGTGCTTTCTCTGTTGAAGTGTTCTTCAAAAACAACAAATCATCATCACTATGCAACTTGTCTTCCAAACGCATTTCAGCATTCCTCCTAACGGTGATGTCTCAAATCGGAAAACAATTCTTCAGTGGGTGGCTAAATTTAGACAGATGAGTAAAATATTGAACAGAAAATCTCCAAGCCATTCCCTGACTGTACGAATGCCAGAAAACATCCAAGCTGTAAGGGCATCAATTTCACAGTCTCTTGGATGTTCAGTGCGCAAACATTCTGCCTTGGGCATTTCCAACACATCTTTGAGGAGGAGTTTGCATGAGGACCTTAATTTCCATCCATGCAAAATGATGGTAGTGCAGGAACTTACTGAGAAACTAGGAGAGCCTTAGAGAGTTGTGCGTAAACATTCTGCAAACTGTCCATTGTTCTGTATTTTTGAAATCTGTTTTCCCCAAGTGTGTTAAAGCAGGTTTAGTGGTTTATTAATGCAGAAATGGTGGGCTCATATCCTTCAAATATGAGAAGTGATTTTTTTAAAAAAACGTTTTAACCCTGAAAGGTGTATTCAGTGGTGCCACTTTTGTAAGTGGCCAAAGAGTAGTTGTTGTGTACTAAAATATGGCTGCTAGAGACTTGAATGTTTTTCTTCTTTCAGAGCTATGTCTGCATGAATGGTGAAAAATGCAAAGTCAAAAGACATACTGACATTGAATTTCTAAACTACAGAACATTAAACTTCATTTCTTCTGTTCTTGTCAATGTGTAGTTAGAAAAGGATGTAGCTCTTAGATAAGGGCTTTCTTGCAGTTGTTGGCAGCGATTTTGTCCAAGATGATTTATTGTTTGGCTGTCAGCAACTGAAGAAAATGTCTCTGTGGAACAAATCACAATTGAGATCTGAAGAGTGACGGTGGATAAGGTAGCATACATTTTAGGGCTAAATTATGGATCAATATAATGTATATTTAATGAAAAATTAAACATGGCTATAATCTGTATATCTTGGTTTCTAAAATGCTGATGCCCAAAATGAAGAATAAATCAATTGATTTTAAGGAGAATGTTGAGGTAATGAATTTAGACTGGGGGAAAAAAATTATAGCTGGAGTTGAAACTTGAATACATTATTATTCATCAAACCAGAGTTCAATTGATAATCGAAAGAATGGAAGCATAGACTGTTTTCTAACATCAAAGAATTGGTGGCAAGGTCCTTTAGATACAGGTAGTATCACTTTTGCCATCTTCATCAAATATGTACAGTGCATCCGGAGAGTATTCACAGCGCATCACTTTTTCCACATTTTATGTTACAGCCTTATTCCAAAATGGATTAAATTAACTTTTTTCCTCAGAGTTTTACACACAACACCCCATAATGTCAACGTGAAAAAAGTTTTACTTGAAGTTTTTGCAAATTTATTAAAAATAAAAAAACTGAGAAATCACATGTACATAAGTATTCACAGCCTTTGCTCAATACTTTGTCGATGCACCTTTGGCAGCAAACAGCCTCAAGTCTTATTGAATATGATGCCACAAGCTTGGCACACCTATCCTTGGTCAGTTTCGCCCATTCCTCTTTGCAGCACCTCTCAAGCTCCATCCGGTTGGATGGCAAGCGTCGGTGCACAGCAATTTTAAGATCTCTCCAGAGATGTTCAATCGGATTCAAGTCTGGGCTCTGGCTGGGCCACTCAAGGACATTCACAGAGTTGTCCTGAAGCCACTCCTTTGATATCTTGGCTGTGTGCTTAGGGTCGTTGTCCTGCTGAAAGACGAAAAATCGCCCCAGTCTGAGGTCAAGAGCGCTCTGGAGCAGGTTTTCATCCAGGATGTCTCTGTACATCGCTGCAGTCATCTTTCCCTTTATCCTGACTAGTCTCCCAGTTCCTGCCGCTAAAAACATTCACATAGCATGATGCTGCCACCACCATGCTTCATTGTAGGGATGATATTGGCCTGGTGATGAGCGGTGCCTGGTTTCCTCCAAACGTGACGCCTGATATTCACACCAAAGAGTTCAATCTTTGTCTCATCAGACTAGAGAATTGTTTCTCATGGTCTGAGAGTCGTTCGGGTGCCTTTTGGCAAACTCCAGGTGGGCTACCATGTGCCTTTTACTAAGGAGTGGCTTCCGTCTGGCCACTCTGCCATACAGGCCTGATTGGTGGATTGCAGCAGAGATGGTTGTCCTTCTGGAAGGTTCTCCTCTCTCCACAGAGGACCTCTGGAGCTCTGATAGAGTGACCATTGGGTTCTTGGTCACCTCCCTGACTAAGGCCCTTCTCCCCTGATCGCTCAGTTTAGATGGCCGGCCAGCTCTAGGAAGGGTTCTGGTGGTTTCAAACTTCTTCCACTTACGGATGTTGGAGGCCACTGTATTGGGATCTTCAAAGCAGCAGAAATTTTTCTGTAACCTTCCCCAGATTTGTGCCTCAAGACAATCCTGTCTTGGTGGTCTACAGACAATTCCTTTGACTTCATGCTTGGTTTGTGCTCTGACATGAGCTGTCAACTGTGGGACCTTATATAGACAGGTGTGTGCCTTCCCAAATCATGTCAAATCAACTGAATTTACCACAGGTGGACTCCAATTAAGCTACAGAAACATCTCAAGGATGATCAGGGGAAACAGGATGCACCTCAATTCTGAGCTTCATGACAAAGGCTGTGAATACTTATGTACATGTGATTTCTCAATTTTTTTTATTTTTAATGAATTTGCAAAAATCTCAAGTAAACTTTTTTCATGTTGTCTTTATGGGGTGTTGTGTGTAGAATTCTGAGGAGAAAATGAATTTTAATCCATTTTGGAATAAGGTTGTAACATAACAAAATGTGGAAAAAGTGATGCGCCGAGAATACTTTCCAGATTCTCTGTATCTAGAGCAACATGTTAATGTTTAATTTCCATAAAATATTGTTTTACAGGTTTTTTGCAGTGCCCTGTCTTTCCAATTTAAAAAACAAAAAATGACACATTGACAAAGCCATTTGGGAGCATTTATTCACAATATAAAGCAGCTTCTGGGCATATACATTTAGAGTAAATATCAGTATTTGCCTGAATCCAATGGACATGCTCCTTTTACCTTTGCACAAATTAATACATGGCTCTGCTTGGCCCAAAAAAGGAAAAAAAAAAAAAAAAATCATCATCAGGGCTAATAAGACTATTTCATGTGGGGTTTTTTTTTAATAAAAAAGAAAAAACAAGTTCACTGAGTAAATAAGATTGTACCTTTCACTGTCGTGGTTTCCATCTTCTACCTCTTGCTTCTGGAATGGCATCAGTTTCCTATGTTCTTGAGTTAGTTAAGAGAGTTTGTAACTGAGTGAATGGGTGAACATTGTATTGTGCCAAAAAAAAGTTGTTGACTCTTTTTTATTTGCCTTTTTTTAAGAATGTTAAGGCAGACTTGGATTTGATCGAAGGCAGTATGACTGTATCAACAACAAAGAAGACTTTTGATCCATATAGTATTATAAAAGCTAGAGATTTGATAAAGCTGCTTGCAAGAAGTGTTCCTTTTGAACAGGTATGCTCTTTATTTAGGTCTTGTGTATTTTCATGAAGTCTCTTTTCTCTTTCTGTGTTTTAATATCAGAAATGTTATCTATTTGTTCCTTAATTTTCTAATCCAGTTGGCCTCATGAGTAGGGTTACCCAAAAACCCCTTTTTTCCCTACGTATACATTTCAGTGCCTCTGGCTGGTGTTCTGAAGCTATTGGGTGGGGTGGGGACCTTGTTAGTGTTTCATGGTTCTCTTCGAAGATCTGATTTCACAGATTAAGTTCAACTGCAGATATCCACATAAAATCCCCACCTGTTTACCATATCATGCACTTCAGATGACTTGTAATAGTCCAGCTGGATGCCCTACCCCGATCATGGGGGGCCGTAATGGCTGGAGATTTTCATTCTAGCCATGTTGTTAATTAGTGAATAGTTTTTGCTGCTAATTACCTACTTTTGTCTTAGTTTTAATTTCTATTTAAGGTGCAGACCACCTATTTTTTTCCTTGCATGGCAACTAAACAATAACGAGATATCAAGCCAACAAATATTTAGCTAATCTGCATCCATCAAACAATATCTGAAAATAAAGAAAAGTGAATGTCTCAGTAATGATGATCTGCTAAGATCCACCAAACATGAAGAGTTTTGAAAATGTCTGTTGTGGTAGAATGAGAGCACTAACAAGACATTTAATTAAATGTGTTTAATTAACAACAAAAATCTGTCTCTAATTTAGAAACAGGCTAGACGGAAATTATTTGGAGTTTGAGGCAGGTTATCTGTTGGCTCATTTAACAAAATTTTTGTTTTGCTGCCATTTAAGGAAAAAATAAAGAAGTCACAGAACTGAATCTTACAAAATAAGGCAATTAAAATGAAGAGAAAAGAAATTAACTAACAGCAGAAATTGAACACCGCTTAAAGTGGCAGGAAGGAAAACCTATAGCAGCCACTACTGTATCCTTCCAGGTTTGGAGATGGATGGTACTGCAGCACTACTCTGAAGTCATTTTGGATTTATAATATGTACCTTGTGCTTAAGGGTCCAACTTACCCAAGCCATCCAAAAGAGGCAAATTGTCATTCATAAATGGATGGAATAGCCCATTCTTTCCCTGGGAAGAACCATAACTCTAATTTAAACTACCTATGTTTCACCCCATCTGAGTCTCACTTTTCAAGATTGTGTTATAATTTCAAATATCTGAGAATTTATTTATTATTTTTTTTTTTAGGCTATGAGAATTCTTCAGGATGATGTGGCTTGTGATATAATTAAAATTGGTTCCTTAGTAAGAAACAGGGAAAGCTTTGTGAAAAGGAGGCAGCGTCTAATTGGTCCTAAAGGGTCAACTTTAAAGGTAAGCAATATCTTCTCCACATATTTTATTTTGGACAAACCACTGCTGAATAGATCACATTTTTAACCACCAGGTACATTGAGACATTAGAATCAGTGACTTTTCTTTTAAAATATTTCATGCTCATTTTTGCAAGTGTTTTGGGTTTCTTCATTTTGATTTAGTTTGCTAATTTGCCAACTTAGGTCAGGATATGGCTAGTGAGTGTGATATGCAGTATTTGATTGATTGTCATTTCTCCACAATGTGAATTCACTGTGCTGCTGCAGACTGGTAGAACAAAGGTTTTTGCTTTGTATGGACAATTTTTAGGTACTGTAAGTCATTCCTCATTAACATTTAAACTCTTTTATACATTTTTTAAGTAGTTTGATACATAAATGAGAATCAAATGCTTAAATTACCATTATAATGAAACATTAATTACATGTATTTGTTTCACTTGTAGAACATTTAAAAACTTACAAGCTACAGTGGAGTGAAAAACTATTTGCCCCCTTCCTGATTTCTTATTCTTTTTCAATGTTTGTCACACACAATGTTTCTGATCATCAAACACATTTAACCATTAGTCAGATATAACACAAGTAAACACAAAATGCAGTTTTTAAATGATGGTTTTTATTATTTAGGGAGAAAAAAAAATCCAAACCTACATGGCCCTGTGTGAAAAGTAATTGCCCCTTGTTAAAAAATAACCTAACTGTGGTGTATCACACCTGAGTTCAATTTCCGTAGCCACCCCCAGGCCTGATTACTGCCACACCTGTTTCAATCAAGAAATCACTAAAATAGGAGCTGCCTGACACAGAGAAGTAGACCAAAAGCACCTCAAAAGCTAGACATCATGCCAAGATCCAAAGAAATTCAGGAACAAATGAGAACAGAAGTAACTGAGATCCATCAGTCTGGTAAAGGTTATAAAGCCATTTCTAAAGCTTTGGGACTCCAGCGAACCACAGTGAGAGCCATTATCCACAAATGGCAAAAACATGGAGCAGTGGTGAACCTTCCCAGGAGTGGCCGGCCAACCAAAATTGCCCCAAGAGCGCAGAGACGACTCATCCGAGAGATCACAAAAGACCCCAGGACAACGTCTAAAGAACTGCAGGCCTCACTTGCCTCAATTAAGATCAGTGTTCACGACTTCACCATAAGAAAGAGACAGGGCAAAAACGGCCTGCATGGCAGATTTCCAAGACGCAAACCACTGTTAAGCAAAAAGAACATTAGTGCTCGTCTCAATTTTGTTATGAAACATCTCAATGATTGCCAAGACTTTTGGGGAAAATACCTTGTGGACTGACAAAATTGAACTTTTTGGATGGCAAATGTCCCGTTACATCTGGCGTAAAAGGAACACAGCATTTCAGAAAAAGAACATCATACCAACAGTAAAATATGGTGGTGGTAGTGTGATGGTCTGGGGTTGTTTTGCTGCTTCAGGACCTGGAAGGCTTGCTGTGATAGATGGAACCATGAATTCTACTGTCTATCAAAAAATCCTGAAGGAGAATGTCCGGCCATCTGTTCGTCAACTCAAGCTGAAGCGATCTTGGGTGCTGCAACAGGACAATGACCCAAAACACACCAGCAAATCCACCTCTGAATGGCTGAAGAAAAACAAAATGAAGACTTTGGAGTGGCCTAGTCAAAGTCCTGACCTGAATTCAATTGAGATGCTATGGCATGACCTTAAAAAGGCGGTTCATGCTAGAAAACCCTCAAACAAAGCTGAATTACAACAAATCTGTAAAGATGAGTGGGCCAAAATTCCTCCAGAGCGCTGAAAAAGACTCATTGTAAGTTATCGCAAACGCTTGATTGCAGTTATTGCTGCTAAGGGTGGCCCAACCAGTTTTTAGGTTCAGGGGGCAATTACTTTTTCACACAGGGCCATGTAGTTTTGGATTTTTTTTCTCCCTAAATAATAAAAACCATCATTTAAAAACTGCATTTTGTGTTTACTTGTGTTATATTTGACTAATGGTTAAATGTATTTGATGATCAGAAACATTTTGTGTGACAAACATGCAAAAGAATAAGAAATCAGGAAGGGGGCAAATAGTTTTTCACACCACTGTATTTATATACTGTAAAAAAGAAAGATAAATGGGACAATTATAGAGACTAAAATAGTTGGTAAAAATTACTATATTTAATGTATTTGAGCAGTTATAAGCAGTTTTGTTTGAACTTCCTATGTGCATTAAAAAGTAGAGAGATGCAATGCAAAGTGTGCCCTGTTCCACTTTCCCGTTCATTACATCACATTGTCTGTGCAGAGAATTCAGATTTTATAAATTAGACAACCCCAATTGTGCAGTAATGCATTAGAAATGTAAAACAACCATAATATTTTTGAAAATAGAAGGGCACAAAATTTCTGAAGAGCCATCATACTATGTGTAACAAATTCAGTTATCCAAACAAGATTTTGCATTAGCTGGTAAGCTACACACAAGAAACACAAAATAGCTCTCTATTTTCTATGGAAAAATGCTCTGTCTAATCTCACATAAAATGGTGTGTCTTTTTAAACAGAAATCACTTCGACACTTAAATCAGATGTGTGGATAGCTGAACACCCAGGGCAGCAGATTCCTACATGACAATCGCACATTACACACATTACAAATAACTGGGAACCTGTGGCGAATGAGTTGCAAACAAGCGCACTGCACACCAGTCACACCTGAAGCAACCTTGCTGCCTATATGCGGAGCTGCTGAGATGACTCACTGTTGTTCCAAAAACCTTTCCAGAATTTCAAATGCACTGTTCCATTGTGACATCTCATCAATCAGAAGTTTGTGTGCTGGCACGTCCAATAAAGACTGCTTCTCTTGGCTACCTGTACTACTCTTCTTTCGGCTGCTCCAGTTAGGGTTTGCTACAGCGGATCACCTTCCATATCTTTCTGTCCTCTGCATCTTGTTCTGTTACACTCATCACTTGCATGTCCTCTCTCTCTCTCTCTCTCTCTCTCTCTCTCTCTCTCTCTCTCTCTCTCTCTCTCTCTCTCTCTCTCTCTCTCACCACATCCATAAACCTTCTCTTAGGACTTCATCTTTTTCTCTTGCCTGGCAGATCTATCCTTAGCATCCTTCTCCAAATATACTCAACATCTCTCCTCTGCACATGTCCAAACCATCACAATCTCACCTCTCTGACTTTGTCTCCCAAACGTCCAAGCTGAGTTTTAAATCTAATGTACTCGTTTCTAATCCTGTCCATTACTCGTCACACCCAGTGCAAATTTTAGCATCTTTTAACTCTACTACTTCTAGCTCTGTCTCCTACTTTCTGCTACAGAAAAAGTTTGCAACATGCCTCACTCGGCAAAGCAAGCAAGCAATTGTTGGAATTTTCAGAGCACCACGCGATGCAAAAGTGTGCACGTGCTCAAAGAAGCTGACTTGAAGTCGCTCCTTAATAGTGGCATTATCAGTCACGGTGGCTAGTACTTTTTATATTCGATTCATCCAATGCCGCTGTCAATAAGCATGGACTCTAGATCCTCATTTTAAAATGCTTGCTTTTTGTCTGAGGACTTTTAGGACAGTTTTTCAAGACTGATTAATGAGACTGCTACAAGTGACCAACTGAAGAATTACAGAAAGACGAGTCTTCCGCTATCTTGAATTTTGACAAATTCAAGATTATTTTAAATGTCCAACATCTACATGGAGATTCATAACACTCTAATAGGTTATTGAATAACATTTAAGAGCAATATTTAATTTTATATTATTCACAAGATGATTTAGATATTTTGATAAAGTAGATACTATTGCACTGTATTAAAATAAGGAGCCCCCCTATAATATTTGTGAACACTGATATGGTGATACATAGGTTAGTTAAATTATGGTGAATTTTAAATGAGTGCAGTGCTGCAAATGTTGTGGTGTGTTATATATATGAGAGCAAGGGCATTTTACGCTACATCTTCCAAATACTAACTGTTCATTGCTAATCAAGTATTTCTTCTTAAATGTCATTCCATGCTTATGCATATATTAAGTCGCTATGTTGATATCCTTCAAACAAAGTGTTACTGAAAATTGTCTTCTTTCGGATGATCCCATTAGGAGTCCCCACAGCAAATCATCTCTTGCCATATATTCTATATGCCACATGGAATGTGCTATTATTTCCTGAAGAATAATTTAGACTGTTTGCAGAGAGTTTGACAGAGAAGCCCCCTCTAAAAAAAATATTATTTTTCTGTTTACTTATTTCAACAATATGGTGTCTTTTGTGATTGTTTAGGAAGTATGTGGACAGGGACTTATGCTGGGTTAATTGAAACAGGCAAACAAAGTTCATGCAGGCTTTATAAAAAGGCCTCTAACTTTCAGGCAGACTTTGAGAAGCGTCAGAGATTTTTGCTCCGTGTACTCTTGTTTGTTACTCTTCCTGACAATCAATCAACAAAGATGTCTCAGCAACATGTGACTTCTTCCCAATCTATTTTCTTGTGTGCAGTTCTAACAGAGAAGACCTATCAGTACCGCACAAGGAGGAGAAAACTTGTATACTGCACACTCACCAGTATAACAAACTAAAACATATTTAATTTCTCTCGTCATTTTCACCTTTCAGAGACTCCTCCAACCAGGGTCTGAACTCAAAATTGTCACCTAAATCATTAACTTTGCAATGCTATTAAATATACTGTACATAACAAATAATACTTTTAAACAAAGCTATTAAAGTAAAGGTTATCCCCACACAGAAAAAACACAAAATTGGAGACAACATACTTTTTGCTGTGTAGCCCTTGTCACCTTATGCAATCATTCTTCTACAAAAAGCATGTCATTCTTTAAATTTATTATATGCTGTTGGAACATTATTCAGTACTAGCCAACCTGCGGTGTAGCATATGCTGCATATAATTTATTGATGAGTGAACACTTCCTGAAAGACACAGTTGTCCAAATAGGGAGGGTTTGAGGATACAACTGTCAGTGAATGAAAAGATGGAACTCTGGAGAGAGCAACATACAATTGTCCGTGAGTGAAAACTGGTTTTGGCAGATACAGGCATATTTTTTTAAAAGTTTGTCCTTGTGCCTTATTAATAGTCATTGCAAACGCCAATCTAACAGGAAATTGTCTAAGTGTAAAAGTAAAAGGCAAATTAGAATCTGATGGGGCAAGCATCTCCCCTTGGGTATATGTAAATGTCGTGTTGTGCAGGAGGTTCCCCGTCTTCACCTACAAAGATAGCAGCAACATCAGTTTGACAGGACAGGGCGTTGAACCTTCTCATATCCATTTTTGGATTTTCCATGAATACCATTCGTACAGCAGCAATGTGGTTACTGTGAGTGATAATGTCATACATTTGCATGTAAGACTTAGTGAAGGGGTTAACCTGTCGTATCATTTTCTCTAGTTGTCTTTAAGAAGACCTAATTGTTGGCAAGCTTCTTTGAACGGGAGGATGGTTAGAGTGGGCATTCGTGGCTTTTTCGTGCGTAACCCATGGGCGGGGGCTCTGTTAGAGTTGGCGGGCGGGGCTCTGTGAGTTGCCGGTCGTGGCTCTCTGTCTTGCGTGCTGTGAAAAGTCAACGTGGCTCAGAGGTGCATGTGGACTTTTGCACAGATGAAAGCAACTAAGGCTGTGTTTGGTGAGTTGTTACGTGCGGGCACATGAGCAGGCAGTGCACGTGCCTCGAGAGCGACGCTGGACGCGGGAGGATGGTTACAGTTGGCGTGTGTGGCCCTATTGTGCATATCCCATGACGTGGTAGGAGGGTTAGAGTTGGCGGGCGGGGCTCTGTTGAACGTATCCCATGGTCTTAGAGTTGGCAGGCGGGGCTCATTGTCTTGCTTGCCCTTAGTGAATTATATATACAGATTACTTTAATTGTCTTATTTTGTTCCATTGCAGGCATTAGAGCTTTTGACAAACTGTTATGTTATGGTACAGGGGAACACTGTATCTGCACTTGGACCATATGGTGGCTTAAAGGAAGTAAGTAAAAGCAATCCTGACACAAACTATGTATTTGTTCTTGCTTCTGTTCTAGTTACATCCAGTTGTATGTGGGCATTGATTGCATCTTAGTAGCTAAGCACAGAAAGTTGTAAAGCACAAGGTTCCCAGTTGTGCCCTTGCCCCTCCTTCAAGTGTATGATCCCGAGTGCAGTAATACAGTTAGCAGTGGTCAAATTTAACTTTTGCAGTTTAGTTTGTGTGTTTTTAAATTACAGTTAAATTTGTGTGTGTGTTGTGTATTTGATTTATTTATGTTTGTTTGTTTATTTTAAATTGCAGGTCAGAAAAGTAGTGCTGGAAACTATGAAGAATGTTCATCCTATATACAACATTAAGGTATCTCATTTGTTTCTAAAGTGGACCATTTCATTATCTAATTTCAGTCTCTAAGTTATTCTTCTACAAAGAGAATATAAGGAAGAACTATAGCAATTTGTTCAGGCCTGCTAGTTCCTGTCCATAGTTACAAATTTTTCTTAGTCCAGGGCATCCTCTTGTGGCTGTTGGTGCTCAGTACAAGTTTCTTAATTTCAACTGCTGTAAGCCTCTGCACCTAATTATACTTGCTTAATTTGGATGATTTGTCACAGCCCTCTATCTTCTATCACACAACATTTTGTTTGGGTTTTTCTACCTTGTGAAAGTTCTAAAAATGTACTTATTGTCATAGCATTTTGTGCCCATGCAGCTGGATTTTTTGTTCCTTTATTGTTTTTTTCTTTTTTCCCCAACTTTTATATCCTTTAACTGGTTTAGAATGACTGATTACCTTAATATCACACAGTTTTGTTAGTGTTGATTTGACAGCGACTGGCTAATTTAACATATTGAGTTTTGCTTGTGTTCATTTTAAAATTAGTTATTTTAATTCAGTTTTTAAAATTAAAAATAATTGACTAAATGGTAAATCGCCCCGATCCACAAACTATTTTGTAGATTTTTCACAGACCGGGGGAAAAATGTGAATTGGTTGATATTTCTCCTTTAACAGAAAAAAATGCTGTGTTTTGATTTTTAGCCTTGCATCAATAAAAAGATTCATTACATCTGTGTAGACTTTTGATGTACCTAAAATAAACTCCTTATTTGCATTGATTTTTTTTATGTATTATAGCTTATAACTTTGTTAACTGTAATTTTTCTATTCCTTGAATTATTCCCTGTTCTCTAATTTATTAGACTTTAATGATCAAGCGGGAACTGTCGAAAGATCCTGAGCTGAGAATGCAAAGCTGGGAAAGATTTTTACCCAATTTCAAACCCAAAAATCTAAGCAAACGCAAGGCACCTAAAAAGAAGGTGGTGAAGAAGGAGTACACACCATTCCCGCCACCACAGCCAGAGAGTCAGGTTTGTGCTATACTGTATGTACTTGTAATTGCTGATTAGAATAATAATAATAATAGATTTTATTTATAACACACTTTTCATTGACAAAATCTCAAAGTGCTACAAAAAGAGCAATAACCACAAAGTTTAAAAGACTAGATTAGAATATTAGTGTTACTACTAATGTGTATGAGTGATTGCCCTAACAAATAAAAATGAATCTTTAATGAAAATGTTTTACTCAGAGTGACTGAACCAGAGGTGTGCAATGTCTGCAGATTTTTATCACAAACCATATTACAGCCTGTGGCAAAACCAGTTCTATTTATTTTGTTTAGTGCTTTAATTAGTACAGGCTTAAACTTGCTTGCTTCTGTGGCACTGAAATACATTTTTTAAAATCCCACATTGTATACTGCAATTTATGTTAAACATGTGCTAAAATAGAAATAATTCTCAATGATTGATATAACATTGTCATGCAAAGGTTTTGACACCAGTCGTCAAAATTTCTGTTACTAGGAATAGCTAAGCAAGTGAAAGATTACTGTATTTCCAAAAGGCTTAATGTCACAGATAACACATTTCTTTAATATTTTTAGCAGGATTACTTTATGTCCATTGTTTACAGTTTTAAAATAATAAAGTTGGAAAAGGGCCCAAAGCAAAAGTTTAGGAACCCTGCACAGTCAGTACTTAACACCCGCTTTGGCAAGCATCGCAGCTTTTAAGAGCATTTTTTATTTGGAGGATTTCACCCATTCATCCTTGCAAAAGGCTTCTAGTTCTGTGAGATACTTGCTTGTACTGCTCCATTGAGGTCTATCCACAGATTTTTCAATGAAGTTTAGTTCAGGGGACTGTGCAGGCTATAAAAAAAAAAAAAACTTTCACCTTGTGCCTCTTGAGGCAGTCCATTGTGTATTTTTGAGTTGTGTTTCGGATCATTATCCTTTTTTAGAAGTTATCCTGTTTTTTTATCTTCAGCTTTTTTAACAGATGATGTTCCTTCTATGATGTTTGCTTTCAGAATTTTCTCATATTTAATTGATTCCATTCTACCCAATACCAGTGAAATGTACCACGGGCTCCAGCACAATCCCAAACCATGATCGATCTACCTTCATAATTAACAGTTACAGAGGTCCTCTACAGTGCCTGACAAGTCTTGTCGCTTCTCTATTTTGTAGAAACTCCTGCTATTAACCTGACTTTTAATTAATCAACTGGTGTTCGAGATAGCTCATATGAAAAGCTAAAGCCCTCCCAAATGATGTTTAATGCACTGAAATAAATTAGTTTCACTGAAAAAAGATTCATAATTTAATCAAGACAGAAATGTCAAATTTGGGCAAGACAAACGTTTTGTCGCCTATACAGAAAATGAACAACTTTACTGCAAATCCAAAAATATGTCAGCAAATTAAGTAGTGGTGCTGTGAGATCCAAATTTAATATCTTGTATGACTTCCATGAGCTTGCAGGACAGCATCCATGCGGTTTGGCAAGGATTCATACAATTTATTGATGAAGTCATCAGGAATAGCAAATGTTCATTTGCAAACTTCTGATGCTGACTTTTTGTAGTGAGAATGCACTACAAAACTGATGACTCTTTCATGAAGGTTGTATTTGTAATGGTTTTGCCACACTGTAGAATAGTGCACCACCACTCTAAAGTTTGCTAAATCTACTTTACAGTATTCTGCAGTCCAATGGGGGTTTTGATATGCTATTCTATCAATCCTATGAGCAGGTCTGACGGAAAGTTTTCTTGGTATTCCAAATCTCAGCTTGATCTCCACTATTTAACTGCAATTTCTTAAGTACATTACAAACTGAGGAAACGGGTATCTAAAAACACTTGCTATCTTCTTAATGGCCTTCTCCTGCTTTGTGGGCATGTGTGGTGTTTGTTTTTATTTATTTTTTTTCTGTTCCTATTCCCCCCAGAGTGCTAGGTAGCTGCTTAGAGGAGCCCATGGCTGGATTGTGGAGATAAAGAATGTTTATATATCTTTGAAATTTGCATTACTTAGCCTATTCTAACAATGATTGTGAACAAGCAATAACCCTAACAAGTTAATTAAGGTCTGAGAAAGTGAAAGTTTTCTAAGACCTCATATCCCTTGGGGTGCCTTACCTTTTGCATGGTGCTCCTTTTCTTTTTTTTCCACTTCACAGTTGTACAAATCAAACACTAATCTTGCTTAAAATTCTTTAATTGTATGCTTTTTTGGAGATCCGTTCATCTACTCCTTAAATATTATCAGTAAAAGGAATTTTGACTAGGTTTACCCCAAGTTTTTCATGTTGCTCTGAAGAAATTGTAACAAATGATAGAGCCCTATTAACATTCTAATTAAAATATGGCTATTTGACTCCTTATATCAGAGCCATGTTTTGAGTTCTGAATTTTTTATTACTCTTTAAAACATTATCCTTGGTCACTAGGTTAAAATGGATACTTGGTAAAATAAGTATAAAGAGCTTACTGTAGGCAGTAAGGCATCGTTATTAGGGTTATGAACTGTAAATTAAAACCTCACCATTGTGAGTTTTTAAACAAACCGCTTAAATTGAGTGATCCAATTATGAAAATGTATACATGGCTCTAAGAGAAATAGCTTTCTTGCAGTATGAGTTTTTTTTTTTGTTTTTGTTTTTTTTTTATAAATTGTACAGGACATCATTAACTTCCATTTACTAACTTTGTGGTCAGTATTTTGCTGAAATTCTTTAAAAACATATATTGTGACCAAAACTTGTACCCCTCTCACTCAGTATTTCAGTAATAGGCATTGTGTTCTCTCATCCCTGATCTGGAGGTTAGAAGCAGAAAGAACAGATGGGATTTACATTAACAACATGATGTGCATAATATATAGCAATTGGTTTTACTGGGTTTTGTCATTCTAAGATAGGTGTAATTTTGGAAGTTATGAAAAATCAGGAGATAAATGTTCTAACATTTATTTGAATGTTTTGAATTGAATAGGTGGACAAAGAACTAGCTTCTGGTGAATTCTTCCTCAAAGAGAGTCAGAAGAGAAGGAAAAAGATTGAAGAAATCAAGGTAATTATTACATTTTCTGCCAATAGGAAGGGTTATTTTTTCCATGTGCAACTGTTTTGAAAAGTCCATTGGTCTGGAATCCAGACAGTAATCAGTCTAAATATGTAATATTTCAAAGCTGGAATTGCATACTTCCGCTAATAGGTAAACAGACTTTTCCTGGGCCATACTTATCACTCATTATGAAGTACTGATGATTATGGAAGACTGCAGATAAATTATATGCATGCATTGATATTTACAGAATTATATCATGATAAAATTTATAGTGCACAGAAAGCAGAGTCTTCTAAGGCTTCTTGAGGTTTGTTGATTTGCTTCTCACCTCTGCCTCATTGTGTGACCCTGTCCAAGTCACTATTTGCCTAAACAAGTGTTTTTTATTTTTCATTATTCACTTTAAAGAAAAGTGCTCAGTAAATGTATTAAGTACTGGTAATAGTAATAAAATAAATGTAATTGGTAACTATTCACTTAGAAAGGAGATCCTATCCACCTTGTTAATATACATGATTTTTTGTAACCTTTTATTATTTTGTACAATTTAAATCAATAATAAAATACAAATTTTCAGTCATGGTGCATTAGCAGTGACAATGTAAAAGTGTATAGCATTTATATAAATATCCAGTGAAACAGAGCAGTTTCAGTTTATATTAATGAAACGTATCATGACAGTAATGTCTACTGAGATATGATATAGTCAGTTGACAATGCAGGAGAGGTAAACATGAAAGGGGGAACATTAACTGAACTTATGGGGATCCACACAGATATTAAAGTTCACAATGTTGGAGACCTAGGCCGGCTTGTTACCCACACTCTCCTTTCTGTTTTACACTACAGCTTCAAAAAGAGACGATTAACCCCAATGTTAAGCAGGGAACAGCCCTAGGCAGGGCACCACAAGCCTATCATAGGACCCACTCGTACACACTTACACCCAGACAAGTTAGAATCACCTGGTCACCTAACTTCCATGTCTTTAAGAAGACTGGAGGAAAACGGTGACAGACATGTGGAGAATGTGCAGTCTTGACATAGGAGAAGGACTCAAAGCTAAGATACTGGACCTCTGAAGCAGCCGTTCTAACCACTGTGTCACCATACTACTTTTTTATGTGACTTTTTTTTTTTTTTTTTTTCTTTCAATGTTGTATTGCATTAAAGGTCAGTGACATGTAAATGTTCTCTTTCTTTTTGATGGAATCTTACTAATAGGTCAAACAAGCCGAAGCACTAAGTAAAAGGCAAGAAGAAAGACAAAAAGCATTTATTCCTCCAAAAGAAAAAGCTGTTGTGAAGAAACAAGCAGGTATTTATATCAGGTTTAGTGTTTTTTTCCTGTTAATTTATCATCCAGTTTATTTTAACTTTGGATGTCCAGGAATGTTGATTCAGTTTAAAAATACATGCTTTGTTACTCTGATAATGCAACAAACTAATGTTCATCCATCTTCAGATATTCATCCTTTGTGAAAAATATTTTTATTCCTGTGTTATGTCCTCTGTGTAACTTGTCTTGAAACTTTTTTTATTTTTTTGTTTGTTTATAGTTGCAATTTCAGATAAAATAGATGTTCAGGCAATAAAGGAGAAAGTAAAGAAAGCCAAGAATAAGAAGCTGGGAGCTCCTCCAGTTGCTGAGGTGGCTCAGATGAACACTGCAAATGGAAAGAAAAAGAAGAAAAGTAAACTTTAATGTGCTGAAATTTTTACAGTAAGGGAATTCACCTCCTGGACTTTGATCTTTATACAGTGGCAGCGCAAATAGATTTTAAAAATGAGGCATTTTATGCTAAGGAGGGGAAAAACCTTAAAATGTATTTTCATCTTCCTCTTGTTATTGGCCTGCTTGGTGGATAACTAATTTATGTGGTCTTAATGTGTGGTATATTTAAATTTCACCACCCTTACCTTGTTTGTGATGGTTTCATTTTACGTTGGACCTGTTTTTGCTACTACATAGAAGACATGACATTTGTAGCTGATGTCTTGGAAATTTTGTAAAAATATGTTTAATTTTATATTATCAGAGTAAATGTATACTTTTCCAGTTTTGTGTGTGGTTATTAAATCGGGTACCTCTTGATGGAGCTTGGACACCATAGCATGGATTTTTCTTCATGTGATACAACCTTTTGTGTACCCTCGGTTCTTGATATTACTGATTTTGGCCATAAAGGCCCAGTGCCTTTAAACTGGTTTCTAGGAGTCTTTGCCACCAAAACAAAATCTCAATCTTGTGTGATACTCATTGCTTTTATTTCTACAAGAACAAATGCCAAACCTCCCTCCAGAACTGGTCTCTAGCTTTTTAGCCTTTAGGCTGCTGTCCCAACAACCCTGAATAGGTAAAAAAAAAAAAAAAATTAAAGTGGCTTAAAGAAAATGGATGGATACATTTTGCATAAAATTTTATTTTTACCAGAATTAATAGTAGTGAATTGGAATTTGTGTGTTGTTAAATACAAATTAGAAATTACAACATTGCAGCCCAGCTTTTAGATCAGTCACTCCATTAAAATTTTAAGAATATTAAAAGTTAGGGTTTATACTTATTTATTTCCCTTATGTTAACCTTATTCTCTGGTCTCTCAAACTTGCCTCAGGTAGTGAAATATGTCATTTAAGTTTCCCGCTCTTGAACATACAGTATCTTCATTGACTTTTATAAAGTTAATTACCGATTTATCCTGGTTGTGTATTTCTTAAACATAATTATTTCTTGATGAGGATGTTTCTTTTTTTCAGAATAAACTTACTTTAGTCAAATGTTGGATTTCTCTCATTTTCTCCAGTGCAAGATTAAAGTAATTCACCAAAAAGGTTTTTTTTTTATCTATAATTCTTTTTACTCATCTTTTCCAGGGGTGTCTGTAGTTGTGGAGGCGCCTGTATACATTATATTGTGTATATACGCATACAATTTTTTTCTCACTATTTTAAAAATTTCTTTTAAAATTGCCATTAGTGCTTTGTTGTAATTTTTCTCATCTCTGTTAATAACTTGACCACTTTATTACACAGTGCAAAATAATACAATCATGTGCTGTAGAACATTCATGTGCACACTTTTGAAAGCAGAGAAAACCATCCAGCAACAGAAAATTATGGAGTTCAGGGCGTAGTGTGTAGGTGGGTCCAACGTCTTTTACTTTAATCACTAATCTGTCATGCTGGATGAATAATAATATAATATGCACCTCTCTTGCCATATGCTTTTGTTGTATCCTCCTGGTATACCACCAAGGATCCTGAGCTGTTTCGTTGTGTGGTGGGTACGGCAACATGCTGTACCAGTGCATGCTCCCTGACCTGACCTAAAGTGCAGCAGTGACTGTAATGTTATAACCAGGCAAGTCATAATAGTGATTTTTTTTTTTTATTATTTTGTCATCTTGGGGAGGATGAGAAAAGATTACTTTAGATTGATTCTAATGTTAAAGGCCTCTCTAGACCGATGCACTGTCATTTGCAGAAAATTGTTCCTGCAGCTTATCTGAGTACTTTCTTTTTGCACCTTTGATCCCTTTATCCAAGATAGACTTGGCTTTACTGTATTGCTTACAATTGCTAGGTCATCTGAACTCTTGCTTATTGCTAAACTTCACAATTGCTTTTGTTGGAATGCTGACATCTTCACAAAAACTAATATATGAAGTTACGACATCAGTGTAATTGTGTATGTTGGTGGTGGCCGTTTTGAGGGTATGCTAGGCCGTAGAGGCAAAGCAGTCCTGAAGCTCCTCTATTGACTTGCTGGTCCACTTTCTGAATATTCTTTTATTTTGTCATCAGGAATTATAATAACTTAGAATGGTCAGTTACCAAGGTGGCAACGGGAAAAGGCATGATGAGCATCCTTAATAGCAGTGATCTAGAATAGTTCTATCTCTGGTAGATAATTTCTTTTGCTGTTCACATTTAAGGAAGGGCCTGGTTAAAACTGACATTATTAAAATCGCCCAAAATAATGATTTGTAAGTCCAGGTTGTTCTTTTCAGTCTCAGAGATTACATCAGCGAGTTGCCTCTGTACTTCATGAGCATTAGCACGAGGGCAAAAACACCGGCTAGAATTACTAAGGAAAACTCGCGCGGTAAATAAAATGAATTACAGTTTATAATAAGCAACTAGGCTGACCTACCTTTTAAGGGGACCGACTTAAGTTGACCACTTCTTAAGGCAATTCAATATGTAGATCAATTTGATATTTTATACAAACTCATTAATTTGGTTATATTGCATTTGAGCGGTATTACTTTAATACTCGTAGTTTCTGTTATTTTTGTGATGAATTTTAAACATTTTTTCTATATTGAGGTCGCCCTTTTGAACCCCCCTGATATTTACTACGCGGCGAGGCATTTGTACTCCATCAACATTAAATATTTCCAGAGATATAATTTTGTCTATTTTTCCAGCCCATCGCGCACAAAAGCAAGGGAACGATGGCAGCACCAGAACTCTGCTCACATCATGTCGCTTCGTACCTCAAGCTGCAAGTAGAGAAGACCCAAGCAAAATGACACCTTTTATTGGCCAGGCTAACACGGTACAACACCCTAGTACTACAGACATACAAGACACCGAAATGTACCGCTACTACATGGAATTGAAGACCCGGTGAAAGAAACTGACACACATGGACAAGCTGCAAGTAGTAAGTCTGTGATAAGCGGAATACCGCTACTCTTTCCACTCACGGGACGGAAGGACAATCTCGACTGCTTTTATATAGTAAGGAAGAAGAAGATATCGCACAGTCTGGAGTAGAAAATCATCTTTTACCTGGAAATACGAAACTACAAATCCCATCGTGCATTGCAAAATGGATGGGGCGTGTGTAAAACTCCGCGCCTGCGTAGCACTCACGGGACGGAAGGACAATCCTGACCGCTTTTATATAGAAGGATTCTAGGTCAGGAGAACATGACTTAAAAAGAACTGTCGCATCATTTAACCAGCCTTAATTAATGTAGAAACACACTCCTCCACCTTTTGTTTTGTTGCAAGGTTTGGTGACACGGTCTGCTCGGTACAGCAAGAAATTGGGCAAGTCCAATGCAGAGTTGGGAATGGAGTCTTTCAGCCACGTTCCAGTTAAAGCACAGAGCAGGTAAAAAGAGAAAACTCCATTTTAGTACGCATTGACCACTGCAGTTCATCTCATTTGTTTGCCAGCGAGCACATGTAAGATAGACAGACATATTCCAGGGAGTGGTTGCTGTAGTCTTTGCTTCCTGAATCGAACCAGGACATCATCTATTCAGCCTCTGGTCCTCTGCCATTGGGCTACCTGTTTAGCTGCTTGAGCACCTGTGATGTTGTTAAAATATCTCGACTCACTTCAGGTGACACACTGTGACCGATATTCAGAAGCTCTTCCTGTGTATGTGTTATATAACTTTGCATGGTGACAACGAGTTTATCACAAAAAGACGGAGCACCAAGCTACCTTTTATTAGTGAATCTGGATCCTTACCGACTCTTTACTTTTTTATATTAATTTAACTGTGATGAATGTTAAGCTTACTGCCTAATCACCATTTTTAAACAACAGGATATTTGTTAGTCTACGGTCTGTAGTAATTACTTCAATGTGCAGATATTTTCAAAAATGTGTGTGATTGGTTTACTGTATATATGTACTCACTAACTTCCTTATGCATTTGAGGATTAATAACTTAATACTTTTAAGTTGTATATATAATATGTAATATATTTTAAGTGTATATTTTCCTCCCAGAGCTAGAGGTGTCCAAATGAAGTTTAAGTCCAGCTAATTTCCATCTGCAACAGTTAACAGTCAATCAAAAGACAGTTAATAAATGAATCCAAAGATTACAAAAATAGGTTTGCTAAACTTTTATTGATAAAAAGTAAAAAATTTAAAGTGATGAGGAAAATACAAATATTTCTATCTCTATTATAAAAGAAAATCTTGAGACGAGACTATTGCCAAGAGATATTTTCAAGTCCCGCCCTCCTCTCAACCATTTACGATTAACGTTCATCTCACCTCTCATTCGTGTGAATGCTTTTGGCAGACACACTTCTTGTGCTCTCAGCTCTTATAAATTTTATCAGGGCAATAATTGTATACGTTCTAGTTGACACGTCAACGACTAAGCGAAGAAGAAAGAGAAGGGACAAGCATTCAAAAAAGTCATTTTATTTATAAGAGAGAAAGAAATGATATTCACTCACAGGCAGTTATACGTTGCGTTGTCTCAATGTAAGTCTAAGCACGGAATCAAAATTGAATGCGATCTTGAAGAAACGTTTATTCCAAATATCCATCCATCAATCCATTATCCAACCCGCTATATCCTAATGACAGAGTCACGGATGTCTGCTGGAGCCAATCCCAGCCAACACAGGGTGCAAGGCAGGAAACAAAGCCTGGGCAGGGCGCGCACAAACACACACACTAGGGACAATTTAGAATCGCCAATGCACCTGACCTGCATACCGTATCTTTGGACTGTGGGAGGAAACTGGAGCACCCGGAGGAAACCCACGCAGACACGGGGAGAACCCAGAAAGCGAATCCGGGTCCCCTAACTGCGAGGCAGCAGCGCTACCATGCCGCCCTAATCCAAATATTGTTTTTACTAAAGTTTTAAAGTGAAAGTGAAAATAATGCATATGTAACAATTCCCATGAAAGTAACAATTTCTTAAAATTGTATATCCGGTTAACCAAACCCAGGGATGGGTGACCGAAGTGAGCATTGGACGGAGCCCCCTAGTATTACCTTAAATCAATTTTGGATATCATTGGCTTATGATTTTATTGTATGACACTGTGCGAGGAGCGCATGTGAAAATATGTGCGAAGTTAATTGACGATTACCATTTAGCTGCAGGCACCAGCTGGGATGGAGCAGAATACAAGGGAATGGGTTGGCACGGTAGAACAGACTGGCATTACTCCGTTTGCTATGCCTGAAATACAGTCCTTCACTTTTAAAGTGGCAGCCGGACACTTTTAAATTTCACGTGAAGAGTCTCAGTCCTCCTAACAGGGCCTCACTGCCGTATCTGATGGTCCATCACCAAGTGACACCCTTAGAAATGTCTTCTTGTGGTATCAATTAAATATTCGGCTCAAAGAGTCATAACTCAACAACTGGCAACCTTGATGGACAACACTTTGCACCAATTGTCAACCAAAAGGCTGGGCTTATTGTGTACCCAAGCAATCAATGGTAAGAAGTCCACTCCTTCCCTTAAAAGCCCTTGCACACCCCAGATCTGGGCTCCCTTTATTAAGCTCACTCCTTGGCCTAGACTTTAACTCCTACTCTCAATAGCACATACTCCATTGCCTAGGGCAGGAGTGTCGAACTCCAGGGGCCTCATGTATAATGCCGTGCGTAGAACTCGCACTATAACATGGCGTAAGCACAAAAGCCGAAATGTGCTTACGCACAGAAAAATCCAGATGCAGGAATCTGTGCGTACTCCAACTTCCACGTTCTTCCGCTACATAAATCCCGATCAGCGTGAAAACTAACGCTCGTGCACGCGCTTTATGTAACGCCCAAACCCCTCCCAGAATTAGGACTCTTTGAATATGCAAATGAATATAAATCGCCCTTAAGCTCAGCCTTCTGTGAAAAGACATTGGGAAAAGCACGGGGGAAAATATAAGAATTTCAGCGAATACCAAGTGGAGGCAAAGAAAAACGTACTATTTGTTCAAATAAACCGTGGTATAGTCAACAAAAGGAAGTTGATCGAGTGACATAGCGTGTTGGAGAAACATGAAAGCTCATGAGTGTCATATGAAAGCTTATTCGTGTACAGACAAAAAAAAAATAGACACACAGTGGGGAAAAAAGCACAAAATGTCAACTTCAATCTCGACATTTCCACTTTAATCACGTAGTTTATTTTGTCATTAAAGTAGAACATCATAAACTTCATCTTAAAACCGTTTAATTAACCAGTTTCTCAAATCACATCGTAATTAAAGTAGCACGTTAAATGCTTTGTTTTGTATTTGATCTTCTACTCGTATGTGCTCTATGTGTGTGAATCACTACTTGCTTTTTAAACTGGCTCTCTTCCTCCAACTGGACACAGAGCCCATTACATTTGTGATATTACAGCTCTCTGAATAGCTAAAATACTGAGATGTATACGTGATATCATTGTCATGATGATAGGAGCTAAAGCACGTTATTAAACATGTGTTTCACTTCGATGAAATAATTTATTGCAGCAGTACTCGGGGGCGGCTCTAGGCTTGTGGTGGCACTGGGCAGAGGAAGAATCGGTGGCTCCTTTGCCCGCCAATGTCAATAAGGTATCTTATGCACGGTGGATGGCCACGTCCATTGCAGACACTGCATAGCCGCCTCGTGCTCATGACACAAGCATTTAACTTTTGCCGAAAGTTAATTAGCAGTGAAAACTGGTCACTGATCAGAAAAAGGGTTAGAATGAAAACCTGCAGCCACTGCAGCCCTCCAGGCCTGGAGTTTGACACCCCTGGTCTAGGGTATGGCTGTAACAAAGGCTGGAGTGATCCCTTTTACTCCAAAGGGTAGCCATTCTGGACTGGGAGGGTGGAAGACTTATCTGTATTGGAGTTAAAAGAGGGGGCAATGAGTCCAAACCCTGCTCAAGAAAAGCAAGTGCACAAGCAAAAAAGACACCGTACATAAAAGCAACTCATTTGTCTTGTTAATGATGGAAACTGACTGATCACCAGCAACCCAGTAAGCATATAAAAACCTTTGAAGGGAGCACTGCAGTATTGCCTGCAATCAGAAGGTTCAACTGAGGTAGAGAAGAAGAAGAGCTCTTAAACAAGGAAAGAAAAGAGCACTGAAGATCCTTTTCCATGTGCGGAGATACTCATCCAGGAAAGGGACTAAACATTGTCTACACTAAACCATAAGAAAACCGACTTTGATTTTGAGAACTAATCATTATAACTTAATAGTCAGGATAAAGTAAGCTAATGTACAGTTGTGCTTAAAAGTTTATGAACCCTTTAGAATTTTCTATATTTCTGCATAAATATGACCTAAAACATCATCAGATTTTCACTCAAGTCCTAAAAGTAGATAAAGAGAAACCAGTTAAACAAATGAGACAAAAATATTATACTTGGTCATTTATTTATTAAGGAAAATGATCGAATATTACATATTTATGGGTTGCAAAGTATGTGAACCTTTGCTTTCAGTATCTGGTGTGACTCCCCTTTGCAGCAATAACTGCAACTAAACGTTTCCGGTAACTTTTGATCATTCCTGCACACCGGCTTGGAGGAATTTTAGCCCATTCCTCCGTACAGAACAGCTTCAACTTTGGGATGTTGGTGGGTTTCCTCACATTAACTGCTCACTTCAGGTCCTTCCACAACATTTTGATTGGATTAAGGTCAGGACTTTGACTTGGCCATTCCAAAACATTAACTTTATTCTTCTTTAACTATTTTTTGGTAGACCGACTTGTGTGCTTAGGGTTGTTGTCTTGCTGCATGACCCACCATCTCTTGAGATTCAGTTCATGGACAGATGTCCTGACATTTTCCTTTAGAATTCTCTGATATAATTTAGAATTCATTGTTCCATCAATGAAGGCAAGCCGTCCTGGCCCAGATGCAGCAAAACAGGCCCAAACCATGATACTACCACCACCATGTTGCACAGATGGAACAAGGATCTTATGCTGGAATGCAGTGTTTTCCTTTCTCCAAACATAATGCTTTTCATTTAAACCAAAAAGTTCTATGTTGGTCTCATCCATCCACAAAACATTCTTCCAATAGCCTTCTGGTTTGTCCACGTGATCTTTAGCAAACTGCAGACGAGCAGCAATGTTTTTTTTGGAGAGCAGTGGCTTTCTCTTTGCAACCCTGCCATGCACACCATTGTTGTTCAGTGTTCTCCTGATGGTGGACTCATGAACATGAACATTCGCCAATGTGAGAGAGGCCTTTAGTTGCTTAGAAGTTACCCTGAGGTCCTTTGTGACCTCGCCGACTGTTACACGCCTTGCTCTTGGAGTGATCTTTGTCGGTCGACCACTCCTGGGGAGGGTAACAATGGTCTTGAATTTCCTCCATTTATACACAATCTGTCTGACTGTGGATTGGTGTAGTCCAGACTCTTTAGAGATGGTTTAGTAACCTTTTCCAGCCTGATTAGCATCAACAATTCTTTTTCTGAGGTCCTCAGAAATCTCCTTTGTTCATGCCATGATACACTTCCACAAACGTGTTGTGAAGAGCAGACTTTGATAGATCCCTGTTCTTTAAATAACACAGGGTGCCCACTCACACCTGATTGTCATCCTATTGATTGAAAACACCTGACTCGAATTTCACCTTCAAACTAACTGCTAATCCTAAAGGTTCACATACTTTTGCCACTCACAAATATGTAATATTCAATCATTTTCCTCAATAAATAAATGACCAAGTATAATATTTGTGTCTCATTTGTTTAACTGGTTTCTCTTTATCTACTTTTAGGACTTCAGTGAAAATCTGATGATATTTCAGGTGATATTAATGCAGAAATATAGAAAACTAGCCAACCCGCTGCGTAGTATACGCTGCATAATTATTTATTGATGGGTGAACACTTCCTGAAAGACACAGTTGTCCAAATGGGGTGGCTTTGAGGATACGACTGTCAGTGAATGAAACGATGGAACTCTGGAGAGAGCAACATACAATTGTCTGTGACTGAAAACTGGTTTTGGCAGATACAGACATATCTTTTTGAAAGTTTGGCCCTGTGCCTTATTAATTGTCATTGCAAAGGCCAATCTAACAGGAAGTTGTCTGTGTGTAAAAGTAAAAGGCAAATTTGAATCTGATGGGGTCAGGGAAATCTGGGGAATAAGGACAGTTTGTGAGGTAGCAGCTGCGATAGTTTTACACTCCAGTACATTGCGGTGAATGCTGGTAACAGAAAGTCTAGTGCCATTACAGAGACCTTTTGCTGGCATGAGGTTTCTGAGAAGCATGACGACTGAACCAGTTTTAATTTTGAGTTTATGCGGCGGCATGCCAGTGGGAGTAAGACTGTTAAATTCTTCGGGGAATGAAAGTTGATCTGCGGGATCATCTGTGACAATGGAGTCAACGCTGGTGAAAGTTACTTTGTTGGTAGGGATACGTTTCAGTACTTGTTCATTAAGGTGTAGTGAGTCTTCGTTGGTGACGCTTAATATAGCTTGCGTACTGAGTTGTTCCGGAGTGACAGTTGAGAAGTCGATGCTTCGAGAGCGAGGGTGGATGAGGGAGGGGGGTTAGGGTTGGTGGGCGTCGCTCTGTCGTGCGTTCCTCATGACGTGGGAGGAGGGTTAGAGTGGGCAGGTGGGGCTCTGTCGTGTGTACCCCATGGTCGGGCGAATTGGTCGATTATATATATAGAAAAGCAGCCGTAACCGAAAAGAACAATGAAAAGTCAACGTGGCTCAGAGGTGCATGTGGAGTGTAGCAGAGACGAAAGCGACTGAGACTGTGTTTGGTGAGGTGTTGTATGCGGGTACCTGAGCAGGCAGTGCGCATGCCTCGAGAGCGAGGGTGGACGTGGGAGGAGGGTTAGAGTTGGCGGGCGGGGCTCTGTCGTGCGTATCCCGTGATGCAGGAGGAGGGTTAGAGTTGGCGGGTGGGGCTCTGTCGTGCGTATCGCGTGATGCGGGAGGAGGGTTAGAGTTGGCGGGCGGGGCTCTGTCGTGCGTATCCCGTGATGCGGGAGGAGGGTTAGAGTTGGTGGGCGGGGCTCTGTCGTGCGTATCCCGTGATGCAGGAGGAGGGTTAGAGTTGGTGGGGGGGGCTCTGTCGTGCGTATCTCATGGTCTTAGAGTTGGTGGGCGGGGCTCTGTGAGTTGGTGGGCGTGGCTTTGTCGTGCATATCCCATGGTCTCTGTCGTGCGTACCCTATGGTCAGGCAACTTAGTCAATTATATATATACAGATTCTAAAGGGTTCACAAACTTTCAAGCACCACTGTATATTGGTATCGATTTAACTGAAAAATAATCACCTTTGTGAATGGCAAGTCTCTAGCTGTTATAAGGTTTCTTCCTAAATCCAGTAGGAAAGCTCAGAAGAGCATCTCATATACATACACAGAAGCTGGAGAGAGAGAAACTTCATCTAGGCTGTTGTAATTGTATGGTTTAGCATTGTTTGTTGGCCTTCATTCACATTTCTACACCACCCTTCAAAGGTTTGGGTTCAAGCAGAAATGTTCATAATTTTGATTGATACCTTTTTTTCAGTTATACAGTTGTCACAGATAGCCGGGACACCTCTTTGCTGGAAGGATTGGGGGACGCTAGATGGCACCCCCCATTGGTTGCAGTGGTGCCTCTGACTCCCGCAGGCCTTCATGGGAGATGGAGTTGTCTACCGCCCTGCTGGGATCTGGATGTGTTTCCAGGGGGCACTGCAGCTGTTGCTGAGCCCGTGTGGGCAGTTCTTCCACCACACCTGGAACTGCTCTGCTGTGGGAAGTGAGGCAACGAGCATCTGAAGCACTTCCGGGTGCCTTATATAAGGGACCAGCGGACAGTCGGGTGGAAGGTGGATGAAGGAGTGGAGGAGAAAAGAGAGAGTTTTTTGGAATTTAGGTACTCTCTTGACTCCCCTTGAAGTGCCAGCAAGCTATTGTATAAATGGACACCTCCTGCTTGGCAATGGGAAGCTGAATGCTCTTCTGTTCTACCTGATAGAAAAAGGTGAGCCACAATGGCTACAAGAAAATGATTTAATGAGTGAGAGATACAGATTTTTGAAAAAGCAAAATAAAATTCCATAAGAGACTCTAAAGTCCATTCTCTGTCCTTCTATTGAAGATCTGTGATTCTTCAAACTGTATAAACCAATTCACAAACTACAATTTAAAACCAACTCTGAGGCAGTAGCTCTAAGCACGTATTGAAAAACTTGAATGTACCACAAAGCTGACACGCCATTCTCTTGCTGCATAAAATAAATTCATTCAAGCATGGCCAAAATTATTATTCTAGTCAAAGAAATTCTAAATGTGCCAATAGCCCAAAATGGATGACTTGTGTTCTTTTAAAAGCATTTTGAAACTTAGCAAATGCAAAATGTGTAGGGCTAAGATATCCTTTTCTAATATAACACATTGTTTCTAAGACTGTTTTCATGTACTCTGCATAATCACGAGGGATCCAATAAATGTAGCTGTGTTTCACACCTGAATATTTTTTGGCAGAGGTTTTGTTATGCCTACTCATCCTCAGTGGGCTTGCTCTGCCTCTGACTTGCTGTTTGCCTCTTGTGGTTAGCTTATCTGGCCACCAGAGGCCACGCAGTGCAAGAGTTACTTGTAGAAAGGCCTCCTCGCTCCAGAAATTCATCATTGAACTTTCTGAGAATGTGGGTGAACACGGACCTGTTGGCATCCTGACATTGACCCCCATGTCTCAAACAGAGGAATACACTACGCAGGGAACTAGGAAGAGAGACCCTGTTGGCTTCAGAATGAGATGCTCAAAACAATGACTTGATTGTGCAAAGTAACATACTGAAGATGGCAGCCACAGGTAGCTCTGGAAATCTAGCTCCTTCCATAGGTTTGCTGGAGATTCAAGGGGCAGGTGTCTCTGGTGGCAGTGATAGCCCAGATCACATATGTGACCCCCCACTAGGGTCTTAAAGTCAGCCATCAGGAAACAATCCATTATTTTCAAATTTGTTGAAATGCTGTCTGGTGAGGTGGTAATCTGGTAGACAAGAAAGCAAACCACTGTGTTTTTATGCCCATTTCACATCCCTTACCTTGTTTTTTCTCTATTTATTTTATGATTTTTTTTAAGTAATGTTTTAGGAAGAGAAAATTTTTAGAGGCAGTTATAAATTAAGACCGAGAGATGAAAAGAGCTTTTGCAGTGAGTGAAGATATTGTCAGAGGCCAGGCAATTGGTCTGAATGCCAGGAGGAAATCTTTAATGACAGTTGCCAAAACCTACAAAACCATGACTCAAAATCAAAGTCAAAAAGCTAATCTAGGCATCAGTAGCCGAACCTTAAATTAATGAAATTCCCAGGACAGAGTTTGATTTGTATAGTTTAAATGCGGGCAGCATGGTGGTGCAGTGGGTAGCGCTACTGCCTTGCAGTTAGGAGACCCGCATTCACTTCCCAGGTCCTCCCTGCGTGGAGTTTGCATGTTCTCCCCGTGTCTGTGTGGGTTTTCTCTGGGTGCTCCGGTTTCCTCCCACAGTCCAAAGTCATGCAGGTTAGGTACATTGGCGATTCTAAATTGTCCCTAATGTGTGCTTGGTGTGTGTGCTTGGTGTGTGTGCCCTGCCCGGGGTTTGTTTCCTGCCTTGCACCCTGTGTTGGCTGGGATTTGCTCCAGCAGACCCCTGTGACCCTGTAGTTAGGATATAGTGGGTCAGATGATGGATGGATAGTTTAAACGGCCCAAGTAACATGCTATGGATACCTTGACTCAATATTAAGTCCTCAACTAGTGGTGACATCAAATATAGTGATAGCACTCGTGACCACAAAATGGCATTAATACAAACACATGTAGAATATGGCCACAACATGACCTCATTGTAATAATGATAAAACATCTGTAAAAAAATTCATGTGTGAATTTAATACAGCATTTGCCTAAAGCCCCCAGATTCCTGACATTATGGTGTCTCACACTTCATTACACATGCAAACACGAAAAAAGTTTAAAAGGCTTTACTCAGAGAAGTTCTCTTCTAAATCTAACTAGTTTGTAATTCCAGCTCACTTCTGTTTCAAGAATGAGAATTAACTCTTAAAGCAGGCAATGTGAAAACATCTGCTTTGGACTCCTTGCAGTTCAACTTTTTTATTGCATACTCTGTTTTCTGTTGGGGGCAGCCACCCGTATACTTTCAATTGGCTGCCAAATCGTAGAAAAGATGTGGTTCAATTTGGTACAGATCAGTCCATAACAAAGAACAATCAGTATAGGAAAAAATGGCACTTACAGTTAAGTCCATAAATGTTTGGACAGAGACAACTTTTTTCTAATTTTTGTTCTGTCCATCACCACAATGAATTTTAAATGAAACAACTCAGATGCAGTTGAAGTGCAGACTTTCAGCTTTAATTCAGTGGGTTGAAAAAAAAGATTGCATAAAAATGTGAGGCAACTAAAGCATTTTTTTAACACAATCCCTTCATTTCAGGGGCTCAAAAGTAATTGGACAATTGACTCAAAGGCTATTTCATTAGCAGGTGTGTTCAAGTCCGTCGTTATGTCATTATCAGTTAAGCAGATAAAAGGCCTGGAGTTGATTTGAGGTGTGGTGCTTGCATGTGGAAGATTTTGCTGTGAACAGACAACATGCGGTCAAAGGAGCTCTCCATGCAGGTGAAAGAAGCCATCCTTAAGCTGCGAAAACAGAAAAAACCCATCCGAGAAATTGCTACAATATTACAAGTGGCAAAATCTACAGTTTGGTACATCCTGAGAAAGAAAGCAAGCACTGGTGAACTCAGCAACGCAAAAAGACCTGGACGTCCACAGAAGACAACAGTGGTGGATGATCGCAGAATCATTTCCATGGTGAAGAGAAACCCCTTCACAACAGCCAACCAAGTGAACAACACTCTCAAGGGGGTAGGCGTATCGATATCCAAGTCTACCATAAAGAGAAGACTGCATGAAAGTAAATACAGAGGGTGCACTGCAAGGTGCAAGCCACTCATAAGCCTCAAGAATAGAAAGGCTAGATTGGACTTTGCTAAAGAACATCTAAAAAGCCAGCACAGTTCTGGAAAAACATTCTTTGGACAGATGAAACCAAGATCAACCTCTACCAGAATGATGGCAAGAAAAAAGTATGGAGAAGGCGTGGAACAGCTCATTATCCAAAGCATACCACATCATCTGTAAAACACGGTGGAGGCAGTGTGATGGCTTGGCGTGCATGGCTGCCAGTGGCACTGGGACACTAGTGTTTATTGATGATGTGACACAGGACAGAAGCAGCTGAATGAATTCTGAGGTGTTCAGAGACATACTGTCTGCTCAAATCCAGCTAAATGCAGTCAAATTGATTGGGCGGCGTTTCAGGATACAGATGGACAATGACCCAAAACATACAGCCAAAGCAACCCAGGAGTTTATTAAAGCAAAGAAGTGGAAAATTCTTGAATGGCCAAGTCAGTCACCTGATCTTAACCCAATTGAGCATGCATTTCACTTGTTGAAGACTAAACTTCAGACAGAAAGGCCCACAAACAAACAGCAACTGAAAGTAAAGGCCTGGCAGAGCATTAAAAGGAGGAAACCCAGCATCTGGTGATGTCCATGAGTTCAAGACTTCAGGCTGTCATTGCCAGCAGAGGGTTTTCAACCAAGTATTAGAAATGAACATTTTATTTCCAGTTTTTTAATTTGTCCAATTACTTTTGAGCCCCTGAAATGAAGGGATTGTGTTAAAAATGCTTTAGTTGCCTCACATTTTTATGCAATCTTTTGTTCACCCCACTGAATTAAAGCTGAAAGTCTGCACTTCAACTGCATCTGAGTTGTTTCATTTAAAATTCATTGTTTTAATGTACAGAACCAAAATTAGAAAAAAGTTGTCCCTGTCCAAATATTTGTGGACCTAACTGTATATGTATTGCAGATGGGAAATGGTGTCCGGAAGTGACGCCCTCAGGGCCAGAACCAGAAGTAATGTGGCCGGGACCGTAAGTGACGTGGCCGAAACTATAAATGACTTCTTGATACCGGAACCGGAAATTACATCATCGTTCCCCAAGATGAATTTCTTGTGATCGGTCTGCTAATGGAAAAGAGCAAGGATTAATGCACACTGCCATCCCCTGGTTTGGTGAGGAATTACCATCCTTTGATCCTTTTGCCTGCCTCCCATGCACACATGCGTGACAGGTCCTTCTGCATCTACTAATTCTTCTTCTTGTTTCGTCTTCTCCCGTTAGTGGTTGCCACAGCGGATCATCTTCTTCCATATCTTTCTGCCCTCTGCGTCTTGTCCTTTTACACCCATCACCTGCATATCCTCTCTCACCACATCCATAAACCTTCTCTTAGGCCTTCCTCTTTTCCTCTTCCCTGGCAGCTCTGTCCTTAGCATTATTCTTCCAATTTACTCAGCATCTCTCCTCTGCACATGTCTACACCAACACAATTTGGCCTCTCCCACTGTCTCCCAACCGTCCCACCTGAGCTGACCTTTTAATGTACTCATTTCTAATCCTGTGCATCCTCGTCACACCCAGTGCCACCTCTTGCTCTGTCTTCTTCTTTCTGGTCAATGCCACTGTCTTCAACTTATATAACATAGCTGGTCTCACTACCGTCCTGTAGACCTTCCTTTTCACTCTTGTCTGCATCTACTAATATTATTACAAATAATCAGGGACTGCTGACTCCTTATATTAGGTGTCATGTAAGAAATCTAGATGTGATTTTTTAACTTCATAAACAGATAAATGTTGTTATAAAGATCTGCTTTTTTCAAATTAGGGCTATTAGTAAAGTCAACCCACTTTGGTCAAATAATGAACTGCAAAAGTTTATTGATGCTTTAGTCTCTCAAACCTAGATTACTGCAGTTCTCTTTACGTTGGTGTCTGTCCCACTTCCATTTGGTTCTGAATGCGGCTGCAAGGGTGTTAACTGGCACCAAATAAAGAGATCAGATATGTTTTGGCTTCCCTGTACTGGCTTCCAGTGGAGTATAGGTGAATTTTAAGATTTTATTATTTGTGCTACTGAGCTTCTTACCCTATATTTAACATTAAAGGCTCTCAGGTCCTCGGTTCAGTTATTAGTATTGTGAGGGACCAACCGGGACCCTGCTCCTCTGCCTGGCCATTAGACTATGGGAAAGGAAGGTAAGCTGGTAAGGAAGGATATTCCCCTTCCATACTAGGACATGGACACAGAAAAACGCTGTGGAAACAGCCACACTAGGGTTGGCATCCCAGGAACCATGGAGAAACATTCTGGATGGGCTTGGGTAACTAGAAGGTCAGGACAGTGGATGACTGTCTGTTATGGGCAGTGCACCCCCTTTCCCCTGTACACTGGGGTGGCAGAGTCCCATCTGGCAGGCCCCAGTATGGAGGCCAACAGGACAGCATGTGGTTTGTGGTCCCAGAGGCCTGCCCTGTTGGGTTCTGTGGTGGCTGCCAGGGGAACAAGGACCGCTGGGGTCTTGCCTTGCCCAGAAGTGCTTACTGGAGACAATAACTTAAGCTCCAGATCTGGAGTTACAAGAGAGCCCTCCACTTAGCCCAGATAGTTGGAGTCAGGAATGGAGAAGGGCAGCACTCCTCTGGGAGTAGTGGAGGACTAAATAGCAGAAAGTGAACAAACAAAATAATGGAAAGATACTTTGTTAAATAAACCTGGGAATTGTCTGTGCCATTGTGTCTGGGGTTGGGGCATCAGTGGCACCCCCTAGAGACCACACAATGTATTCCACCAACACATCAGAAGCGTATGGCCCCAAGACTTTGGAACATTCTACCATATGAAATAAGAACTGCTCCCTCAAATAATAGTTTTAAATCTCAATTAAAATCAGATTTTTAATTCCTGTCATTTGCCTCATAGTAAAAGGTATATTCTTAAATATTATTTGTGATTTTTATGTATTAATACTGTGCATAGCTTTTTAGTTATTTATTTGTTTGAATTTCTATTTATTAGCTCTTTGATTGTGTCACTTGTACTTCAGCACAGTTCATCCACCTGAAGCTAAGCATGTTCAGGCCTGGCCATTATGTGGATGGGAGACCAACCAGGAAAAGCTGGGTTGCTCCTGAAAGGGGTGTTGTGAGGCCAGCAGGGGGCGCTTACCCTGTGGTCTGAATGTGGTTCTCAATGCCCCAGTACAGAGATGGGGATACTGTGCTGTAAAAATAGCACCATCCTTCTGATGAGATGTAAAAGTCCTGACTCTCTGTGGTCATAAAAGAACCCTGGGCATCCTTCATAAAGAGCAGGGTGTATCCTAATATCCCAGTTAAATTTCCCACCACGGCCTAGTCATTCTGGCCCTCTAATCATCCCCTGTCTCTAACTGGCTAAGTATCTCTTATCACTTCACCCCCTAGTAGTTAATGTGTGGTTAGCATATTGGCACAAAAATGGCATTAGTGGTGGCTGAAGTGGCTCCCCACTCACTGAAGCACTTTAAGCAGTGAGAAAAGCGCTTTATAAATGTAAATAATTATTCATTATTATTTATTATTATATAAATAAAACTAACTTGATTTGACTTGGCTATAGAGAAATAAATCATTCATCATGAAGTCATGGTGGTTGATGCCACATTCTTACAGCTCCAGGTGACTGAATTTTAAATCTGGCCCACTTACTGTCTCTCCATTTGTCTGTACTGGCTGTCTGCGGGTATTTCTGTTTTCTCCATGTCCCAAACTACATGTGTTTTAGATAAATGGCTAAATCTTAACAGGTTGATTGAAGAGTGTGACAGGTGCCTTGTGATAGACAGGAGGCCTCACCATGGTTGGTTACTGATCTTAATCACAGTGCTGATCAGAGTTGGGCTCTGCGTTGGAATTGGTGAGTTTATTAAACTATGTTTTTCTACAAACAAGCAATACAAACAAATTATATTGTGTTGTGAACCACCAGGGGGCATTGCAGCACCCTAGCCCCAAACACAACCTCACAAACAGAAGTCCCATTCAGAAAAAAGGGGATTATTTTTCCAGATACCTTCCACAAAGGTTCCAAGCCCAATACACACAACTCTCTTCACTTTTCGGCTTCCTTTTTTCCTCCTCTGCACCTCCCAGGTGAGCTTTGTCCACTTCCACCCAACTCTGACTTGCCTGGCTGAGGATGAGTGACTTCTTTTATCTTAGATCTGGATATACTTCTGGTGCTAGAACATAGCAACCGCAAGTCCCACCATATAGGGATTGTTAACCCCTTCAGCTCCCCCTGGTAGCCCCGACAGAACACCACAGGGAGACACCAAGACATTACAGGCTCCAGCATGCCAAAATCATCAATATTAAAACAATAAAAGGCTTGGACTACTTCAGTTGTGTGTAATGAATCTAAAATATATGAAAGTCTAATGTTTATCAGTACATTACAGAAAATAATGAACTTTATCACAATATGCTAATTTTTTGAGAAGGACCTATACTGTATATACTCAGCAAAAAAAGAAACATCTCTTTTCCAGGACTGTGTATTTCAACAATAATGTTTTAAAAATCCAAATAACTTTACAGATCTTCATTGTAAAGGGTTTAAACAATGTTTTCCATGCATGTTCAATTAACCATAATCAATTAATTAACATGCACCTGTGGAATGGTCGTTAAGACCTTAACAGCTTACAGAAAGTAGGCATTTAAGGTCACAGTTCTAAAAACGCAGGACACTAAAGAGACTTGTCTACCGACTGTGAAAAACAGCCAAAGAAAGATGCCCAGGGTCCCTGCTCATCTGCATGAACGTGCATTAGGCATGCTGCAGGGAGGCATGAGGACTGCTGATGTGGCTAGGGCAATAAATTGCCATGTCCGCACTGTGAGACACCTAAGACATCTGATCATCCTCGCAGTGGAAGAGCCCGGATCTCAATCCCATTGAGCACGTCTGGGACCTGTTGGATCGCAGGGTGAGGGCTAGGGCCATTCCCCCCAGAAATGTCCAGGAACTTGCAGGTGCTTTGGTAGAAGAGTGGGGTAACATCTCACAGAAAGAAGTGACAAATCTGGTCCAGTCCATGAGGAGGAGATGCACTGCAGTACTTCAAACAGTACTTCAAACTGACTGGTACTTTTGATTTCGAGCCTCCCTTCATTCAGGGACACATTGTGAAACATTTTTAGTTTATGTCTTATGGTGTTGACTCTTTTACTGTTCATACAAATATTTACACATTAAGTTTACTGAAAGTAAAAACAGTAGAAAGTCAGAGGACGTTTCTTTTTTTGCTGAGTATATATATATATATAAATGACCTCCAAAGAGCGCTGAGACTTTTGATATCATGAACGTGTCTGCAAAAACTGTGGTCTCCTGCCCTGCAAAAGTCGAGCAGCCAGCGCGCGTGCATAGCTGTTCTGGCCTTTGAGACGCTGACTGCGCTTCTGCCTTAAGTCAAAGTGAGCACTTTTAATTTTTTTCATCCTCCCCCTGCGCTATAGCCCAGACAAGTGCAAACACGGGACCCCTTTTCTACACCACGGCAAAATAATATTAAGGCGATTCACACTTTCTTTTTCACGTATACGATTATGAGGTCATCAACTCGGATTATGAAGATACGCACAGGAGTGGAGGACTGACACTGCCATCACAGCCGATTAATGGCAGGGACGTCTCACCAGTCTACACAAGACCCACCGCGACTGTCCCCAAAAGGCACTCATATCGTCAAGCGAACACATCTCTCTATACTTTATAAAAAAAAAAGGCAACTTTCCTTTCTTTACACCTTCTCTCTTAACACTGCAGAGGACACAAAACTAATTTTCTTTAATTGCTGGTAATGCCGGTAAGGCACATTACCAGAGGCAGAAATTTGGACATTCACATAGAAAATGTAATTTCTATACCACAGCCGTCGTGTAGCGCCTTTCAAAAGGGATCAACTACCGAGAGATGATCCATATACATTTTAGCTGCTGTTAGTACTACTTACCTGTTCTGTTACACCGTCTTTAAAATGTAGTTTACCCGCAACCACTCCAGTAGTGCTCAATGTAGCTTTACTTCTTAAAACGTTAATGTTTTACTGTTTAATAACTTATAGACTATATTTTATTATTTTTCCCTTGCACTCAGTGACCAAAGCTATACACACACATATAGACACATACATATATATACACATATATATACCTGCGTGTATGTTTGTATGTATGTGTATATATATATACACAAACACACACACACATATATATAACTTGTGTGTGTATATATGATGTACATAGGTATGTATATATATATGTGTATATGTAGATATGTATATAGATATGAAGATATGTATGTGTATATATATATATATATATATATATATATATATATATATGTATATATATATAGAGAGAGAGAGAGAGAAAGAGAGAGAGAGTCAAACCGATTATGACAGCAGCAATCCAAGCTGTGAGAAAGGAGGAGGCGTGTCAGACGTCGTGGTACATTTTCTGCTGCAGCTAGACGAAAACAACTTCGTGAAGCTGCCGCCAAATACACAAAACAATTACCCTGATAATCATGTTACGTTATTTTTAAAATGTTTCCTTTTCTTTTTCTTTACTTCTTTAACACACTACTTCTCCACTGCGAAGCGCGGGTATTTTGCTAGTAAAAGATAAAGTAGCTCCAAAATGCCAGTTAAAAGTAAAATCTGAAAATGTCAAGCAACTGGATCACTTTTGTTTCCTAGGTGGCATGTTAACATAAGATCAGAGTGATCAGGAAATAGAGGATTGCTTTAGAAAGAAAAGGCTTTTATGCAGTTAAGAAATATACTTATAAAACCAACACATAACAAGGCAAACAAAGGTGCTATGTTTGACCTAACGTAATGTAGGATTGTTAAACATGGATTGTGAGCAATATAATGGAAAGTAGACTGAGAGCTGGGAGATGTTTTTTAAAAGAATGCTAAAAATGTCCTGGATAGATAAAGTAACAAATGAAAGAGTATTACAAAGAGCATAGGTGAACAGACATTTCCTAAGTATGATAAAAAGAATAGACAATTAAAATATTTGGGACACATCATCAGAGTTGAAGGTATTGAAAGTGTTGTATTGCTGGGTAAAATCAATGGAAAGAGGGCATGGGGAAGGCAGAGAGAAAGAGGCAGGTGGAAGACCATAATCACCAACGTCTGCATCAGACATGGCACTCAGAGTGAGTGAAAGAGACTGCAGTTTCTTCTCGCATCCTAATGTTATGTGTTTTAGATTATCTGGTAAGTCTAAGTTGGTTATGTGTGAAGGTGCGTGAGAGTATGAGTCACACTGGGCTGGTGCCCCATCTGGAGATGGTTCCTGCATTGGGTACAAAGCTTATGGGATAGGCACCAGCTCTCTGCGATGCTACACTAGATATATTGTGTCAGAAGATAGATGGATAAATTGATTGTGGGATGATATGAATATGTGTGTTGACAACTTAAATCTTACAATAATAATGAGTATGGTTTAAACCAATGGCTCTCAAAGTGCATTCCATGGACCATCAATATCCCGAGGTATGAGGCAAGTGGTCAGAAAGCTGACAATCATCAGGGCTGATTTTTATACCACACAGATACATTAGTCTGTCATGTACTTCACTGAATATTTTTTAACATTCAAATCTGCTAGTGAACAGCAGTGCTACTAAAATAATATACTTAGGCACATAAGAAATGGCTGCAAAGCTACCACCATGACCTGCACTGTCTACATTTGTTGCTGATGGTAACAGCTTTTGCTTCAATTCCAGGGTCCCTGCTCTTTTCCGGTCTCTCTTTTTTTCTCTTACATGCAATAGTTCTTCCATCTCAGTCTGTCTCTCCAGTCCAGCCATCTCAGGCTGTCTCTTCTAAACACACGTTGGAGAGTCCACTTCTGGTCAAGGCATTCATTCAGCTCCATGCAAACCATGCTGACAAGCTGTCTGCTGTTAATCGATCTTCATGGCCAATGGTTATTACAGATCATTGGCTGGAACCTGGGGCTGTGAAACACAACTATAGCAATGCTTTATTTGAAACATATGATTTTTCAAATATGTGACATTTGTGAAACAAATTTTGAAAGCTAATGAAAAATTACTCCATTAGACTCAAGTGTTCCACTGTTAGACTTCAGCAAAGTGGTGCCACTGCCCTAATTCACTTCTAATTGTTAATCAAAGGATTTAAACAGCTGTCCTGATTATCCATCTAACTTAACCAGGGGTTATGCCTGACAGGGAGCAGGCAGAAAAGATTCTTGATAAAAGGACCCGAAAAGAAAATAGTGAATGGAAAACAAGCCAAAAATATATGCCAGGAGGACAAAGAATCGAGACGTCAGATCCAAACACTAAGGTAAAGTTGTAATTGAGAGGGCACAACCTATAAATTTGAGAACCAGAAGAAGCAAAACAATGAACATATGAGTTTGAATCTATGCTATCCACAAGCCTGGAAGAAGTGTTTACTGACCTTCCAGTTTATAAAGCGTCACAGGTGATATGTTACAGTAGATGGTCTTTGAGAACATGCTTCCAGAAAAGTTTATTGCTTTCATAATTTTTTTTCATTAGTCCAAGTTTTATATAAAAAGCAGGCAAAAATATCTTTGCTGGGTTAACAAGTGCTTTATATGCCATTGAATCAAATGATCACCAAACAGCCAGTTATTTTTAATGTAATGATACATGTTAGTCCAGCTATCCCATTTGCAAATGCATTCCTAGTATATCCTGAAGACTTTTGAGAGACTGGTCTAGGACTATATGAGTGATCTTGTGGTAGACCACCTGGACACACTGCAGTTTACCTACTGGACAAAGATTGGAGTGTAGTATGCAATCAAATATCTGTTCTGAAAGGCTTACTCTCACCTGGACAAAGCTGGCAGCACTATGAAGATTATGGTTTTTTTTTAATTTCTCCAGGGCCTCCAATACCATCCAGCCAAAACTTAGAGATATGCAGGTGGAGGAGCCCATGGTGTCCTGGATTTATCTGTTTGGCAGACTTTTGTTTGTGAGACTCAAGGACTGTGTCATTGATATGGATGTGAGAAACACAGGAGCACCACAAGGAACAGTCCTGCCTCCTTTTCTCTTCACTCTGTACACCTCAGACTATAAATAAAACATCAGGTCTAGTCACTGGCAGACATTCTCTGATGATTCTACAATTATGAGGTGTACTGTTAAGGTGGATGGGTATAGGAGTCAGAGGGAGAGCTTTATTTCTTGATGTAGAACAAATTCTCTGCAACATAACATCAGCAAAACCAAGGAACTGGGTATTGACTTTTGCTGCCTCAAAGAACTTCTATGTCTGGTCACTATTCTGGGAATGGATGTAGAGGTGCTGAGCTCCTACATGGGGGTCCACATCAATGACAGGTTGGACTGGTTTTGTAACACAGAGGAACTATGTAAGATAGGACAGAGTAGACTCTTTTTTCTTAGGAGATTGCACTCCTTTAATGTGGTGAGTGACATCCTTCACATTTACTACAACTCTGTGATGGCCAGAGCAATTTTCTACACTGTGGTGTGCTGTGCTGATATCACCACTTTAAGAGAGGCCCACCGAATCAACAACCTAATTAAAGGGCAGGCTCAGTTAAGGAACACACTCTGGACCCCCTAGAAGTACCGTAGTAGCAAAGGAGACAATTAAAACAAAACTGAGTGCCACTATGAACAATGCTGCACATCCTCTCTGTGACACACAAACACTGAGGACTTTCAGACAATGAATTTCAGCAGAAGTGTGTGAAGAAATGCTACTGGGACTCCTTTATACCAACAGCAATATGCCCTCCCCTTTATACCAACAGCAATATGCCCTCATAATGTCTCACTGTGACTGTGATAGCCAAGCAAGAAGTTTTCTTTCTTTTATGTCATTCTGATTTGTGTTCAGACCATAGTGTGTGTATTTATCTTTTATTTAATACTGTAAGCTTCTGTAAAAATCCAAATTTTCCCCTGGGGACAAATAAAGTGTCTATCTATCTAGTAGATGTGCCACTACTTTTAGATCACCATAGATGTTCTAGTTTTAGTTTTTGCAGTCATCTTCGTAAATGAAAAGAAATCACAAAAAATAGGCAACTACAATAAAATGGTAGAGATAAAACAGATAGTCGAACCTCGGATTCAGGAGGAACAGTGTGGTTTTCGTCCTGGTCGTGGAACAATGGACCAGCTCTACACCCTTAGCAGAGTCCTGGAGGGTGCATGGGAGTTTGCCCAACCAGTCTAAATGTGTTTTGTGGACTTGGAAAAGGCGTTCGACCGTGTCCCTCGGGGAATCCTGTGGGGGGTGATCCGGGAGTATGGAGTACCGGACCCCTTGATAAGGGCTGTTCGGTCCCTGTACAACCGGTGTCAGAGCTTGGTCTGCATTGCCGGCAGTGAGTCAAACCCGTTTCCAGTGAGAGTTTGATTTCATCAGGGCTGTCCTTTGTCACTGATTCTGTTCATAACTTTTATGGACAGAATTTCTAGGCGAAGCCAGGGTGTTGAGGGGGTCCGGTTTGGTGGACTCAGGATTGGGTCACTACTTTTTGCAGATGATGTTGTCCTGTTTGCTTCATCAGGCCGTGATCTTCAGCTCTCTCTGGAGCGGTTCGCAGCTGAGTGTGAAGCAGCTGGGATGGGAATCAGCACCTCCAAATCCGAGAGCATGGTCCTCAGCCGGAAAAGGGTGGTGTGCCCTCTCAGGGCTGGGGGAGAGATCCTGCCACAAGTGGAGGAGTTCAAGTATCTCGGGGTCTTGTTCATGAGTGAGGGAAGAATGAAGCATGAGATTGACAGGCAGATCAGTGCAGCGTCTGCAGTGATGCGGGCTCTGCATCAGTCTGTCATGGTGAAAAAGGAGCTGAGCCGTAAGGCAAAGCTCTCAATTTACCAGTCGATCTACGTTCCTACCCTCACCTATGGTCATGAGCTATGGGTAGTGACCGAAAGAACAACCTCGCGAATACAAACGGCTCAAATGAGTTTCCTCCGCAGGGTGTCTGGGATTTCCCTTAAAGAAAGGGTGAGAAGCTCAGTCATCCAGGAGGGGCTCAGAGTAGAGCCGCTGCTCCTCCGCATCGAGAGGAGTCAGATGAGGTGGCACGGGCATCTGATCAGGATGCCTCCTGGACGCCTCCCTGGTGAGGTGTTCCAGGAACGTCCAACCGGGAGGAGGCCCTGGGGAAGACCCAGGACACACTGGAGGGACTATGTCTCCTGGCTGGCCTGGAAACGCCTTGGGATTCTCCCGGAAGAGCTGGAAGAAGTGGCCAGGGAGAGGAAAATCTGGGACTCTCTGCTCAAGCTGCTGCCTCCGCGTCTCGACCTTGGATAAGTGGAAGAAGATGGATGGATGGATGGTAAATAAAATGGTACATGATATTAAAATTTAAAGATTACTCTTGTAATCAGCCAGGCAAAGTTCATAAGACATGTGTTCAGGAAGCAACATCTCTATTGTCCAGTGTTATTTTAATAAGCTTATACTGATTCAGTGAAATGAACTAGTAGTAGCAGAAGTTTTAGTAGCAGTAGTTGTGGTAACGTTTTACTTCAAAAGAGGACATCACTACACAATAAAGCCATAGATGTAAAGCCAGAAACAGAAATGTTAAATCCCGAAAGCTCTTCTTTACAGATGTATTCTGGGGACAACAACATATTGAAGAGATCAATGACTGGTATACCATTGCATAGGCGAAAACTAGCCGTTCTGTGCCCCAATCCTTCAGATGACCATACACAAGTAAATGCTGCATACCTGCAGGGAACATGATGAGCAGATACGCTCCATAATCCTACTTTGGAACTCCCAAAAGTAACTAATACATAACAGTATGTAAAATGGATCCCTCTTTTGTGCTCAGAATTGTCATTGTACAACAGTGCTGCTCAAGGCCATATTACTGGGAAATTCAAAGAAGTATTATAATATAAAATGCAGTGTACATATGAACTAACTAAGACTTAAAATGCAGACATGATCAATTCTGAATATTTGATCATGTATTGAAGACTAATGCCAAAACTCTTAAATTAGAAGTTTGATAATAGACATTTGCAATGTTAGTGGCTGCTGTTGTTCCAGGTGTCATAAAGCACCTCATCTTTGCTCATTTTGGCTGTCTCCTGAGGTGCTGTCCATATAGGCCTCCCTAGACTCCCCTTGCGAGTGTATATTAGCTGTATTTAGCTTCATTGTGCAAGCTGTTTCATCACTCTGGGAATGCTAACCCATGTGTCTCCTACTCTGTAAAACTCTCTCTGGGTCTATCAGAGTGATAATTACACTATGTTCTAATCAATGCTTAAGCCCCTCTCATCTTCTCTCATGTATTTTAGGTCTGCGATGCTTAAACAGAGTTCTTTGAAAGTAACTTTATATACCTGTCACCATGATGCAGACCTTGCTGTGCTATTAATTCTCATTTGTGCTTTATTAGGAGAAAACAGAACAATTATATGTTAAAAATATCACACAGTAAAATTCTAGGCATTTCTTTCACTTTCTCCACCTCACTAGATCTGAACTAATTTCTAGGGGCTGAAAAAGATTTTAAAAAATTGTTATTAGATATCAACAGCCAGGGATTAAATAATTCTTGATCCTAGCATTGGGGATCTTCAGAAGAGCTATTTCATACAAAAATGGAGACTAATGCTGCCCATTGGGTGTGGAGAAAAAAATCGACTATCTCTGAAAGACTGATGCCAAAAAGAAAAACAAGAAAGAAAATAAAACAAATACAAGGGCTTGTAACAGGGAAATATTGCTGAGTTGTTTAAAAGTATGAGAAAAACTTGCAAGCTGAAAGAGGAGACAATCCCAAAATAAAAGAATGAATATTATAGAGGGCACTAAGTGAAAAGAAATGGTAAATTCAGGGTGAGGCAGCCACTTATAATCCATGGATGAACAGCAGTTGGAACAAATAATGAAGGGGATTTTTGTAGTCTGAAGAATACCTTAGAATCATTGAAGGAACATTTTCTTAAATTGAGACTTTAGCTGTTTGAAAGTGGATGTATTCAGTAAAGTACTTGTTTTCTTCTTTGGACCATAAAGCCATCATCTCCACTTTAAAGTGCAAGAACAGGCTAGGTATTTTTACAGTTTTCACCTGCCACCCTGAAAACACCCAGGCCCAAATGCACAACCTCATATTCTTTTTTCCAAACTGCATTCTTGTTTCTTTAATAATTGTATTTTCTGTGAACAATGTTATATAAAACTAACTGATTCAATTCAGTTTATTTTTTATTAAGTAAATTTAAAAACAAAGTTCTGAGTCTACAATGTGATTGTCAATGTAGCTAATGCAATGTTTCATCTGACTTTTTTAGAACATTAGAAACATTGTGACAAGAACAAGCCACCCAGCCCAACAAGCACATCCATCCTATGCAATGAAATTGTCCAAAATAACATCAACTCGAGATTTAAAGTCCCTAAAGTCTGCACCACCACCACCTGATAAAGGCGCCATGCAGTCCCTAGATTGATGGATTGAAGGCCAGAGGTTCACAAGACCATCATCGTCTAATTCCTCCACATGAAACTTGAAAACCATGAGGACTGATTGAGATCATTTATGTAAGGTAGGTCTCATGGCCTTGGAACCCCTGCAGATTTTGTTTTTTTCTTCAGCCCTCTGGAGTTTTTTTTTTTTGTTTTGTTTGTTTTTTCCTGCCCTCCCTGGTCATCTGACCTTACTTTATTCTTTGTTAATTAGTATTGTCTAATTTTTATATTTGTTTTTCTTTCTTCATCTTGTAAAGCACTTTGAGCTACAACATTTGTATGAAAATGTGCTATATAAATAAATATTGTTGTTGTAAAGTCCTACTATCTACAACACTATTTGGTAATGTATTCCATGTGTTTATGTTTCTTATTTTTACATGAAAAAAAACCTTGTAACATTTGTGCAAAATCTGCCCTTAACAAGTTTCCTGCCATGTCCCTGATTTTTTTGTTCAATTTATTTTAAAGTAACAATTGGGATCTATTGTAGTAATTCCTTTCATAATTTTTAAAACTTCAGTTATAACCCATCTTAATATCTGACTGCTTAAACTGAAAAGGTTCACCTCCTTCAATGTCTCTCATAGTTCTCAGTATAACTTAATCATAACTTCCCTTGACTTCTAATCCACACATCGTGATATATAACCTAACGTCTAATTAGCTTTCTTGATCGCTTCTGTATGTAGAAAGTGATGAGTCCTCTATGATTACTTGGTTCTTCTCATGATGGCATAGACTAGACTATTATTTTGCTATAGACTTGCAAAATAAACATTTCACAAAGTTAATTTGACATTTTCCCATACATACTATAAAGTCAAGTTAAATATATTTTCCATAATATAGTTGAACATCTATTTGCCCTCCTTATTGGAAAAGCTAGCAGCATGGTGGTTTGCTCCTTTGTACCGAGACCTCATAGCTCCTGTGGAATTGTTTATGTTACAAATGTACACGTAGACAAAGGCACAAGTAACACTAAGAACAAGTATAAAAAATAAGAATAGAAAATAAAAATATAAATAGAATATTAATATCAAAATAAAGTACAATAAGTCATCATTCACTAAGCTCTACAGGTACATGGTAATGAAATACAATAAATACTATGTACAGTCATATGAAAAAGTTTGGGAACCCCTCTCAACCTGCATAATAATGTACTCTAGTTTCAACAAAAAAGATAACAGTGGTATGTCTTTCATTTCTTAGGAACAGCTGAGTACTGGGGTGTTTTCCGAACAAAGATTTTTAGTGAAGCAGTATTTAGTTGTATGACATTAAATCAAATGTGAAAAACTGGCTGTTCAAAAATTTGGGCCCCCTTGTAATTTTGCTGATTTGAATGCATGTCACTGCTCAATACTGATTACTTGCAACTCCAAATTGGTTGGATTAGCTCATTAAGCCTTCATAGACAGGTGTGTCCAATCATGAGAAAAGGTATTTATGGTGGTCAATTGCAAGTTGTGCTTCCCTTTGACTCTCCTCTGCAGAGTGACAGCATGGGATCCTCAAAGCAACTCTCAAAAGATCTGAAAACAAAGATTGTTCAGTATCCTGGTTTAGGGGAAGGCTACAAACTGTCAGTTTCAACTGTAAGGAATGTAATCAGGAAATGGAAGGCCACAGGCACAGTTGCTGTTCTGGTCTGGCAGGCCAAGAAAAATACAGGAGCGGCATATGCACAGGATTGTGAGAATGGTTACAGACAACCCATAGATCACGTCCAAAGACCTGCACGAACATCTTGCTGCAGATGGTGTATCTGTACATCATTCTACAATTCAGAGTGATTTGCACAAAGAACATCTGTATGGCAGGGTGATGAGAAAGAAGCCCTTTCTGCACTCACGCCACAAACAGAGTCACTTGTTGTATGAAAATGCTCATTTAGACAAGCCAGATTCATTTTGGAACAAAGTGTTTTGGACTGATGAGACAAAAAATGAGTTGTTTGGTCATAACAAAAAGCGCTTTGCATGGTGGAAAAAGAACACCACATTCCAAGAAAAACACCTGCTACCTACGGTCAAATTTGGTGGAGGTTCCATCATGCTGTGGGGCTGTGTGGCTAATTCAGGGACTGGGGCCTTATTAAAGTCCAGGGTTGGATTAATTCAACCCAATATCAACAAATTCTTCAGGATAATGTTCAAGCATCAGTCACAAAGTTGAAGTTATGCAGGGGTTGGATATTCCAGCAAGACAATGACCCAAAACACAGTTTGAAATCTATAAAGGAATTCATGCAGAGGGAGAAGTACAATGTTCTGGAATGGCTGTCATAGTCCCCTGACTTGAATATCATTGAAAATCTATGGGATGGAAGCAGGCTGGCCATGCTCGGCAGCCATCAAATTTAACTGAACTGGAGAGATTTTGTAGGAAGAATAGTCAAAAATACCTCCATCCAGAATCCAGACACTCATCAAAAGCTATATGAGGTGCCTAGAGGCTGTTACATTTGTAGAAGGAGGCTCAACTAAGTATTGATGTAATATCTCTGTTGGGGTGCCCAAATTTATGCATCTGTCTAATTTTGTTATGATGCATATTGCATATTTTCTGTTAATCCAATAAACTTAATGTCACTCCTGAAATACTACTGTTTCCATAAGGCATGTCATATATTAAAAGGAAGTAGTTACTTTGAAAGCTCAGCCAATTATAAACAAAAATTCAAAGAATTAAGAGGGGTTCCCAAACCTTTTCATATGACTGTATGTGAGCATTTTACAAAATCTTGCGCAATCTGAGAACAAAAATTCACGTAAGAAGAACAGACAAGTTATTGCACATCTAAGTAGGTGAAAATGTACTGGGATATCCATTAGACAAAAAGGAAACAGCATATAGTGTGATCGATTCACCAGAAGAAGAGTTATAGAGTCTGATGGCTGTGGGGAGGAAGGATTTCCTGTGACATTCAGTGGAGAACATTATGCTTAGTCAGTGAAAATGCTCCTTTTTACAACTAAAAAACTATGAAGTGGGTGATTAGCATTTTCAATAACTGACTGGAGTCTAGACAACATTCTTTGATCTGCCACAGTTTACAATGCTGTCCAGTTTCTCTCCTACCACAGAGGCAGCCTTCTGAGTTAGTTTCTTTAGCCTCTTAATGTTTGCCACTTTCATGTTGCCACTTCTGCACATAACAGCGAAACAAATAGCACTGGTAACCATGCACTCATAAAAAATCCACAGTATAGTGCTGCAGACCCTAAAAGATCTGAGTGTTTGTAGGAAATACAGCCAACTCTGACCCTTCTTATATATGGCCAGTGAGTTCTTGGACCAGTCTTAACTTACTGTTCATATGCACCCCCAGATACTTGTATTCCTGAACAATCATCTCAACCGCACCTAAGAGACAGGGGATTAACAGGGGATTGTGATCTTCTTACATCCACCACCAGTTCTTTAGTTTTACTGGTGTTGACCTGCAGCTGATTCAGTTCATTCCAGAAAACAAAACTGTCTACTACCTTCCTATATTCTGTCTCATCACCATGCCTGACACTTCTCACTTTTCCAGAGTCATCTGAGAATTTCTGCAGATGGCAGCCCTCAGTGTTGTAGCTATAATCTGTGGTGTACAAGGTGAAAAGTGACAGTGACAGAACTGTCCCTTATGGAGCACCAGTGCTACACAGCATAGTGTCAGTCACACAGCTGTGAAGTGACACATATGGTGGCTTTCCAGTCAGACAGTACATGATCCACGAAACTATAGAACCATCCTCATGCATTGCCGATAGTTTACTCCCCAGTCTAGCAGGCTGGATGGAGTTCAAAGCACATGAGAAATCAAAGAACATAATCCTAAGAGTTCCTCCTGGCTTTTTAAGTGACTGTAAGCACGGTGCAGCAGGTAGATGATGGCATCTCAACCCCAGTCCTCACCTTGTAGGCAAACTGGAGGGGGTGCAATGCTGATCTAACCTGGGGGCAAAGTATTTCCAGGATCAATCTCTCAAAAACTTTCATTATACGTGTGGCGAGTGCTACTGGTCTGCAGTGAGACAGGGCACTAGGATGTGCCTTCTTTGGAACAAAAACCGGACGTTTTCCACAGCACTGGCACTTTTTGAATACTCAGGCTCATGTTGAAAATCCATAGTAGTACACCACAGAGCTGTGAGGCTCAGATTTTAAGAACCCCTGGGCTGAATGAAGTCTGCGTAGTTCTCTCATGTAGTTACCCAAAGGTGTATTCATTCAATAGATGCTACTGGTTTGACAGACACGTTATCCTTATGACGTAAAATACATAAAATTATTATTTTGTAAAATTAACATAAGCCATAACATAAGAATATGATCATCACGGGTCATGCAAATTTACACACAAAATTGAGTAGCATTATAAATAAACATGTAAACAAACATGGTTGGAAAACACAAGTTTACATAAATCGTGCAACTTTAGCCTTAGATTACAGTATCATTACTGTAACATGCTCTTCTCCGGGGAACAGTTTCATCATGCTTTTTGAAGAAGGAGGGCTACTTACCGCCTGCTCTACAGACAATCTTTTGATTGGATGAAAAAAGGCGCTGTACAATCATTGGCTATCTTGAGTCCAGCCACAATGTCACTTCCTCATGGGTGGTGCCAGAGTGCGCTAGCAGGCTGGTAGAATCAGGAAGTGGATCAGATGTGCAAACAGTAGCACGTCGTAAATTATTTATTTGTTACCCTTCTGCAGAAAGCTGCAGTTTCCTTTGCTCTGGCTCCGTATTTGCCACCTCAGATTTGTTAAGCCATGGCGCTGTCTGCCTTACATGTGGTGATGCTGGTCTTCACCCTTCTCCTGTTTACGTTCATCATGCTACCGAGAATGTTTGGAGGAGGATCGAGTGGATCAAAGGATGCAAGAAGCTTCGGTCCCGGCAGTCGCATGAGACGTACGTAAACTGTGCCTTTTGTTGTTTTCTTCGTAACTCTGTGAAATCTGTCCAGGGGCGCATGTCATGACAGCATCTTTAAAAGGAAAAAAAAGTCAGCTGCAGTTATAAACATAAAAAATATACTTTTGAACTGTGCTTTACTTTTAACAGAGTCGAAGGCAGTACTAGGTAGCCATCCTATAAAAAGTGCAAGCTTTCATTTGTTGTGAAATCCGCGTGAAGATTTGTACCGTAAAATAGATGAAATGTCATGCCTGGCAGAAAGTTCAAACCAGCCAAACAGCTGTTAGGTCCTACATTTATTTTAATGTGCTCTGTTAACTCAAATAGATTGCGGTAGTGTATTTCTTTATTGTATCTGGAAGCAGATGTTTCTAAAAACATGCATGCATTCATTGTTAATCAAGAAATTAGCATCAGGCTAATTTAGGGTAAAATGTCCATCCATCAGTTGTTTAGTTCATTGCAGTGTATGTTGTTTTTATTTGCACTTCATTAAAAAATAATTAAGTAGCCAAAATAAAAAAATGTCGAGATTTCTATATTAATTTATTTAGTTCAGTAGTTGAAGTCCAGTGATTATTCCTGCCTTGTTCCCAATGCTTGCTGGAATAAGCTCCAGCTCCCCCACTACCCTGCAGAGGATGAAACATTACATTACATTTACTTATTTGGCTGATGCCTTTATCCAACATGAATTACAACATTTATGATACAATTGGTTTGGGTTTTCCAGTTGGAGCACAGGCAGGTCAAGTGACTTGCTCAGGGGCACACAGTGTCAGTAGCAGGATTTGCATCCACAACCTCGGGGTTAACTACTACACCACACTGCCTGCCTATAGGTTAGAAAATGGACAGACGGATGGATAAAGTTCAGAGGCATGTCTACCTTAAAATGTACTTTGATCAAACCCAGTTATAAAAGACTGAAGTAGTTGTGAGGAGCAGTAATCAGCTGCAGGATCATTTCTGATGATGGATGTGAGGAATTCACTTTACTTTACTTGAACCCTTGTCCTCAAGAAATATTTCATATCAGTTAAATATATCTGTTCCATGTATTTATGTTAAAATGATTTCAGTGTTATTATTAATAGTAAAATTATTTTTAGTAGAAATTGAATCCCATATTAATTGTCGAATACTTGTTAATAGTATTTGTATTTATAGACACAAATGCTTTAAAAGTTTCTGCTTTAATTTTATGATACCCTGTTAATTGAAAGAACTTTGCTGTTTCACTAACAGCACCATTTTTTTTTTGTCTGTTTTAGCCATGCATCATTTTGGAGTTGGTTTTCATCCTTTATACATCAATCCTGAAGAAACCAAAGGAAAGTCTTTTGAAGGCATGCAAGACATGAAAAAGTCAGTGGACCAAGAGCTAAAGACCGAAAAGCAAAAATCAAGTAGCAAAGGACTTGTATTCACTCTGATGCCACTCTATGCCATTGGAGTTGGTATTTTTGCAGCATACAAATTTATAAAGGTGAGACGCATGAGTAAAATATTCACAAAACTTAAAATGTGGAAATGGCCTAGGAGAAAACAAGGAATTATAACCAGTCAGTTTTGTACTCAGATTTATTAAAGTTATTGAAAGGTTGTTTATTTGATGGACATGGACAAAGGATTACTTGCTTAGTGCATAGTTAATTTTCTGTTTGGCTGGTTGAAACAGTAGAAACAGCAGCATGAGAAGACCGTTGTAGGCTCACCCAGTGCATTGCCATTGTTTCGTGTGTTACTTAATTTTATGTTTGCCACAGAAATGTAGGAAGGAAAGAAAATACCATTCTTGGTGAAAATAAGTGTAAAATGTTAGATGGCCATGTCAAACAGATTGTGCAGGGGTAAAAAAAAAATGCAGGTCCTGCCTTTTCTTGACAAAAGTCAGGTTTATCTAAGCTTTTAATTAGCACGCATTAATAAGCTATTTATTTCTGTTTTTTATGATCTTCTATATTTTTATATGCACACGTCACGTTGGAAAAATAGCAGTTATTATGAAGGTATGTGAAGCAGCTTGAATTATCTACAGCCTAAGAAAACACTGATCACTTGGTTTAGAGGGCTCTTCCTTTCCATTTTTAATGTGTTACAAAAAGTATCCTATCTGTCTATCTGTCTGTCTGTCATATAGTGCGTTTCACATCTATCTATCTATCTATCCATCTATCTATCTATCTGTCTGTCTATCATATAGTGCCTTTCACATTTGTCTGTCTGTCTATCTGTCTATCTATCTATCTATCATATAGTGCCTTTCACATTTATCTGTCTGTCTGTCTGTCTATCGTATAGTGCCTTTCACATTTGTCTGTCTGTCTGTCTGTCTATCGTATAGTGCCTTTCACATTTATCTGTCTGTCTGTCTATCATATAGTGCCTTTCACATTTATCTGTCTGTCTGTCTGTCTGTCTATCATATAGTACCTTTCACATCTATCTATCTATCTATCTATCTATCTATCTATCTATCTATCTATCTATCGTTGTGGATAACAGAAAGGTTTCCATAATTTTCATCTGTAGTTTAAGCTATTTTTAAATCATCATATAAATTTTCACTGAGACTGTCTTACGGAATGGAATTCTGTAATCTAGGGACAGCATTATTGTAAGTCTTTTTAAGGAAACGATTCTTTAAAAAGTATGAAATAAAGTAAAGCAAGTCTTGAAAAATTTAGAAGTCATTAAATAAAGATGAAGACAAAGCATGTGATTAGCCAGCCTACTAGCGTTAATTTTCATTTCTTTGATTGAACAATTTCAAAACACGCATTCAGACATCTTTTAAATCTGTTGTCACTTACATATCTGTCTCTGCATAATTTAATAAACATATATGCACATTTTAGGGAAGTAGGAAACCTTTCACTTTTCAGACTCAATGTGTTTACATGCACTTTTATAACCTTGTTGCTCACAGAAACCTGGTTTCAAAAATGCTTAGTATACATTTATTCCAGTTAGAGAAACTGGGATATTGTTCTCTGAGAAACCAGATTGTTTGTACATTGTACACCAGATTGTTGTAGATTTCTATGTGAGTAACCCGGTTATTTGGCTATGTAAACCCATGACCGGGTTACACTTAAGGATTTCATAGTCTGCGCATCATGTTGGTCTGCACATAATTTAGCTTCATACATGCATCCAGTAGCCATGGGTAGAAAACAGTGGAAACATCAACAAAGTTAAATTTGCTGTACCAGATGCTTGGGCAATTGCATTATTGTCTGTCTCAAATATTTCAGAAATGGCTAAATCTGTGTTGTTGAGCTGAAAGTACAGTGCTAAACTCACCATCACAATCTCAAGAGCAGTGTTGAAAGTAACATGCCTTACATAGTCCAATTAATTTTGAAAGTAACCTGTAACCTAATGCAATACTTACTTTACTGAATGAAAAATACCTGAAATATTATTATCCTGTCAACACTGGGTGAAAAGTAAGAAGAAAATGGTGGGATGCTGCTCCTTTGCAGGGCCCAGATGCACAATCAAGCAGAAAAGTGTGTTCTTGTGCAGTCCAGTAACAGAAGCATATTAACAAAGGGTCAGTTTACAGGAGTTTTAATCCAGCTATTTGCTATGTGGGATCTGGTGGCACATTAACTTGTATTCATACAGCAAAACTTTGGGGGATGTCAAAGGGATGGGTGTTATTTACTTCAGAACATGAAGGACTAAATGTATTTATAAAACATAATAAAATGATCATGTATGGCTGTGCTTCTTGTCAGTTTCATGCCTTATATATGGCCTTAGGATTTAATAACAAATTCTGGCCAGTGAAATGTGCAGTTTTTTTATACAAAAGTAGTGCACTGCTTATAATTTATAATGCACTGCTTACATTTTATAATAAGTATCTATATAACATATTTAGGTACTTTTTTGTAAGTAATGAGTAATGTAAATATGTTACTTTTTAAAGTAACTGCCTGGGAGGCACAGACTCCATGCTTGTTTTAGCATTTGCAGAGTTTATTCTTTTTTTGTTGTGCATTTTTATGACATTGGAGCGTTTAGCCAAAATAGCACTCCATAAGTGGACTTGCACATGGAAATGGAGAGCTGGGTTACTCACCTTATCCCAGTTTTGAATGTACATATAAATGCAATGAGTGTTGCTAGCAAGCGATATGAAAAGTAAATGCTAAATTGGCCACCACTGTATTTAGACTGTTTATATTAATGTGCATTCTAACAAAGATTCATCTGAACTATTTTGAAGTTTCTTGTACACTTGCTAAGAAACAAATAAAGGTGATTTAAACATCACTGTACTTGTGTTGATTTTTCAAACCGGTGTTTCATTGGTAAATAATAATTATTATTATTTTTTTTAATATTCATCTTGTAGTCATTCAGTAGTTGACCTACTGTTTTATGCTTTCCAATTGAAGAGATTCTGTTGGTTTAGGAACCTTTTAATACACCCTAAATGTATGCGTTTCCTGTGAAAATCATAATTAAATTTCCAGTTTCATTTGACCTTGCATAACAAAACATTTTCATGCCCACTTAATGCATTTCGGGGTTGCAGGGATTCAGAGTTTATTCTGGTAGCATGAAGTTCAAGACAAGAAATTGCACTGTCTATTTCAGGGCCCACACAAGCATACATCTATTATTACAGTTTGGAATTATCACTTAGCCTAATATACATGAGGATATGAGAATAAAAACTAAAATACCCTGAGACAACTGATGTTGACACGTGGAAAACAAACACACAAGCAAGGTGCTGTATTTGAACCCAAAGGGATGGATCCATTAAGCAGAGGTGGTAGCTACTCTGTCACCCTATGATCTTGCATGCTTTTTATTCTTTTTTTTTTTTTTAAAGTAAAATCTTACATTTCTTGGCACATGAGTAACCCTTATGATAAAACAATCCTTTACTGCTAGAGAAGTCCCTTATCCTGTTCATTTGTAAATTAAGTGTGAAATATTGTTTTTAAATAGCAACTTTAGATCTGGCAAAGGGAATTCTTACGTTCTCATTAAAAATCTAAAACTTTTTTCGCCTGAAAGCTTGGCACATATCTTCATGGAACAGTTTGCTAAAACTGAGCAATTGCTGCGGCCAAAGTGTGACACTTGTATATGTGCATTATACCAATTCAGGTAACAGAGCTGACAATATGTATAGAAATAGTATTTCTATGCATTTCTAAAACGCTTAATCCTACGTACGGCTGCTTGGTTGTATATTGGGTTGTGTGTGGGGGGGTATTGGTTGGTGTTTCAAATAATAGAACAAAGCCTAACTTGGCAATGTGAACACAGGAGGCAGGAAAGAACCCTAGAGAAAGGCCAGGACATATCAGGTTTCACTTGCTCACAAGCACAGCCACTTCAGACCTGTTGAAGAAACAGACATGGGAGAGGCGTGCAGGCCTGACTACAAGCAGTAATTGGGTGGGTTTTGAACTCATTGTGCAGTTTGAAAATATTTAATTAGATGAAGACAGTCTGGAAGTGGATGGAAAATAAACAGTCTTAAAGTCTAAATAAATTTTTTAACTGCCGAGTCTGATCCTGTATTTTGCGTATTGGTAGGTAGATCATTTCTGAGTTTAATAGCCCCATAGAAAAAGATATTATTTATCTTAGATGTTTTGAGTAGACTTCTGTCATGTGGTTATGGTATATTTTGTTGAATATAAGCATTGATACAGTATGTAATCTAAGGTGAAATAAGGGAATGACTAAACAGTTCACAACTTTCTAGATTGAAAACATAACTGGACGCCAGTGTAGAGTTATTTGGATATACAGTATTTCCAGTTTCCACAGCTTGGGAGCTAAGATCACCTGGAGAGAGCTGAGGAGTTAGTCAGTTATCCAAGGTGACTCACAAATCATAAACATGTTGTCAGATAGGTGTTTATTTCCACAGTGTGATCCTTAGAGTCATGTAGTATGGCTTTTTGTTGCACGTTAAATCAAAGAAAAATGTTGACTCCGCTGAGAATCCCATCTTTGCTTGCCCTATTGGATTCTGCCAATCCATAAAGCTCCCATTTTTAATGTACCATATTAATAGCAGGGTGTTATGCTTAAATAGTGGTCTGAGTTGTCTGGAAAATTTTGGTTAGTTAATAGGGTACTTCTCATGTAGATATTGTTTTTTTTCTGTCATAGTCTAAAGACATACCTTCATGTTTAAGTAATTTTGGTGGACTGGTACCCCATAGGGAGTTACATTCTGTCATTTGATTTTTATCTTTGGAATAGTCTGCTTCCACATGACCCTATGTAGAAAGAAGTGGGATTCAGAAAATGGCTGCATTGATATTGATAGCAAGTATATGTTTTCTTTAGTAATATGTGATCCTGCAAACCCAGCATAAAATAAATCTATTTTAAAAACTTGATCTTCATTTGAATAGTTGCATGGATGGGAATCATAAAGTATGATCTTTTAAAACTATAATAGAAGAAGGTTGGGACAAACCTGGATATCTTAATAAAATCCTAATGTGAGGCATTATCAAAGAACTGATACGTAGTCCAGTAATTATAGCCACACTTTTCCATGTAGCAATGTACTGATTATGACATTAAATGCTTAACTGTCATGGAAAATAAATTTGGTGATGGGGAAAAAAATTACTAAGCACAGTTCATATTGTAAGGTGGACAACACCTTAGGAAGCAAGTGGATAGGACTGGCGAGCTTTGTTGGGCTGAATGGCCTGTTCTCGTCTAGATTGTTCTAATTCTAATTCTAATTCTAACACAAAAAAAAAAATCACTTCCCAATATAATGGTAGCAGAAAGGAAACTTTCAGTGTGGTTTTATTCTTGTGAATTAAATGTGTTTATAGTAGGGCTGCAACTAATGATTATTTTGGTAGTCGGCTAATTGTTCAGTGTATTTTTTAATTAGTCACGATTATTTCATGCCTGAATATTTTGATGCCTGCGACCTGTGGTTACACATCCTGTTCTGGGCTCCAGTGAATGTCTTACCTCATCTACTTACGTCTGTCAACCTGTGAATGTCACCCTGATGTCTCTGCATTAACACGAATTAAAATTAATAATAATTAAATTAAAATAACAGCCAGTGAAACATATGAATTTGAAAATAATCAGATGTTTTTATATTAGTGTGACCATCACAATAAAAAGAAATACATTAAACAATACAAACTAAAGTGCACGTAGTCTTTAAACAAACAAAGTGCATTTAACTACAAATACATACAAATACATTGTTAAAACTGAAACATTTTTCATACTTTAGTAATAACAGACAAAATATAGACAAACTATATAATGTGTAAAGCCTGAATTGCAAAGATCAAATAAACACTTTCACAAAAGTTTCAAGGATGAATAGCTTCCATGGTGCAGCGGTAGGAATTGCTGACATAATCGATCCTGACTGCCTTGTATATTTACTGTTTTGAGTAGTGAGTTGCTCTTATTGTTAATATTATACAATAAACACATACGTTTAATTTGCATCTGTAACAGCCACTGTAAATGTATAGTACTTGTAAAAGTTACCGTTTTTGTTTTTTTTTTTTTTTCTTTCACTTTTATTCTCTTAGTTACGATCACAATACATACTACCACCCCCCACTCAGGGATCTGACGCTTTTACTTTTTATCTGAAACTGGGAATAACTGTAGATGTGAGCGGTGTTTTGAGACAATCGAAAGCTGACACACAAACCCTGGCAAATCTGCCTAATTTGTATCTCATTGTCACTTGATTTTTTTTTTTTCAATTTTACTGAGTGTTCCAGCTTACGCTGAATTAGTATGCGCCTTATGGCCCATGATGTCAAAGCTGCACTGACAAAAAACAGAGACACAGGTATATATGATATTTGGAATTATTCATTTTATGACCTTCTTCTAGTACATTTTGGAAAGCATTGTGGCACAAATGCAACAGTGACCGCGTCTCCCCCCCCTCCCCAATCTTGCCCAGTCTGCACAGGACTCCAGGACATGCAGAGGAGAGAATGTTCCTCTGCAAGGTGAGCCACGAACGCTCTTCTTTTCTCAGTGGACCACGTACATGCCTTGCACAATACATGATCTTTGATTGCCGCCAGCTCAAGCTTGTTATAGCACAAGCAACCGGCTACCTGCGTGCTCCTGCTAGCACTGGATAAGCTCATGCCTTCTAGTGTCAGCGCGCAGCGCCGGGGGGAAAAAAAAGAAAGAGACAAATATATGTGACATTTTGAAGAAATCATTGTATGACCTGAATAGTACCAATCAGAAAACATCTCACTAATGCAATATTATTTGAAAATGAACAGATCGGGTGTAAATTTGTTACTTGTAGAAGTTAGTTTTTTTCACTTTTATATTCTCAGTCTTGTTCACGCTCTCCCTCCCCTCCTGATCTGACCCTAACTAACTAACTAACAGCGCCAGCATAAATTCTCAAGAGACGGCGGCATCACAGCTCCAGGATGCTTGCATTTCAGATGCTCATGCGTCGTGGTGGTGCTGCCATGAAAAGAAACCTCCGCTTTGCATAATCTGCATTCAACTTTTTTTTTTTTTTTTGGTAAAGTGCTCCCTCACTTTAGAAAGTTTCTGTCTCAATTTTTTTCCTTTCCATCTCCTTCCCCCTTCTTTATCCGATTCGCCATTGCAACCACGTTTATTTTCCTCTACATTCTTCTTCTTCTCAGACGTTCTACGTTGGTAGGACTGTGTGCAGTCTTGACAAACAATAACAAATTATACTGCCCCAGATGATCATGTAGTGCATTGCAGTTACAAAAACCAATGTGGTTCTTTGTGACTGGAGTCTCTATTGAAGGTTCTGTTTATGACGTGTCGACAATAAAAAATCCTCGTCAACGATTTTTTGTAGTTGACGTCGTCGATTATGTTGACTAATCGTTGCAGCCGTAGTTTATAGCATGTTTGCTGTTTCATTATGATTGCATTGTTTTTTTGTTGCTTGGAATTCCTTTCTGCTTTCTTATGGTTAGAATAATAAAGAATGGATCACAAAAAGTATCGTTATGCCATTCTGGACCATTATGAAAGGTGTTATATAATGCTGTTAATTGGAGTTTTCCTTATTGTATTCTTTGCTAACTAGCCCTATTTTCTTTTAGTGTCATTGCTCATTTATTTCCTAGTCTAGCTGTCTGCCTGATTCCTACATTGGGATCATTTAATCTCTCTCCAATACTTTTAATTTAAATACATTTATGGGCTTTTGTGTAGCAGTATTTCATGGTTTTGTACTTTTAGATTTACAATTAAGTGTAAATCTGCTTTGACCTGCTTTCAGTGAAGAGCCATATGTAAAAACTAAATTGAAATAGAAAGTTAATCATTGTTTGATAAAAAAACCTGTGGAAATCAATGAAAAATCATCAGAGAATCTCTATTAATTTATTATATTGCTGTTATGTTATTCTAATGCGACAGAAAACTTAATATTTCAAGGTTGCTAGCTGATTTTTTAACCATATTTTTCATTATTATATTTAGAACTGTATAGTTTTTAAATTTAAATCAAGCAACTAATTGTGTTGATCTATTATCTAATTTATAGATTCGATCACAGAATAATCAAGGAAGACGCAAGAATGAAAATTCAGAAATGAACAAAAATTCTGAAGAAACAGGTATTTTCTATGTTTTGGTTGACTTAGTTTGCTTTGCAAATTACATAGATAAGACAGAGCTGCCATTTGATACTAAGCATTTTGAAAGACTGACTACTTTCTCATATTAGTTGAATAACCTAATACAACCTCGGAACCTCTGGTCACGAACGTCTCAGAACACGTACAAATCGAGTTACGAACAAAAAGTTTGCCAAACTTTTGCATCTGTTCACAACCACACACTCGGGTGACTAACAAGCCAGTTTCCCTTCCGTTTCGTATGCACCGGTAATTTACGCACATGTTCAGTCTCTTCTTGTACAGTACATTGTTCTCGGTCAGACGTGCATCGCGCAGAGGGACTTTACCTCAAAACTGTAATCTCCTCTCCACCCAGCTTCCTGCTCACTTCCTTCATGCCAGAACTCTGATGTTTGATTTGCTGTGGACAAGTTGACTGCTAAAGGCTAATGTGAATTCATAACTCATATATGCCCCTGCATGTCATTAAATTGTTGTTAATATTATGGTGTTTGCTAAAATTGTAAAAAGTAACTTTTTGTATTGTGTCAATTTTATATACATATACATTGTAGCTATAGCTCATGTTTATTCATCTTATTTTGAAACAGAAAACCAGCTGAATGAACTTGAGCAGCGTTTAGCTCAAACTGAGAAGATGTTAAACTCTATTTTAACCCAGCTAGATCCGATAACTAACTGGTGAGTTAAATTAACAAGTGTGTCTCCTTCTACCCATTCTTAGTTTAAGGAGGTATGGGTTTGCATTTACTTCATGGTTCTTCGCCATGGGGTTTGAGGGATAGTTGGGGAGTCACAATGAACCCTAGAAAAAGATACAATATGTGCGATGTTCAGACTATTTCATTATTCCTATCAACCAGAAGAGTATTGCTCATTGTTACTTTTATTTTCCAGTGTCCAGTCAGTAGCCGTCGACCAGAAAAATGAAATCATGGCTCAACTTCAGTCAATCAGGCAGTTGATGAAGAAAAGAGGCATGGAAAGGTCTGGGTGTGAGAAAGCAGGTTAGCTCTTTTTTCGAATTTGTTCACCTTCTCTTCTTTCTCATAATAGAATTGTAATTGAGTAAACAATATAGTAAGCTGGAAATATAAAAAATATTGGGATTTTATGTCACTTCAGTTCAACCATCATTTTTTTTTTTAACTCTTGAGCAATAATCCTGAAAAAAAATTGCAAATTCAAACTGCTGAAGTATCATGCATCATTTTTACGATTAATTAGCCATTCCGTTGAAGGGTCAAAAAGGAAGAACATAGGGTCAGTAAAAAAATCTTATCCGTAGGAACTCAAAATTCTTCCAAAGTTCTCACTTGCATGTTTCTTCAGAATAATTGACAATTAAACAGTATCAACAAAAAGAGACACATGCACAAAAATAAATAGCATGCAGTAGGTATTTGTAAGTGTTAGGTGACAACAAATACAACATGTATATACCCAGGATATACTTTATTTGTTACACACACACACACATACATACAGAAACAATTTGTTATGTCATTCTTATTTAGTTGTAAGTTATGAAGAAATGAGGAATGGTGGTCAGGAAAGTGAGTTATACTGGGTATAGTCCATTAGAAGGGCCTGAATCTTTTGCCCTGCCTTGTAGGGGTGGAAATTGCACAACACAGCAATTGATTATTCTCATGTTTTTATTTGACTGAAGTCAATTTCAACATCACAATACGGGAAAATAAGCCAGTCTATTACATCTAATAATAAAATGTTTTAGTTTTTAATTTATCTTATTTTTTTCTAATTGTGGACAGGGATATTATAGCTCAGTAGTCGCTCTATTAGAAAAAAAATCTTGGGAGGGAGACTAGGGAAACGAGATGTGATCTTCTCGGAAGACAATTTAAAGTCCCGTGAGAGGCAATTTAATGTCATGTGAGACAAGGCAGTGAGACAACATTTAAAACAAGTTCATCGACATCTAACCTAGCAGTTGTTGGAATGCTTTTGGCAGACACACTTCATGTGCTCCCAGCTCTTAAAACAACGACAACCAACAAGCAGAACATGCAGTTCGCCAGCAGCAGCAAGCCAGCAGATCATCCAACCGATTCTCCTTAGCGTGCGTTCAGCCACCCCACCCCCTTCACAATGCGAGCGGCAGAGACGCGAAGTGGCAAAAGGACAGCTGCTGTGCAGGCTTTTAAATGATCGACGCGCAGCGTGACAAACAGAACACACAGCTCGCCAGCAGCAGAAAGACAGCAGCTGATCCGATGGCACCTCCTTAGCGTACGTTCATCTGCCCCCCCCCCTAATGTGAGCAGTGTTATACGTCCTGCAAGAAAGAGATTTAACCATGCCGGGGGCTGGAAATGCAGGACAAGTATTGTTTTTATAAAAGTTTTAAAGTAAAAGTGAAAATAATGCATATGTAACAATTCCGATGAAAGATCTCTTTAAATTGTATATCCGGTAAACCAAACCCGGGGGTGGGGCTAGCATAAGACCAGGAATGGCTGGTTAGTGTACATAACATACAGTGCCCTCCACTAACATTGGCACCATAGTTTTAGATGACTTGCCATGTGTTCTTCAACTTAAGTAAGCATTACAGGGGAAGACACAGTGCTGTTATCTTTAGCAAAGGGGATCTGTACAAAGTATTAAATGAAGATGATAAACAAAGACTTTGTTTCATGGCCCTTTTTGCTTTTATTTGCCAATATTATAAAAGGGCACTGTACACAACACTACTTCATCTAATCTTAGCTCTGGTTGAACCGTTACACTTTTAATAGTGCTATCAGACAGTTTATTGAGATTTCATATTTGTACTATGAACATATACATGTACATTTATAATTCTAGGGGAAAGGTATTTGTACATTCCTACATATGGTACATTTCACTACACCACTGCTGTTTGTTTTTCACCATGAATCATTAATTAAGCTTTAATAAGCAATGAAAATGTGTTGGAAAATTTTTTTTTTGCTTATGGAGCTTTTTTGCAGCTCAGGCCAGGTATTTATACTTTACACAGAGTTTTGCTAATCTGGACCGCAGCAAACAAGTGTCTGATGACCTGTAAGAAACGAAATTGTTCCAAATGCTTAACATAAATGTGCACAGAGGAACATTTTTGTATTGGAATCTCTTGCAGAAGTAATACACTATAGAAGGCAGACACCATTACAATACCTTGAATTTTGTCCTGGTTCTTCGTATTCTTTTTGCCAGTGTATTGGTGATAAAAAATTAAATGTTACTACTCGCTACCTCTCCTACATCTTTATAAGAGACTTTGCACTGCATTAGTCTTCAGCCTTAACTAAACTGCGGAGTGTAGTCTGTTTTGGTGCAGTAGTACAGGAAACTGCTCAATTTTTTAATCGTCTGCTGTGGCAACCCCTAATGGGAGCAGCTGAAAGAAGAAAAAGATGTTCTTTAGTTTATTATCAGAAAACTGCATAAAGTCATTTGAATAATTGTGAACACACTTACACCTAATAATTTGGATTTCCTATATGTTTGATTAACTATTGTTCTAAATATGACTTGTGGATGAACACGTCTTTAGTGGTAAGTAGAGTACTCTTGAAGAGAGTTTTTTTTTTTTTTTTAAACACCACTTAATACTTTCAGTCTTTGGATTCCTTAGTATTTTGTCTTACAAATTTGCCACCTGGTTAAATCCTCCTTTTGCCCTCTTTTGCGTAACATTTAGACTAATGCAGGGGGATTTATTATTTTGTCAGCTTGTCGCTTAAATATATTCACCAGAAAGAATTCAATTCTACCTTCTTTTTTACAATTGTTTAGGGGCACACTGTATTGAAATTAGAAATTAAAAAAATATTAAAGAGAAGAAAACCTATTTATTTCATAAAAAGTAGATTGACTTTCTACTTCTAAACAACACTGTACACTGTTGTTGTATTTGAATCTCAGGAGACAATAATGAACCTATAAACCTATTTGTTGTTTTAAATGAGTTGGAAGAATGGTGTTTAGGAGATGAGAGTGGAGCATTTTATTTCAATAAGCTGGCAGTGTAAATGTTTTTTATTTGGATGAAACTTTCCTTCTCACATTATGGACTTGATCAATGGAATATGCTTATCTAGTATCCATCTAAGATGGCAGTGTAAATGCTTTACAAAATCATGTAAATGTTTTGCATACTCTTTCAACTTCCTTGGCCTATGTCATGAAGAAATAATAGCAATAGTATTTTTCATAAATAATATCAATTTACAGTTATCAACTGATGTAAATTTTTAAATGTAATACTTTTGTATAAATAATTTGCTTCTGTTAATATTTGAATCACACCCGATTATTCTCATACTGTGCAGCTTGTGCATAGGTACATTATTTTTTACCCTCTGATGTGATGGAGTAACCTAAGGTCAGATATCTATGGAAGGGAGGAGTGGGAAAACACATCCAGATGAAGCCTCATTAGTGTAATGTGATTAGTCTGTTTAGTATCTGGATATGGACTGTGAATAATCTACTTCGATATTCACATTCGCATCCACTAGCAGGATACCATGTTCAGTAAGATAACATTCTCAAATCTGCTTAATCCATTCAAAGGTTGCTGGTGACTATGTCAGTAATAATGTGTGCACAGCAGCTACCAGCAAGACTTGGCTCACTCATGCATACTCTTACACAAGGGCTACTGTGGAATTTGTGACTAAGATAACTTACTTACTGCTTTTGGGATGATGGAGGAATATTAAAGTACCCAGAGTAAAGACCATGCATACCCAGGAAAAATGTGTAAACTCTCATTGGAGACATCGAGGAATGGAAATCAAGCCCAGGATGCTGGTTTTGTGAGGTGGCAGTTTCAATTCACATAGCTGTCATAGAGTTAATCTTCTGTATCCGGTGGGTGCTGTTATCACATTTGCTTCAAGTTGAATAATATTTTAACAAGGATGGATCAGATATACTGTATATAGGAGAAAGTGAAAGGGCAATTTGAACATTCCAATCTTAGGCGCATTTGGCAAGGCCAGTAGACAATAATGGACTATAAAGCAACTACTCCCAGCACAGTGAGTTCCGATACCTCTTTGGCAGGCAAGCTTAATCACTTGTATACACACTTTGATATGAATGGCACTAACAGTAGCCAGTGATCCAAAATATGTATGGTATGAAAACCACTCAGTGAGGAATCCACACTCACTTTGTCGGAACACAGCATAAGGAGAGCTTTCAGGAAAGACACACCAGGAAGGCAACAGGACATGTTTTCAAGATGCATGAGTGTTTGTAGTAATATTTAATTATTGCCTGTCAAAGATAGTAGTAGCAAAATGCTTTAAAATAATGGGTAAATGGAAGCATGTCATCATTTTTTAGCGTTTAGTGCTGTCCCCTCACAGCTCTAGGAGATAGGATTTGAGTCCTGGCCAGGAGTGGCGTTTATTTGGGTTTTCCTTCTGGTAATCTGGTTTTCTTTCCATATCCCAAGTACATGCGAGTTAGGCAGTTACCTCTTAATTGGTCTAGGATGAGTGAGTGAGGGCATATGAGTGCACTGTAATGAACTAGTACCTCATTGATGGGAAATTCTAAGAACTCCACTGACTCTTAATTGCAGTTTGTGGGTTTGTTAGTGTAAGAGGGAATATATACATGAAAATTGATTAGCTGTGTTGGCTTCTTCTTAAAACTTTTTTTATATTCTTAAGTTTGCTGAGAATGTGCTAGCACAACTATAAACTAGGTAAGAGTGAATTTTCATGGAAGCATTTCTTCATGGTACTTGTTAATTTTTGGCGTGTTCACTCAGTATCATAAGGAATTGACAGAGAATGAAAGAAACTGCTCAAATGAAAGAACAGTACTATTTAATGCCAGTTTCCCCGTTAACTTTTCTTTCTTTGAACTCTTTATTCAATGATTTATGAAATCATGTCACACTAAATAAGCAGATATTGAAATATTCAGATGTACAGGCTTCTGCAAAAGATTCTTTTTCTAGGACCCTGGCATTTTTAAGCCATCTCCTAGGCCAGTGCTTCCCAAACTCAGTCCTGGGGACCCACTGTGGCTGCAGGTTTTTGTTCCAACCAGCTTCTGTTTTTAATTGGACTCTTGGGCTAATTAGTGAACTGTTATTTCCCAAGTTCTGTGTTTTGGAGTAATAGAGAAATAACAAAACTAAGTTTGGTAATTTATAATATATTAAAATGTACTAAGCACTTATAAGGGGATAGGTTTTTTTTTTTTTTGTACTTTTTAACAAATTTCAGTCTGATTTTCATTCTGCTTTTCCAGGTGTTCTGATTGTTTAATTTATTATCTACTAATGAGTGGGTCTTATGCTAAAGTTATTACAGTATTAGATCATTTGGTGTTGTTTACCTGGCTGTCAGATCTGTATGTTTAATTATCATTATTAGGATACAGTAAAGGGTGCAAACTTCACAAAAAAATAACAAAACAATAGGACAACAAAAGAGAGGTAAGCGTTTAAAGCAAAAGTAGAAATATTTCTAAACATCTTATAAATGTAAAAATCATACTGCTGTATGTGTTTTCTAAAGGCAGAATAAGAGAAGGGAAAAAGGCCATCTAAATAAATGAGATCAATTATTATCACTAATTGTGAATTTGACTGGAGTAAAAACCTGCAGCCACAGTGGGCCCTCAGGACCAAGTTTGGGAACCCCTGTTCTAGGCCATTAAACCCACCAGCATTTCTCATTGACTGCATGCATTTAGAGGTACTTTTAATATTATAAAGCACATGACCAGACTGACCCAAAACCACAGCAGAGAAACAAATTGTCCTGCACAGTTGCTGAAGTGGGGACAAAGAGCTGGCTACTCCATTTAGCTTTGTGCTGCAGACCTGGAATAGGAATACGTTTCCACTACCCAATTTAATCACATTATACTGTATATTGCATATATAGCAATCTTCCTAGTTTTGTGCACGCATCTCCATTAAGTTATGTGCAAACTAAGACTAAAGTTCCAGCCTAAGTCAGTACTTCTATCTCCATATTCTCTAACTGTATCTGTTATGCGCATCATATTGTGCTATGAAGTCTTTCTGTCACCATGACATTAACTGTATTGTTTTAATCTTTGTATGATCAGCTCTCCCTGCTACTACCATCATGATCCATGCCAGGATTGATAGATTCAATATGATAGTCACGTGTAGCCCAACAATTTCTTTGCTAGTTGAGTTTTGTAAAGTGTCATTGAGACTGCTATGAAATGTGAAATGACCAAAAAGAAGTTTGTTGATATGACATATTAAATCAGAAAATTATATAAGATGCTTTAGCTGTTCTACGTTAGATATGGACATACTTTGTGAATGGTTTGTTGGGCTCCAGGTCCCCATGCCCCTCAGCCAGACTAAGTAGATTTGAGAATGGTATGTCTAGGTTGGGTTGGATTGGGTTAGAGTAAGATCAAATAACATGGGGTAGGTTAGGGTTGGTTTGTCATTGTGTTCTTATTGCCTTATGTGCTCTCTTAAACAGGTCCACCTGCTGAGAATAAACTTGACGACCTCATTGAATTTCCAGTAACAAATGAGAAAATATCACATTCAGATGTAGACTGGGAAGCCATTGCCGGGCAAGAAAATGGGATCGCAGAGACAGGAACAGAAGACATTGTAAATGATGACCTTACAAATGAAGAAAGCTTATATACTAACGATGAAACATTTGACATGGATTTGAAAAGCTGTAGTAATGTTAACCTAGACAGTATGGACGTCATAAAAGACCTTCCTGAAGAAACAGAAGAAACTGGATTAAGGAGACGCAATAAACATGATGAACACTAATGCTTGGATTCAAACAAAGCATTTTCTTCCACTGACTGGCTATTAAATGCATGATATTTAAAGCAAATTAAGCTATATGCTAACTCTTAAAAAGAGCTTTATGAATTTACATGAAGAGAAAATAGCACAGAACTAAGTTCCCTTGTAATTAAAAGAATTCAGCTTATTTATTATACTGTAATTTAAAAGATTTGGGAGTTTTTGGGTGATACACTATACTCGTATGTGCTGAACCTAAGACTTACACTGTTTCATCTACTCTATGTGTTTAGCACAATGTCGCAATGGTAGCCTGTAGCATTTAGGTGGATCAGGGATTTATTTGTGCATTCTGCTTGCCAGCACTTAAGTAGACATCCTCTTAGTGCGAGCTGGGAAATAACATTCATGAGTCTAAAGAAATTAGACTAAAGAAAGTTTCTCTTATTTGATGCCTGATTTACTTTAGGGGGCATCCCATGGATCAGTTGTTTTGTCGAGTTTAGAATCATGTGAATGACACCGTGGTCCATGTTTTACATTCACTGTCCTCATTGTACTTGACCTGAAATGCAGCAGATTGGCTGACATTTACTGTAGTGATGAATGTAATAGGCAAGACTAACACTAAAATTCATATTGCAGGTGATTTTGCCAATTGCAATACATGAAACTCACTAAGGAGTCTTTTGGAGTTTTAAAAGTTTTTTGTGGGGGCAGAAAACAAGGATTTAAAGCCTCGTTTAAACTTCTGTGTTTACCTTTGTACCTTTCTGCAGCAACATAACACATGTAATATGTACCACACCAGAAAAATGAATTCTGTCATTCACATTAGCACAGATGAGTGCAATACCTCACGAATTTTAAAACAAATCATATAATGCATATTTTCCACCCCAAAACACACCATTGTGCACATTACTGTGTTAATCTCCACAGCAAAGTCTCACTATACAGGAAGCTGCTGCTGCCGCCAAACCCCACCCTCCTCCACTGTTACCTAGCAACCACCTTATCCATGTCAAGGCTATGCTCACCGGTGATTTGTTTTTTTCATTTCTTTCAGTAGAAATTACTATTTAAATGCTAAAAAACAGGCAAATACATGCAGAATTATTGCATGGAAATGCTTTCAGACAGCAAATAAACGTCTACTTGTTGTGAATGACACAGATTTCACTGAAGGCGAATTGCAGTTTATTTAGCAAACTTGTTGGTAAGCAAAACACGTTTTTTTTTTGCAAATTGTGTAGTTGTGATTCACTTTTGAGCAAATCTTTCTGCTCATCACTACTCAGGTTGGATGACTTTTCTGGTTTTGACAGTGCCTTACCACATGGTGGAGGTTTTGGTGATGACCTATCAGAAGTTGTTTAGATTAAACACAACAATGCAATCTAGCTTTAAGAAGATTATATCAACTTTTTTTTTTCTTTTCTTTTCAAGTTGACACCTAGTATTGATAAATTAGTGCATTACTTAAAAGGCAAAGCTACTGTGCCTGCAGGGACCACATATACAAGCTGCATGTATCTTTTATGTTTGTCTTGTGTACTGTATGCAGCTTATGGTATATTTCACTGTAGTGTGCGGTAAAAGCAGATGAATGGGTCATAATTTAAAGTTCTAAAGGTAAAAAGAAATGATGTCAATTCATGTGTTTCATGATTCCCTTAGATTGTAAAGACAACTTGGGTAGATCCTAAGCCCTGAGTATTTATCTGTGTCATGGCAATGGTGATCAGTAACTGTTGATCACATGCACTGTTTTTGACATGTACCCCTGTGCATCTCACATTTTTCCCACATAGATAATGATATCTTTCTGAGTTTGTTTTTCATCATTATTCTTTTGTGTCCTTGATTTAAACCCTGAGCCTATTGCCATGAGCTATTGTCCATTTTGGTTTAACTCCCTCCTCCCAAAGGAGTTTAGTTAGGTTGATGGCTGATTCTAAGTTGGCCCCACAATGGACTTGTTCGCCTTGTCCACGACTGCTTCCTGCAACTGTCCTCAGTACTGCGATTTCAAGTTTAGGAGATTTGAGAATGTAATGTTTAATTTACTGTTGAGTCTTTTTGTTAAGTGTCATTCTTGGCATCAAGGGCATGTGAGAAGTTAGTGTCCATCTGAATAGATACAGGCCGGTATGATTCAGTTGTTTTCTCATTGTGAGATCACACATGTTAGCAGCATGGTAGCACTGTGCTCATCACTGCTGCCTCATGGCTCCAGTGTGTTGTCTTTTCCTATTTTCTCCGTGCAGGAAATCTCATTTTCTTCTGTCATTCCTATGATGTGCACGTTAGGTTGATTAGTCCCAGTGAGTGAATGGCAGTATAAGTGAGCACAGTGTTGAACTGTAATTCCATCCGTGGTTGGTTTCGGCCTTGCATCTAATGGTGCCTGGATAGGGTTCAGGCTCCTGTGAACTTGAATTAAAGAATATGATATTATGTTATAAGCCCTTGATCCATTTTAGCATTGTATGAAAACAGTTGCAGGTTCCAGATTGTCTCTATATAGTATCTATGTACATCAGTTCCTCACTTCTTTGGGAAAAACAACCCATTTATTCTATGCAATGAGTATACCTTAAACCATTTGAGGTAACCGTTTTAATTTTAGTCACTTTGCACTCCACTGGAATAGGCAGTTGGAGCTCTCCTTCTGAAGCCACCTTCCATGCTACATATCTAACGTAGTACAGCTAAAGCATCTTATATAATTTTCTGATTTAATATGCCATATCAACAAACTTCTTTTTGTTCATTTCACATTTCATAGCAGTCTCAATAACACTTTACAAAACTCAGCTAGCAAAGAAATTGTTGGGCTACACGTGACTATCATATTGAATCTATCAATCCTGGCATGGATCATACAAAGATTAAAACAATACAGTTAATGTAATGGTGACAGAAAGACTTCATAGCACAATATGATGCGCATAACAGATACAGTTAGAGAATATGGGGATAGAAGTACTGACATAGGTTGGAACTTCAGTCTTAGTTTGAACATAACTTAATGGAGTTGCGGGCACAAAACTAGGAAGATTGCTATATATGCAGCATATTGTATGTGACTAAATTGGGTAGTGGAAGCATATTCCTATTCCACGTCTGCAACACAAAGCTAAATGGAGTAGCCAGCTCTTTGTCCCCACTTCAGCAACTGTGCAGGACAATTTGTTTTTCTGCTGTGGTTTTGGGTCAGTCTGGTCTTGTGCTTTATAATATTAAAAGTACCTGTAAATGCATGCAGTCAATGAGAAATGCTGGTGTTTTAATGGCCTAGAACAGGGGTTCCCAAACACGGTCCTGAGGGCCCACTATGGCTGCAAGTTTTTATTCCAGTCAGATTCACAATTAGTGATAATAATAGATCTCGATTATTTAAATGGTCTTTTTCCCTTCTCTTATTCTGCCTTTAGAAAATCACAGCAGTATGATTTTTACATTGATAAGATGTTTAGAAATGTTTCTACTTTTGCTTTAAACGCTTATCTCTCTCTTGTTGTCCTATTGTTTTGTTATTTTTTTTTTGTGCAGTTGAACAGAATACCTGGAAAAGCAGAATGAAAATCAGGCTGGAAATTGTTAAAAAAAAAAAAAACCCTATCCCCTTATAAGTGTTTAGTACATTTTAATAAAAAATTACCAAACTTAGTTTTGTTATTTCTCTATTGACACCAAAACACAGAACTTGGGAAATAACAGTTCACTAATTAGCCCAGCAGTCCAGCTGGTTGGAACAAAAACCTGCAGCCACAGTGGGTCCCCAGGACTGAGTTTGGGAAGCACTGGCCTAGGAGATGGCTTAAAAACGCCAGAGTCCTAGAAAAACATCTGCCGCAGAAGCCTATACATCTGAATATTTCAATGTCTGCTTATTTAATGTGACTTGATTTAATAAATCATTGAATAAAGAGTTCAAAGAAAGAAAAGTAAACGGGGAAACTGGCATTAAATAGTACTGTTCTTTCATGTGAGCAGTTTCTTTCATTCTTTGTCAATGAAATAATTCTGTCTGCTGTGGCATTGTTCCTACTGGTTATGTACTTCTTGTTGTAAATCATGGCATTGTCTTGGAATCTTTTGATGTTGTTTCACTTTCACAGCTAAAAAAAACTGTTGTCACACTTAAACTTACTTTCAGTCCTCTTGATGTTATTCCACCATGTCTCTGTGTTAAAGCTTTTGATGTTCTGGGTCTGTTTTTGTTAGAAATTATCAATGTTTCTATTAGTGAGGGGGGTGTGCCCTCATTTTTTAAATATACAATGGTGTGACCTTGTCTAAAAAAGGAACATTTAGATCCTGGAGTGTTTACCCGATTTCCCAATTGCCATCTCTGGCTAAAATATTAGAATTATTTTGATTTAATTGGTTGATCATCGTAGTACTAGGTTGTTGTACCGTGTTAGCCATTATGAATGTAGAGAAAAGCCAAGCAAAATGACACCTTTTATTGGCTAACTAAAAAGATTACAATATGCAAGCTTTCGAGGCAACTCGGGCCCATTCTTCAGGCAAGATTTATTTGAGATCTACAGTACCAATCTGGCTTGGTCAGCATTTTTCACGCTGAAAGTATTCAATGACATCTCTCTTATTACTGACTCAGGTGGGGCTGCAGTCCTTGTCCTCCTAGAACTTTCTTCAACATTTGATACTGCTGACCATGAGATCTTCCTGTTACGGCGTGAATGTCTGGTGGGGCTTAAAGGGGCTGCCCTTAACTGATTCAGGTCATATCTTACTGGTAGTTAATTTTCATTGTCTTTCAATTCCTGTTTCTTGTCTGTTGCTCCTGTTACAGTAAATGTGGTGTTTCTCAGGGATCCATTTTGGGTCCTACAGTATCATCCTATTCAACTTTTCTTTTCACTGTTATTCTGATGATACACAGCTTTCTATACCTGTTTGTAACTCTTCAATTAATCATCTACACAATTGTCTTTTTGAACTAAGATCCTGGATGGCTGACAATTTTCTTGATCTCAATCAAAATAAAACAGAAGTCCTGATAGCTGGTCCTTCAGCCAAAACTCAAATTGGTTTCAAACTTCTCAGCTCTTTCGCTGACTTTTGCAAGCCTCAAGTCCATAATTTTGGTGTCATTTTTGACAGTAACCTCTCGTTTGAGAAACGGATTAACTCTGTAGTAAAGAGTTGCTTTTTCCAGCTTTGCCTTTTAGCTTTTCTTGGCTTGACTACTGTATCTCGTATTCTGGGATCTGCAAATCCCTAATACGCAGGTTGCAGTTGGTTCAGAATGCTGCTGCCTGTTTTTTGGTTGGGGCAAGAAAGTTTGATTCTGTTTCTGCAATATTAGCTTCTTTACCCTGGCTGACTGTTAGTTTCAGAATTGACTTTAAAATTTTGATGGAAAGTTTTTAAATCATAGACATGGGTGTGCTCCTTCCTATTTATCTGAATTATGTGTTTTACACCAGCCACCCAGACAGCTTAGATCTGCCGGACAGTTGTCTCTTATTACACTGCTGCTCTCCAGAATAAAACATTAGCTCCTATCTCAAGTTCAACAAGGACACTGTAAAAAGAAAATGATGGAATATTTTGTCATACATAAACTCCATTATGTCTGCCATTTTTGGTGATGGTGTCATAGTTTGGGAGACTTTGGTGCCTCAACACCTGGTTGACGTCTCATCAGTTTAATGCAGTTTTGGCTTTGTACTACTAAATTACATAGAATAACGGCAGGACATCTGTCTACCACATTAAACTGAAATGCAGCTGGATTAGGAAGCAAGACAATCATCCCACTAGCACAAATGGCTGAAAAATAATTTGATGTTTTAGAATGGTCAAATCACAATGAATAAAATATTGAAGTTGGCAGACCTTGTTGGAAACATCCAAAAATGTTACCAAGGTGAAGCAATTCACCATGGAAAAAAGGCTAAAATTATCTTTACCCTTGGCCCTCAAAAAAGATGTCTGGTTCTCAATAGGTCTCAGTATAGGAGAAACTACCGATAACTAATACTTATTTCCTCATCACAATACCCCAGAACTGTCATTTTCTAATTAGGTAGATCACAGAGGAGTGTGCGTGAACAAGAGCCAATTATATTCCTGGAAGTTGAGAAACTATAAGAGCCAGCAGCCCACCTGATGGACTGGACAATTGTCTGTTTAGCTATGCTTTGTTCACATGCAATAAAAGTTTCTGAAATTCCCCCTTGTGATGTTTCATCTTTCCAGTCGTTTGAATGAATAATATCTTCCACGAGCTACTCTTAAGAACATTCTACAGAGGAACCCTAAAGAGCATCCTGAGCAACTGCATCACTGTCTGGTTTGGAAATTGCACAGTCAGGGATCTTAAAGCCCTACAACAGATAGTGAAGACAGCTGAGAAAATCATCGTTGTCTCTCTTCCTTCCATCATGGACATTTACACCACATGCTGCATCCGCAAAGTCACCAGCATTGTGAATGACCCAAAACACCCTTCACACTCACTGTTTACACTCCTGCCATTGGGAAAAAGGTACTGAAGCATTCGGGCCCTTACCACCAGAATGTGTAACAGTTTTTTTCCCCAAGCGGTCAGATTCCTGAACACTCAAGAACCGGTCTGATATATGATATATGTGTTCTGCTCTGCAATGCTGCACATGGTTGCACATGTTTACACATCTGACTCACATGCACCTTGTTATATATTATGTGTCTTTATGTTAGGTGTCATGTATTCTTCGTTGTCCTGTGTTCTATGTAGCACCATGGCCCTGGAGGAACGTTATTTCGTTTCATCTGTGTGCTGTACTACTGTGTATGGATGAAATGACAATAAATACTCTTGAATCTTGAATTCAGATGCATGGTGTTCTCACTGACAATCTTATCCTGATTTGTAGTGACCCCTAGTGGTACTCTTATTAATATATACAATAAGGCTTGCTAATGAAATGTGTCTGTGCAGTATCCCTGGAAGCAGAGTGAGACAGAAACTCCATTTTAAAGTGCGTCTTTAAAGACCAATAAGCCGACCTGTTGACCCCGCTCAACTTTACTGAGCACATTGGGGTCATAGTACATGAGCAGTTTCTTTGTTAGTTGCTGCTGAATCTCTTTGTGATTTTTGCAAAAGTGTTCATAATGTTAGGATGTAGCTCTAAAAACGGATTATTCTCAAAAGGGAAATACTAAAAAAACTACTAATTAGTATTACAGAGGGAAGTCTGGGCATCTCTGCTCAAGCTGCTGCCCCCGCGACCCGACTTCGGATAAGCAGAAGAGGATGAATGGATGGATGGATGAATAATACTAATTTAAAAAACATTCTGCAGACATGTAGGATGCCTTTGTGTTTGCATTGTGAGTTAGAATATATATATATATTATATATATATGAACTGAAAGCCAGGAAGTCTACGTGACCATCATCAGCAAGTCCTTCCATGAAAACCCTAAATACAAAGAGGACTGTTTGATTTATGTTAGGTAGATTGCCCAGAGGGAACTGGGCGGTCTCTTGGTCTGGAACCCCTACAGATTTTATTTTTTTTTCTCCAGCCTCTGGAGTTTTTTTGTTTTTTCTGTCCACCCTGGCCATCAGACCTTACTTATTCTATGTTAATCAATGTTGACTTATTTTTATTTTTTATTGTGTCTTCTATTTTTCTATTCTTCATTTTGTAAAGCACTTTGAGCTACATTTGTTTTGTATGAAAATGTGCTATATAAATAAATGTTGTTGTTGTATATATATATATATTTATTTATATATATATATATATATATATATATATATATATATATATATATATATATATATATATATATATATATATATATATAAATGTGTGTGTGTGTATCTTATATATAAACGTCTACATGTGGAATTGTGTCCGTCTGTCTGTCCAGCCCAGAAGTGAGAGGTGGAGTCGGGGTAAGGGCTCCACCTCCTAGGAAAAAGAAAACTCGCTTAGCCGCTAATAATGGAAAACCTCCGAAGAAAGACGCTAGTTAGTCTACGTCTCGCCACGTGTTGGAGCGTTACCTTGCCTCCATTTAGCTAGCGATACCTGTTTGTTCAACAGACATTATCATCTACAGATTGTTAAGGAGTAACATTTGATGTTTTTGAGAGAGAGATCACAGCTACATGTGTTTTACAGGGTAGCTGCTGATTGCCAGTGATATCATAGCCACGTCCTTTTTTTCCCACGAAAAAGAGCTGAACACGATCAGGTTCTGTGTCAACGTTTGACGTTAGAGTGTACCTACCTTCTGCTTGGCCAGAATTACATTTTTTAAAATGATTTTTAAAGTTTGCACTGATTGACTTTCCATCCAGGGTTAATTCCTTCCATGCAATTACTGCTGCTGATGCAAGCTTTGGCTCCCCACAACCCCAAAGCCAAAAGGGGAATGGACGAAGTGAATTTGATTTAAAAGGCTGAAACTTGATCGGAAGCTACAATTCTCTTAATTCTTTAGCTCAATGAAGAACTGATATTGTGAAATACATTTTGTTAATAACTACTTTGTGGCAGGATTGATGCCAGGTTGAATGCTGCTGCTTCATATCCCTACACACCTCAGCTATGTTCCCAGTACACTCAATCCATATGGAGTTTGCATGTTCTCCTTAGGTTGTGTAGGGATTTGCTCCAGGTATTCTAGTTTCCTCTCACATCCTGAAACTGTGTAGGTTAGGCTACCTCATTATTTTGAATTTGCCCAGTGTGGGGACTGGCATCCCCGCCAGAGCTGGCTCCTGCTAGGTAGAATCTGAGGCTTCAAGACCCTGTAATAGATTGGTATTTCATCCAGAGTCCCTGCTGGGATAGACTCCAGCTCCCTATTAAACCTAAATGAAAAAGAGATGAACTGGCAACTGGCACATCCCATCCCAGATTGGTTCTTGTCTTGTACCCAATCCTGCAAACATGGCTCTGACTTGTTGATACCCAAAAGTGGAATGAGAGGACTTGTTTATGTGTGATTTCCTAATAGAATGTAGCTTGTCTGCAATTATTTCATAACTGCAATTGATTAATTGAGGAGATGATTTCCTTCCTGGGGTTCTAAATTACTGTGTTTTGATGGCAATTTTTCCTTTTGGCTCAGCCTGCTTTTTTTTTTCTTTCAATCAGGCAATTTGTGTTGGTCATACATCTTCTAACATAAGACACAACACTAGCTCTTTAGGATTCTAGTTGGTTTACATGCAGCTGTTCAGAATGAGAAATCTGATATTCCTTATCATCTGTCAGTTTACCTTTCATGACTCCCATTAATTATTTCACATGGATCACTGGTTTTCTTTTTGAGGTGTGCCAAAGCACTGCTGATTTAAACAAAAAAGTCTTTATTATTTTTCCATCCTTCTATTTGCAAACCTTTCTTATTCCATTAAAGGTGCTAACATTTATACCAGTAACAAGGCAAGAACCAGGCTCAGACGGGACACCGTCTGTCACACTGACAAACGCGTAAGTTTGTTTTATTGAGGCACTACATTAGTCTGAGTCCGTGTGTGTATTTTTGTGCCCTTTATTGTCCTGGAATCTGTAAATTGATTACTGCTTTGTGTCAGCAACTGCTGGGGAAGGCCTCTGCAACCCCTCAACACTGAATTAAAAAAAGAAAAAAACAGGCTCAGAAAACAGAATTTTCAATTCATAAAAACACTGCAATCTACATAAATAACAAGACAGTACAGCATTTTAAAATTAAATCTAACTTTTTAACTGTATGATTTTTGTATTTTGTAAGAAAGGGGCTAGAGTATGAAGATTTTCTAGGGAATAGAAATATGCTTTTTCCAGACCCGCTTAATCCAATTCAGGGTCGCAAGGAGTGCAAACCTGTCATGGCAGCACTCGGCTCAAAGCAGGAGCCAAACATGCACAGGTCACTGGTATTTGTTCTGTCGAATGACCGTATCTGCCGAGGTGACATCACAATGATGCCATGTTGACTTGTGTTTAGGAAGAGCCCATAAAATCATCCTGTTGGAGTTTTGACAGGCTGTTTGAACAATCAAGTGAAGTGTATAAGCATTTTATGGAGTCTTCAACAGCATGAGTGTTAGATTGAGATGAAATGCTTAAGTTGCATTTGAATTTAAGTTACTTTTCTATGGTGTCTGTACCCTTTAGTGCATCTAAATACTGAAAATCGAAGCACACGTCATTGAATGTTGGGGGGGGTGGGGCAGCAGCTTTGAACTCTTGCGGACTACAGTATACCGTATATTTACTTTATTACTCCAGTGTTAAAACATGATAAAACCTAATGAGTTTGCATCTTTATATGAGATGACTCTGTGTGGGAGTGTTATGTTGCAGCAGCTTGTAATTTGTTCAAAACTAAATCTTTAAAAAAGATATTTTCTTTGAAAGCCCCTTCTCCTTCGAGTGTAAAAAAGTGGGCTGACTGAACAATTAACCCTCTTTAATTTTTTCATAAACTATCATCGTTAGGGGTAGTTTAATATTTATACATTGATATTACTGTACATAGGGTTAAATTATGTTATTTATCTTTGTGGCTTTCTTTCAGCATATTGTAGTTTTTATTCATGTTTTTTTTATATATATAACGTTGTGTTTAATGTTTTAATCTATTATGCTGTGTTTGGCCATTGGCATTAGTTCGTCCCTAGTAATATTTAGTTGATTTCTTTTCTGTGCTTTAATTCCTTTTGTTCCTTTTCTGATTCTGCGCCATAACATATTTCTGGCAGCATGTCTTCATAAAGCAGTTTACACTACCTAGATGTGCTACAATTCGATTTCTATCAAACAATGTGTCAGATGTGGCCTTATTGGCACCCTCTCATAATTGTACTAGCCTGGCAGCATGTCTTGAGAAGGGTTAATGTTTATGGATCCTTGTAAAATGCCTTTTGTTAAAATTAACTTCACAGCTGTTCATGATAAAGACAAGTCAATTAATGTGTGCAACTTGAAAGTTAAGTTTGTTCGATACATTAATGACAGCAATAGTATCGCTTAATATAAAAATGACAATGGTTTCTTTTTTCTTTTAAAGTTTCGGCACCTGCCTGTGGTATTATATTTCGATTGGGTACCACGGATCAACTGTGAAACTATAGATTTATGTTATGGTGGTAAAATCCCACAAAGCAGGACGAATTTATTTAATACCGGCCATCACATTCATATGGAGACATCAAAAGCGCGACACAATGCAATTAAAGTACAAATACATAAACAAATAACAGTTACCTAACACATAAGCATTTGCTTTTTTTATTTCCCCTTTTCATGGATTACTTACTTTAAGGCATTGACAATAAACGTTGTCGAACAGTTTGCATTAACTTACTCAAAAATTCGTTTGCGTCATTTTCAGAAATAATATCATTCATTATAAAATGCAGAAATCGTCATCTATAAAAAACAATATTAACCGCAAGTCATCAACGGTCTTGATCCACTTGCGCACGCGCTCGCATGCCTTCGCCGTAGACCGGAAGCGTTTCCATGGCACCAAGGAAGCGTAGAAGGAGGCGCTCCTGTGGCAAAACACTTCAAGCAGAGTTTTCTACTTAAATGCTTTTCTGCCATAGGAGGCACCGGCGCTCGTTTGGTAAATAGAAGCAACACAGTTGTCTGTATGACCCTTTTTGTACTTTAGAACACCATTTAAGGATTTCTGAGCAAAAGTATTGGCTTTTAAAAGATTATATTTTACGACTGGTACGCGTTTGTTTTTTAAACTTGGGCAGCACGTTTACAACTAATGGCAAAGTAAGAAATCTCAGAAAGAAAACTCATGGTGTGATGATTCTACTTCTCCTTCTCATCCTGTGACGACCCATACGTTAAAATGAATTTAGCAATCCGTGGCACTACAGCAACCCCCCGGAGAGAGTCAGACCCCAGTATGACATTGGGATTAAAATCGGCACAGGTAAGACGTTCAGAAGGGGGGGATTTAAGGCCGCATTGGCGTCTTGAAGTACTGATCTGTCAGCAGGCACTTCTTTACAAATGTCTAACTACTTTTTGCTCTCTGAAATACTGTACACAAAATAGTTACGCAGCCTGAGCAGGAAAAAAATGTCCGTGCCAAATATTCGGAGCAAATTCTTGAATCGTCCTTAATTATAAACTGATGCCAAATGATTGTGAACTCCTTTTACCATCATACCACAGAGTACAGAGAGACGTGGGGCTTAAACGGTCTTCGCAGAATGCATTTATTCTGCCTCTCGTAAAGTGTTTTATGTAGTTCTTTTGAAATCGCGTAGCACTTAATGATTATTGCAGGTCATGTTAATTAGCAGCTGACGAATAGCCAAGTGTGGGTAAGATGGACAGGCCAATGGCGTACCGTCCAGGGTTGATTGCAGCCTTATATTTAATGTTGCTGAGATAGGCTTTGGATGGGTGGGTGCATGGTTTTACAACAACAACAACATTTATTTATATAGCACATTTTCATACAAACAGTAGCTCAAAGTGCTTTACATATTAAAGAATAGAAAAATGAAAGACACAATTTATAAAACAAAATAAATCAACTTTAATTAACATCGAATAAGAGTAAGGTTCAATGGCCAGGGGGGACAGAAAAAACAAAAAAACTCCAGACGGCTGGAGAAAAAATAAAATCTGTAGGGATTCCAGACCATGAGACCGCCCAGTCCCCTCTGGTTTTAAGAAAGATTATGTTTCCAATTAAAGTACATAACAACGTGTGCTGTTCAAACAGACACACTCTTCTGATTGCCTATCCAGGATACCGGCTTCTCAGCAGGTTCCCACTATGCATGCTTTTTATTATGGTAAATGCAATAAACTGATGTTATTTATTAATGTAAAAGGTTTATTAGCAAGCTTTGCTTCAGGCTTGACTCTGTGGTAATGAAACTCAGCAGTGCGTTGAATGGTGGAGAATAACTGGAAATCATCATTTTATGTATTTGGGGCATTTATTATTGTTTGATGCAATCAGCAAATAAGAAAATTATTATAAACAGTTTTGATGCTGACTTTTAAAGAAGTCATGATCATATGGTAACAGAAAAATAATCAAGGATGTATCCATCCATCCATTCTCTAACCCGGCTAACCCATTCCATTCTGGCAGCACTAGGTACAAGAAATCTGCCCTGACTAGGATACCAGGCCCTTGCAGGACATGTTTATGCACAGAACTGAAAATACACTAGGACAACCAAACAAATTGCAGGGCTTTAACACACTCTAACTTACTTTATCTGATTAGCTCAAGGGCAATACTTCATAATGACTTGATGGAGATGAGATAAGGAGAGACGGAAAGAAAAAAACCTGGACTTTATGCATGGCTCATGAACGCCAGATATCAAAACAGAGACTTCAAATATTTTACCATCAAATTATTACTATAATGAATATTTAAAAGGCACTGTTAAACAAAAGTGGCTTTGAAAATAACGTAATGACCTGAGTGTGCCTAGGAGTCGATGGACACTATTCAGTATTAATCGACAACCCAGGGGACTCATTGTTAGTTCAGTCAAATGGATCCCCAGAACAGTAGAATTGGTAATACAACTTCATCCTCAGTTTGAACATTATGACTACTGGAGCCTTACAGGTGTTAAAGGGAGACAATTTTACAGAACAGAAGCTGCAAAGTTAAGCAAGTGTTCACTGAGACTTGTTTTTTTGACATTTTTGGGTTATGTGGGGTAAGGATTAATGACAGGCATTCTGGGCAACTGGAATCTGCAAGCATCTTAATCTGTAGCAGAGTTGTAAAGATGATTTGATTATTGATATTAAACAGGAAGCTAATACAGTACAGCCGTTCATGGGATGATGTGGTTGTTGCAGTTGAGTTCAGATTGAATTGGAATTTAATCTTTTAAACCTTGATTCCTCAAAAATGTCAAGGATTTACTTTTTAAAAGTAATTAATTCTTTTAACACTAACACTAGGGAGCTTTGCCAGCATTTTTAGGTAGAATATTTCATTGCTGAATGAGTCTGATAATTAGATTTCTATAGTATTTATAATGAAAATCTTTTAAAAACAATATTATTCTTTACAGGGCTGGCGGGCAAATTCCAGAGCAAGTCGTGGTCCTCGACCAAATGAGTAAGTAAAAAGCATTTAATTGTTGGGTCCATTATATTTATAATTTTTAATGAGTAACAGAAAATCTGTATAAATAAAATTGTAAAATATTTGCATGTCAGTTTGTTTATTCACCAGTCACGCAAAATCATCTGAAATGATTTTCAGGAAATTTTGAATGTTATTGATATTGGTCCAGCTTAATATGTTATATAGCCTATATGGTGTATCGGGGAAATCGGAAACAACACAAAAACCAGTGCCAATGTGGGGACAACAGTTCCCATAAGGCAACAGTAGTTCCCTGGGGTTGATGGTCAGGTCAGGCTGGTGAGCGTGCACCAGTATAGCGCGTTGCCGCATTAACTACACAATTTAACAGGTTGAGATTCTGGTTGGCACCGCCCCAGGCAGACACGAGGTCTCATCCCACCCTCTGGTAATGACCCTCTATCTGCCGCAGCCAGGTATTCTGTCCCCTTGGCCTGGTCCCATTTTCGGGTCCTCAACAATGAGAATCCTGCGAGCCGGATGACCCTCGGGCAGTCATGCAACATGGCCGTAGTGCTGTAACTGACAATCCCTCATAATGCAGGTAATGTGCCTCATTCGGGACTCTGTGTGGAATTGCTCATTCATCACAAAGTCAAGCGAATCTATCTATCTATCTATCTATCTATCTATCTATCTATCTATCTATCTATCTATCTATCTATCTATCTATCTATCTATCTATCTATCTATCTATCTATCTATCTATCTATCTATCTATCTATCTATCGATTGTGTCTGTCTGTCAGATAGTCAGAGGTTGATATAAGAGGTACACAAATATGCATGTGTAGCAAAATAATTAAATTTCAAGAGGTTGTTTAACATTGTGGAGGTTGAAAACAAAAGACGTCTTTAACAATTTATGAGTTTGGTAAGTGATATAGCATATACTTCAGAAAGGAATGGCTTGCTAAAGGTATTCAGTACTGTTATCAGTAATTATTTTGTGTTTCCTTAATTTGGTGCAAAGGTTTTCAGCTGTTTGCCTACTGCATCTGGAATATTGTCAGAAGTCTACCCGCAGTATGCTGGGGTGACTAATTTTATTTATCTCCTAGGTTTCTTGGTATTTTTAGAGCTTGTGTACTTTGAGAACATCTTGTGAATTTTAAGTTTCCTTTAATTTGTTGTTTTCATGTTTAAACTGTAATTTTGCAGATGCTGCTTAGTTGCCATGAAAATGATGCAATTGTAGTGAGGCAAAAGCTTTCACACTCTGAAAATCAAGTCACAGTGGGAAAGCCAGGTGATCAGGAAATATTTTAACGGAAAACAAATGATTCACTAACATTTTGTACAATGTTTAGTCTGTTGGCAGGTATGTGTTTTTCCCCAGAAAGGTTTTTCTTTCAGCCCTTTCTTTTCAACAGACACTTCATATAAAAACAGATGATAATAATAATAATACATTTTATTTATATAGCGCCTTTCCCATGCTCAAGGCAGTTCACAAAGTTTAAGAAAGAACGGCAGGGTATAAAGTATATAGCATTGTAATAAACCAGATAAATACATAAAGAAGATTAAGACAGTAAATTCAGAGAAAAGCCTAACGGACAACGTAATTGATGGTCTAGCACACACACACAGGTTACATGAGCATCTTGACATTGAGGTAAACTGAGAGAAGGGTAATAGAGTCAGGTAGAGGTAAAAGCCTTCCTGAACAGATGAGTTTTGAGTTGTTTTTTAAAATAATTCATGGAGTCAGCTAATCTGATTAATTTCGGTAGGTCATTCCTGAGTCTGGGAGCTATACATCTGAAGGCCCTGTCACCCATGAAGTGTAGATTAGCGTGGGGCACAACAAGATTGCCAGAATCAGAGGACCTTAGTGTGCGGACAGGCACATAGTGATGGAGAAGATCACTGATGTAGTTTGGTGCAAGGTCGTTTAAGGCTTTGTAGGTTATTAGTAGAATTTTATATTCAATTCTGTAAGACACAGGAATCCAGTTAAGGCAAAGCAGGATTGGTGTTATGTGCTCGCTGCTGCTGGTCTGTGTAAGGACTCTTGCAGCCAAATTTTGAATAAGCTGGAGCTGTGATATAAGATTAGAAGGGGCACCTGCCAGTAGGGAATTACAATAATCAATGCCGGATGTGATAAAAGCATGGACAAGTTTCTCAGTGTTAGAAAAGGAGAGGAAGGAGTGAACACGTAATATGTTATGGAGGTGAAAGTGAGAATGTTTCTTAATATGACTTATGTGCGTGGAATAAGAAAGGGAGGAATCAAAAATGACACCAAGATTCTTTGCAGTAGAGGCAAGTCTGATGAGATCACCGCCAAGATGGACTGGGAAGGAGCTAATTTTATCAAGTTGCACTTTAGTCCAATTTGGAGTTCAGTTTTGTTGCAATTTAATTTTAAAGAGTTCTGCTCCATCCAGGTTTTAATTTCACTGAGGCAAGATGTGAGCTGACAAAACTCTGATGAAGTTCCACTTTTAACATTGAAATAGAGTTGAGTATCATAAAAATGATAACCCAGTCCAAAGCTACGAATATTTTTATTTATTTTTTATTCTATTGTACTTTATTAATCCCGAAGGAAATTACTTGGTTTTTTGCATACCCCTTGGGGTCAGAGTGCAGTGTCAGCCATTGTACAGCGCCCCTGGAGCAATTGAAGGTTAAGGGCCTTGCTCAAGAGCCTAGCAGAGTAGGAATAATATGGCCAAGGGGAAGCATATAAATACAGAAAAGCAGAGGACCGAGGACAGAGCCCTGAGGAACTCCTTGTGTGACTGGCACTGAGTTGGACCTGCTGTTACCAAGACTAACAAACTCTTGCCTATCAGTCAGATAGGACTTGAACCACTAGAGGGCAGTGCCAGAGATACCTAGCATGTTCTCCATTCTGGACAGTAGAATGTCATGTCTGACAGTGTCAAATGCTGCACTGAGGTCTAACAGAATTAATATGCCGGTTTGTCCAGAGTCTGCTGCCATAAGCAAATCATTGGTTACCCGTAGCAGAGCAGTTTCACAGCTGTGCTGTGCTCTGAAACCAAACTGAAAGGGTTCCATCAAATTATTAGAAGTTAAGTAGTTGGTGAGTTGGGAAGCTACAACACGCTCAAGAACTTTTGTCAGAAAAGGTAAGTGGGAAATGGGGATCCAATATATGACCACCAGAGTGGGTGGGAAAATCAACATGTTGTGTTAAGTCAAAACAGTCCAGTAAGGATAGGAATTCATTTCTCAGTTTAGATGTGGGGATGTCAATATGGATGTTGAAATCACCAAGAAGAATGACTCTCTGGGAAAAGGAACTTAAGTGGGTTAATATTTCAGTCAGATCAGATAAGAAGGATGAATTGTATTTTGGAGGACGATAAACTAATAACTGAATCAGGTCCTGTCTTACTCATTGTTCTTTAAGAGCCAGACACTCGAAAGACAATGGACAGTCAATTGGGATTATTTTGATGTTTAACTCCACTCTGACAGTGACTGTAAGTCCTCCGCCTTGTCTTGAGCTACGAGGCTCTGTGAGGAAATTGTAACCAGGTGGTGTCGCCTCCGTGAGAGACGTAAATTCATTTGGCTTTTGCCCAGTCTCCATTAAGCACAGCATATCAAGTTTGGTGTCAATGATGAATTCTGACAGCGCTAATGCTTTGCCATTAAGAGATCTCGAATTAAACAATGCAATATTAGTTGATGAGACTTCTTTTTGCACAGAGCCGTGACTGGAGTTTATTTTCACATACTGCAAATTTGGCACACTGACACTTCTATTTCCAGCGCCATGAGTAGGACGGAGTATTCCTGAGCAAATGCTGCCGGTGATCTTTTTATTTGTAGTCTAGCGGTGGCAGTGATACAAAAATGTCAAAACAGAAACCACTGCTTGATTTTTACAGTGTCTGAATGCCTGTTATAAAAATTCAGTTGAAAAAAAGCAAGAAGTACAGTAGTTGGAGGATATTTCCTGATTAGAGGCCATTGCTGAGCACAGTGAAGTGGGGTACAAACACACCCCTTGCTGGCAAAAAAGTCTAATATATAGGAGCTGAAAATGTTAGTCATATAGTTTTCAATAAACATAAACTTTAGAGAGACCTTAAAAGAGATGCTGCCTCATACCCAGCAAAATGGTGCAATGGAAAGAGAGAAAAATGATGGAGGATCGAGCATGCTTTTTGAACATTGGAAATACAAACTAAATAAGGAACAATTTAAACCTGTCTTTCTACTTTCTTATTACGCCTTGCCTAAAGAAGGGGCCTGAGTTGCTTCGAAAGCTAACATATTGTAAATTTTCTAGTTAGCCAATAAAACGTGTCATTCTGCTTAACTTCTTATTGCATCCATAATGGCTAATACAGTACAACACCCTAGTACTTCCTCACTTTCCATGAAGTTAAACTTTCATGACCCATTCCTGATTTCACACAAGACCTTATGCTGTTGAAGAGGCTTGGTGTTAATGTTAGGACTGCTTATCACACTAATGTGGCTGGCTAACAAATTATGTGTGCAAATGCTACTGCAAGCAACTCTGCTGTTGTGAAAATAAATTCTATGGAATTCTTTTTGGTGGATCAGAGAACATCAACAGATCAGAGAAGGATGTTGTTTATTTCATTCGGTTTCTAAAAAATCAGATTTTTTTTTTTTGGGTTTAATTCATTTTGGTTCTTCGCAGGATATGACAATTTATTTTATGCCAATGTATTGGGCAAAGAATTGAAGACAAAGCTAGTGTCTATATGCTCAGATTGGGCTGTTAATCTTGGCATGTAAAGTTGTCCCCAAGTTACAATGAATGGTTGCCAACACGGACTTCCTTATTCACGTACGTTGCACTGCGCACTGCTCTAAATCAGCTGCTCAGTTCAATAGTGTGACATATTTAGTCTCTATCTGTTCAATAGTGTGACATATTTAGTCAAAGCATTGCACAACTTCTTTGCTTTTTGTAGAAAGGCACGACGAAAAAAATCAAGGTGTTAAAGTAACTTTATGAAATGAAAGAAATTCAGTTTTTAAAATGCCATGTTTTGTAATATTTGGCGGAATGCATGGAGACATGAAGCACTAAGTGAAATCTGTAGGCTTTTAACAGCAATTTGCGATTAGGTGTCATTAGTTCCAGACATGCAAGAAATCTATACAGAACCTTTTTACTGCTTTTGATCAAACTTGCTAGAAATTGGCACTATTTTGCAACAAGCATTTATTGAAATTCAGCATGAGCAGCTCACTAATGAATAATATAAAGGTGAGCTCATGGTAGTAGTGGGTTAGATCACACTTTTACTTGAAGCAAGTGGTCAGTACAGTTCAGTGGCACCTCCTCATGCTTATACTGACAGGGAAAATTGAATCTGTTAAGAGCATTAATTGTTAAATGCAGGTGACAATTTTTTGATCTTTGATTTATCAACTTGGCCTAAAGAGAAGCGGGATATTCACATTTTTGAAAACAAGATATTTTCAGTGAGAGAATTCACACATTTGAGGCTTGCCTATATGTTGAGCCAAGAGTCTGGTTTGAGGGAATGGATGCAGCTGAAGCAAGCTGGGAAACGTCTGTCTGCCTCCTCAGTGTATAATTTGTTCAATATTGTCAATGCTAGCAGTTCAGACTTGTATGCCAGTATTCCGTAAATAATGCTGTTGTCTCTTGCAGTGCTGCTAGTTTCAATAGTAACATTATCAGCAAAAACGTACAGAAGCAGCATGTCCAACAACAGCTTGTCTGCTTAATGTATATTCATTTCTGGAAGACAACTGCTAAAACATCTGACCTAAATGTTATTACAACATTACAAACCGCGCACCGCAGGGTTGATCAAAAAGAAAGAACCTTGTGGTAGGTTGGAAAGTGGAGAAGAAGAAAAAGTGGACATTGAGTTGGAATGTCTTTTAATATCAGCTCCAAGTATGTTCATGTTGGTACTCAAAATATTGACAGCCCCTGTATATGTTATATACTGTATACTATAGTAATATAAAAGTAGGATTATACAGTAGTATTTGATATAGATAGACTAGTTTTAGTGGATATTTTATACTGTAAATGTGGCAAAACTACTACTGCTAATATAGTACAACAACAACATTTATTTATATAGCACATTTTCATACAAATGATATAGCTCAAGTTGCTTTACAAGATGAAGAAAGAAAGTTTATAAAAAAAAATAAAAACATAAAAATAAAAATAAGATTAGGCAATATTAAGTAACAAAGAATAAAGTAAGATCCGATGGCCAAGAGAACAGAAAAAACAAACAAAAAAAAAAAACTCCAGAGAGTTGGAGAAAAAAAAAAAATCTACAGGGGTTCCAAGAGCATGAGACCACCTAGCCCTCACTAGGCATTCTACCTAACATCATCTCAATCAGTTCTCATAGTTTGCAGGCTTCACATGAAAGAATTTGATGATGATGGTCATGTGGACATCTGGCGTTCAAACCATCAACTTAGGGACTGCCTGGTGCCTTCATCAAGTGGTGGAAGTGGTGGAATCGGAAAAAGAACAGCAGAGAAAGTAGGGGTTAGTACAGATTACGGAGACATGAAAAAATGATAATTCAATGCATATACAGAATATCAGGGTTGCACTAAAATGGAGCTATGAGAAAACTATCTTAACATAGTGAGTTTTTAGCTCTTGGAATTATAAGCAGGCACTCATTTAATGATCTAAGTTTACGGTTTGGAGTGTAATGTGTCAGGCATACCAAAATATAGGATTGAGCGAGATTATATATATATATATATATATATATATGTATGTATATATGTATGTGTGGACTGGCACAACTTTTCAGGGTTGGCTCCTGTCTTGCATCTGATGTTTCTGGGATCAGTTTCTACCTCCTCAACCTTGAGCTGGATTAAGCAGTCTTGAGAATTTAACATTTGGTTTCTTATGTGTGTATACATACATATTTGTTTTTCAAGTGATTGTGAGTCTATGATTATTTGGGTATATGTACTATATGGTTAGCTTTTTATATTATTTTTTTCCAGTGTACCTGAATTACATTTTGGAAAGCTTGGTGATTCAGATGATGAGGTATGTCATGTCAAACATATTTTTTAAATATTTTTTCTTACCTCATTTGAGTTTCCACTAGATGGCAGTAATGTGTATTTCTATTTTTACATGCTTATGAATCCCATTTGAAAAACTGTTTCGAGGTTCAGGGTCATTGGAGGGCCAGATTATATCTTGATAGAACAGCATGCAAGGGAGAAGGCAACAAGCAATGTGGCACCAGTCCCATCATAGTGTCCATCACGCCCTCTAACAATTGCACACTAGGCCAATTCAGAGGCACTGCTTAACCTAAATAGTCCAACTACTGTGTCACAATACTACCCCAGCTTTATAACTTTTATTTGTGAAAAAAAATTGTCATTGCATTCATAAGCAGAGTATACCATCATGTATTTGTTACACAATTTAATTTTATTGCTGTTGATAAAGTGGTCATTTGAAATTTCCTGTAACTTCTTGTTCACACAGGATGTTGTGTATGATCCTCTCGGCAAAAGCCCTCTTCGCCTGGGGCCTCCAGATTCCTCCTCCACTGTAAGCTGGGGAACCCCATTTTCCAAAACTCCTCTTACTTTCCAAAATCATCAGGTAAGTAAGAGTGGCTTACACGTTATGAGTGTGTTTTTTAAAGTATGATTCTTTTAGAATTATTTTTTTTTTTATTCATTCGTATCCATGGTGGCACATTTTTAGGAACTGCTGACCCACGGCTCCCAAGTTGATTCATGGCTACTCCCTGTCTGTGTAGACCTTTATATTTTCTTCCTTTTTTGTGTAGATTTTATTCATCTGCTCTAAATGATGTGTCTTTATTCTGGTTTTCCTCCTATATTTCAGAGACATTGGTTTTATTAACAACTGTAAAGGTCACCCTGTGTGTGTGTGTGTTTGTGTTTGATAGGGGTACCTGCAGTAGGCTAGCACTGACTTTGAGTCTGGTGCTGTTCTTATGATTCTGTAATGGATAAAGAAAGGTTTAAAGGCTAAAGGATAGATAATATTATTTTAAATATTTTTTTTTAAACAGAATGTGAAATTGAAGAACTTGTTTTGTGTACATGAAACAGGTAGACATTTGTCAATGAACAATGGTAGACGTTGCCAGCTGTTATTTATTTGATACTCGTCTTCCTGGTACAAAATGTTGTGTTTATAATAAAATGAATTTAATTTGTTTCAAAGGCATGACATCTGTTCTTATCTAAACCCAAATTAATCTTGTCAATACTTTATATATTGGAGTAGCTTGTTGATGCAGTATTTAGTTCTGATGCCTGCCAGATCAAATGCCCTGAGTCAAACCCTATACCTGGTTTACATCCATGTAGCATTTGCACTTTCTCTGGGCACCTCGGTTTCTCTCCCACATCCCAAAGATGTGAGTGTTAGATTAATTGGGATATCTAAATTGGCACTGTTGGTGTGTACCCTATGGGGCTGATCCTTTGCCTGCACCTAATTTCATTAGCAAAAGTTCTGGTCTAGCCATCATTTTAAACTGATTAAACAGTTTTAGGAATATAGGTTAGGGTAGGATAGACTTAAGTCTTGCACGGGTACACTGATCCAAATATTTATCAAATTTGTTTGTCTTTTAACCGTCCATTTTATTTACACCTTAAAATTAAATTAACAATAATAAATAAGGGTTATGATGTATCAAAATCCATTCTAAAATTTTAAAGTGCTTTTTAAATATATTTAAATCTATACTAATAAAAGGCAAAGCCTTCACTCACTCACTGACTCATCACTAATTCTCCAACTTCCCGTGTAGGTAGAAGGCTGAAATTTGGCAGGCTCATTCCTTACAGCTTACTTACAAAATATGGGCAGGTTTCATTTCGAAATTCTAATTTAGTACCTGCCCATATAAGGCCGTCCGTCAGCGGCAATCCAATAGAAACACTGCCGCTAAATATTCACGGGTGAAGGACTGTGCTTATGCAGAGGAAGATGAGATGGTCAGGGTGCTGTCTGGCACAAACTCAGCGAGACCGAGAAACTTTTAAGTGGCGGGTCTTAGCTAACATTAAATACAGCCGTGGACATCAAACAAGATGGCACCAGCACAGCTGGGAACCTTCGATGCACATGTACACGAGCGGCTCACGTGAACTGACGCAGTGCACAGACAAAATGCAACAGTTCCAAAGAGTGCTGAACAAAAACCGAATTACACAATTGAGAAGGCAGCAAAAAAATATGAATCGTGTGATACATACAAGCATATTCATAAGTGCAGCTACTGCGGAAACAAAGCACACGGTGGAAAAAGTCAATGTCCCGCTAAAGGAAGACAGTGTAAAAAAAACCTGTGCCTGCAGTGTGTCATGTCTCAGATAAAGAAGAAGACGAGCTGTTTATTTATGCAGTAAGAAACGAATCAATGAATGAAACCTGTTATCTTTACAACGATTGACAAACACGGAATGTAACTTGAACACAACACATCCTACAAATACGAACCTGATTGAAAGAAATAATGATAATCAAATCCTTGATGATAGCAACACTCATAACACTCACAAAATAATTACTGTATATTGACAATCATGTTACGTTATTTTTAAAATGTTCCCTTTTCTTTTCATAACTTCTTTAACACACTACTTCTCCGCTGCGAAGCGCGGGTATCCCGATCTACATACTCTCAAATAGACAAACCACACGCCGTGGCGCAATGGTAGAGGCTTTGCCTCTAGCGCCGACGTCCGAGGTTCGATTCCTGAGAGAGGGTGCACTGAGTATGTACGCCTGATGACCCCAAAATTAGGGCGAAACACGTGTCGCGTACTCTTTGCATTATTTCACAGTAAAACTATTTCAATATATATATATATATATATATACATACATATATATATGTACTGTATATATATGTGGATGTATGTGTATATATGTATGTATACTAATAAAAGGCAAAGCCCTCACTGACTCATCACTGATTTTCCAACTTCCCGTGTAGGTAGAAGGCTGACCTCATCTTCACGAAATTTGATAGGTGGCTTCCCTGCGCTAACTAAAACCGATGTACATACTTATTTCGGTGGTAGGTACAAGGCTGAAATTTGGCCGGCTCATTCATTACAGCTTACTTACAAAAGTTAAGCAGGTTTCATTTCGAAATTCCATGCGTAACGGTCATAACGTCCACCATGTTGAACTTTCTTATTCATGCCTTCATCTTCACGAAATTTGGTAGGCGGCTTCCCTGCGCTAACCGAAACCAATGTACATACTTATTTCGGTGGTATGACACCACTGTCAGCTATATTGAACTTTCCAACGTCACTAATTCTCCAACTTTCCTTGTAGGTAGAAGGCTGAAATTTGGTACTTATTTCGGTGGTATGATGCCACTGTTGGCCACCATATTGAACTTTTCAATGGTCTTTGTTACTTATGGGTCCATCTTCAAGAAATTTGGTACGCGGCTTCCCAACGCTAACTGAATCCTACTTACGTACATATATACGTCAATAGCCTGCAGCTCGGTCACCATGTGAGGCGGCGTTGAGTCCCCCATCCCAACGCCTCCCACGTTGTTGGCTGCCTGCCTATATAAGGCCGTCCATCGCTCCAGTCTCTATATTCCATTCCTTGCTTCGCCACGGGATTCACATCTCCCTGCTGATAACTACAGCCTTTTTATTTGATCCACGGTTTCTCCGCTGTTTTATTGTTCATTTATTACGATTATAGTTATTGTGTAGATATTTTAGACTTACTTTACATTGTTCAGGACCCATTTCCTTTATCATTCCAACCGTACCCCCATTAACATGTCTATCGAGGTGATCACCATCGATCAAAGAACTGTCACTTACCAAGTGGTTTACATGCCCGGAGATGGCACCTACCTTTTCCATTCTCTTTGTTACATATTGCACGGCCATATCAGGCTCACTCTTGATATTCGGAGGAACATTGTGTCTTATGTATTGAATGACTGGGACATGTTCAAGGTGTGGACTGATGATGGTACACGAGATAATTATACACAGGTGCATTATAAGAGTGAAATGCTTAAGCCCTTCACCTATGGTTCTGCATGTGAGTTGATGGCTGCCGCTGAATTGTTCGGTTGTCGCTTTCAAGTGTACCGAAATGGCCAAATATTTTACACCTTTCGACAACCGCCAATGCCTCTTAAACATCTTAGATTGACAGGTAACGATTTCAGTAGTGATGTTTATGAATGTTTAAACTTTCAAAAGCTGGATGTGAAATTATTGATGAAACTGGTCGTATGCTTACAACACTTGACAGATGCCGAATGTCACTTCAACACAAGTCCTACAAATACTGTCGTAATTGAAACAAACCATGAAACTCAAACCGATTATGACAGCAACAATCCAAGCTGTGAGATTTGAAACAAGATTACTGTTCACATGGCCAACTGTACGTTGCATGCTAAAGAGTAAGCTCAGCGCACAGCTTGGTCATATTACAACCGGAGGGCCGAACTCACAATGTGGTATACAAAGAGATCCTTAACAAATAATTACTGGTATATTTTCCCTGTTTAAAAAGGTTTAATTTTCTTCTTAATAAAAATTTTAAGGCAGTACTTCACCGCTGCGAAGCGCGGGTATTTTGCTAGTAAAGTATAAATAATCATGCAAAATTTGGAATCTTTTTATTTAAAATTATATGAGGGTTCAAAAATAGTCCATGGCCATTTTAAAAACTGCATGCAAACAATTAAATTATACTTTAAATAGTTTTAGGAATATAGGATTATGTTATTTTATATAGTCTCTTTCACAATAGCACATCACCATCACAGGGTGCTTTGCAAAGTGAAAAAAACACAAAGTAACAAGGTGAAATGTAAGATTACAGATTACAAGACAATTTATAATGAAACAGATGTTGATGAGCTTTTAACTAAAAATGAACTGACAGTAGAGAGGTAGCTTGGTGGTACAGTATAATCAATGCTAGCGGCGCTCGTAGAGATGAGTCATATTATAAAATTTAAGGTTATGGATATAATTGTAGAGAAAAAGTTATTTTTAAGGGTTATTTGTTTTCATTCATTGAAGGACAGTCCCAGATGGACAAAAGAGGAGAGTTGGTGTAACAAAGCTGTTGTATTGGAGTATTACACAAAATAGAAAAATGGTACAAGACCTAGAATGTAAAATGGTATAAGGCCCAAACAATCCGGCCTGGACCTTCCTTAGCCTGCCTCGATTAGGCCTTCCCCATAGGTGGCAAGAGCCAGTCATCTCCACCGGCAGGCTTTTGGCCTGTCCAATGAAGAACATGCTTTGAAAGTTCAAATTACTTCAAAGGTACCATAATATATCAAAAGACCTCTTAAGGAAAAGTGTAAAAAAAAAAAACCAAATTAAAAAAAATCAACCTTTGGCTTGAGAAACAAGTTCCCAAAGAATATTTAGCAGCAGAAGAATTTATTTTGGCATCAATAAAACAAGAACAAAAATGGCAAAACAAGGCAAAAGGTTTTGCCAGAAAAGGCAATCTGATGTAAGCGGGTCTGAATATGAAGTCCTAATCCAAACAGAAGCAAAAATCTAGAATCTGAAAACAAACTCAGTATTAGAATAGTACTCTCTAAACTTCAATTACCCCTTCAGGATCCTCTGCTAACTTCTGAATATAAAGGCTGCAGGCAGTCAGTCCTTCAGCAGTGACATCAGGGTGGTCCCTCCTCTTGAGGTTCCCCCCCATTCACAAAGCACAAGGAACATATGAGAATACAGAAGCGGAATTCATATATACTAAGTAATATATAAACTGAACAATATTAACAAAAACATATAATTAAAATGTTCACATGGAAAAATAATACTTTAAAATAAGCAAAGAAGACACAAAAAATGAAACTCAAGATAAGCTAGGGAAGAAACCCTTTTTATAACATAACAAAAAACAAATGAGCACTCACTGAGAGTTATATAAGGCAAAACTGGACAACAATGGCATGGCATCTATAACACTGGAATTAACAATATTGTAGCAGAACTTAGGAGAAAGTTCTATATTGACATGGAGGCCAGTGCAGCCAAACGATTTAAGTGTGGTATGTTCCTTATTATTGGGTCATGTCTGATTTCTGGCTTTAAAATTTTGAAACTGAGATTTGTTGATCTAAAGTGATTTATTTTGTAGTTTGTGGTCATTTAATTGGTGGCAGTGAATGGCATGTACTGTCAATGGTCTATCACCCTATCCACATTTGGGTCCTGCCTTCGGCCTAGTGCTGCTGAGTTAGGTTCTGATTAGCTGTAACCCTGTGATGGATTAATTGGGCTTGAGAAATAATTGAATAAATTAATTTATTAAATGATAGTAACAGAAAACATACTAAACCATACTGTTTATGGAAGTGATTTTAGTATTTTGTGTTCACATTTTTACATAATAGTTCTTGCCATTCTGTCAATCTCTGCATGTTTAGTGAACATTTTACTCTTAATAAAGTAAATTTAAATCATCTCTGGTTTTTGACACCTCCAATTAATTACTGTGAATGTTTCTATTTAGCCTCCTCCCTGGGAAGAAAAGACAATTCCAGAAAATTTGCCTGCACCTTCAGAAAGGTACAAAGAAAAATACAAAGCATATGAAACCGAAATGAAAATGAACTATAAACAGCATTCACAGAGAGCCAAAGGCCAAAATGACACACAGCCTGAGCTGGTCTCTCAACCAGAGCAGGTAAGACCTCTTTACAGAACCCAGAGCTAAACATTAAGAGATAAGTTAACTGAAAAAGTAGAATGTTATGATCTGAGGATCATCTTTAGTTTTGAAACTTAGAATCGGCCTTTCTTCTGCCTTTCCTCTTGTTCCCTTCAGGCCATTCTTTGGTTGTTTGTTATTTCCTTTCACTTCCTTTTGTATATGTGTTTATTTGTTCACTAATACAGGGTGGGTCAAAATTATGTTAACACGAATTTATTATTTTTATCTCAACCACACCTTTCCAGGTCGATGGATAGGTCGTGGTGGACCATTGCCATGGCCTCCACACTCTGATTTGACACCCTGTGATTTCTGGTTATGGAGTATGGTGAAGGAGTGCATGTATAGCAGGAACATTTGTGATATCAATGACATGAAGGACAGAATACGAACTGTAGTATCATCTATTCCCCATTTAAATGTGTGTCTGGGCTATAAATGGTACTGTTGCTTGTTGGTTTTTTGTGTGTTGAACATGATGGCAAACAGGTTGAGACATTCCTGTAAATCATCTTGCACATACTGTATGAAGTATGTTTTGTGAATAAATTGTTTCCGCCATTCAAATGTTAACATAATTTTGACCACCCTGTATACTCTTTTGCTTTCATTCACTTACTGTAAAATCTCGCATATAATGCGCACTTGTGTGTAATCCGCATGCTAATTTAGCTCAAAATTTTCAGGTAAAAAAAGAAATTCATACTGTATGTATTGCACACCCTTAACTTTTAAAGATTGTAGAGTAGATATTGACTTTTTGGCAGGAGGGGTGAGGGCAATAATCAGCTGTAAATGTCTAAAAAAACTCACCGTTATGGTAAAGGTAGACTCTCTTTGCTTGGAGGAATGTTAGATTCGTTGACTTGTGACATCTAATCCCTGCAGGTGCATGAGGGCAGACAATGGCAAAAATGACATCACAAGAGCAAAGCGAATGCATAAAGTGAAATACTCAGTGGACGACATCTTGTGTATATTTTATTATTTTGAATTGGAGTCTGACTTGTCAGAGTCCGCTTTTGGTGCAAATGATCTGGAAGTCGAGGTCGAAAACGAAAGTGTGGTACCGACATCAGCTGTTCAGTCTATAGCTGATCCGTGTAGCTGATGTGCCTATGGCAATATTCAACTGGGTGGACCAGGCCACTTACAATGGCAAGAGTTTGCAACAAACGGCGACCTCCATCCAGATTGCATCGTACTGTGACCTCTATCCGCAGCTGCCGCCCCCATGCAGCTGCTATCGCTGCTGCTGTAGTCAGAGATGGTGAACCCACAGTGAGAGTGGCCACGAACCAGCAACAGGAATTTTATTTTGATTTATGTATTAAACAATTGCTTTGTGTGCTTTTTGGAAAACAGACTAGCAGCTGCTTTCCCCCCACCTCAAGCTGCCACTGCAGCTGTAGCCAGAGAGGGCAAACACAGGGCGACAGCACACTGCATGCAGCAACAGACGTCTTATGTTGATTTATCTGAGAAACTATTGCTTTAAAATTATGTCTAGTGTGTGATGCACTCCCCAATTTTTAGCAAAGTAAAATGAGTAAAAATTGCACACATTATCTGTGAGATTTTACAGTATTTGCTCTTTTTCCATTCCTTTATCTTCTTACTTTATTTGCATATTCATCCAGTGATTTTTTTTTTCCCCATCCGTTCTTTCCTTACTTAGTCACTGTTTTTTTTAGTTTACTCTATTTGCTGATCTCATTTTTGTCTGCTGCTTTAATTTATTTTACTCACTTGCTTTTCTATTAATTTTTCTACTTGCTCACTCATTCTTTCATTTTAATAATTTACTGTATTTGTTCATACAGCCATTCATGACTATCTCACTTTTTCTTATGTTTGTTTATTCTTTTACATTTCTATTTTGTTTGTTTTGCTTGCTTGCTCACATATCTTTATTTCATTCATTCATTTAATCATTCACTTGATCAAATGTTTTCCTTTTGTATTTTACTCATGTGCGTAAGTACATGCTGCTGCAGTTTTCTTTGTTCACTTCAATACTCATCTTTTAATTAATCAAATAATTCTTTCATTTATATGTTCACGGGTCTTTCATTTGTTTCTGCTTTTTTTATTTACTTCTCAATCTCAATTGCTCTTGATTTAGTTGCTTGCTCTCTCATCTTTGAATGTTTCTGTAGCACATTCATTTGATTACTCACTCATTTACTTTATTTTTGTTTACTCATTTTTTCTTTTAACTTCGTTTATCATTTATTTACACACCCATTTATTGTTTCCATATTTTGCATTTACATTCATATTTTTTCATTCATTCATTCATTTGCTTGTTTACTTTTCCATTCATGTTTTTCTCATTCACTCATTTCATGTTGGTTTTTCACATATTGTCTAAGTTGTCCAGTTTTCCCTTTTTTCTGTGTGCATTTCTCATTTACCCTCATTTATTTGTTTATTGTTAATTTTTCTTTGTTTTTTTTTATTAGCTACTTGCTTTTTTTCCTTCTCCATGCTTTGTAATCTTTCTTTATTCCATTAATTCACAGACTTCTTGCTTTCTCTTTATTCCATGTGATTACTCACAAATGTTTCTTTATTATATTTTTTACTTGACCTTTCTTTCTTTCTTACACTATTTTTATGCTTTTTTATTTTGTCTCCACTAATTTTCTTTCACTCATATGCTCACTCAGTGACTTCAGTACCTAATTTGTTTATATACAATTGTGAATTTTCCATTCGATGTTATGCCCTGAAATGAGGACAACAGGAAATGTGGTAGTAAATGTATATATATTTTTTTAATTTCTGCATTAATTGCAGGGTTTTGTGGCTGGGGAATGTAAAGTTCTGCCTGTTGATGATAAAGCCTTTCTGCAGCAGTGCTACACCAGTCCATCCAACACCTTCCAGCAGAACATGAGAAAGCTTGAAGCAGTACGTATCTCCTGGGAAAACATACTTCATTTCTTCAAATAGACAGCAGGAAATACTTAAGTTTATGGAAATATATTAACTTTTTCCAAAGGTTGAAAATTTGAGAGCACATAAAATAAAGTATATTTCAGTCCACGATTGTGTTAGATTTAAATGATGACGTGATCCTGCGAAGAGCTAGTAGGAGTAGGTTGACTAAATATCCTGCATTTTGTAGTGCACTCCCCTATGCTAGCCTCAAATTAGATGTCCCAAGTTATTGCTTAAAGGCAAAAAAAAAAACTATTTGTCCCATATCTTTAATGTTACTTAACCTTTATAATGTAGACATTGCAGTAGGTATGTTATTATCCACCAGTTACATACGTTCTTTTCAGAACTGCTTAATCAGATGCCTAGTGACTAGATAGATAGATAGAAAATAGGCAGATCAGTACAGTATAGTTATGAGAAGCAGAACAGGCACCACAGCACTATAAGAAATCCTGGTAAGCCACCTTACCACCCTCAGACACTAAAACCCAACCTCCTTCCCATATTGGTACCAGGCGATTCTGCTCACCCTATTGTGCAGCAAGGTCCATTTTGAGGTGGAGATAACACAATGCAGGAGAAGATTATCCCAAAAATTTGAAACAAGAAGAGACATTAACTCTTTTTGCTTATTTTTAAAGCCTTGAGCCATGAAAGATGTTTATTTTCTCCAGTTATTGTTTGTTTTCTCAATTGACTAGAGTTTGTTTTTTTCTGCTCTGTCCTAAATTTGCATGATTTTAATTCCATTTTTGACAAAGTCTATAGATCTCTGTCTTGCTGATTAAAAATGTGCCTGATTGTGTATTTACATGCTGCATGGTTGTCTACCCTGACTGTGTGTTAGTAAATCTGTGTTAACACTCTAAGTCTCTTTTGAGTGAAGAGCACAATTTAGGAATAAACTGATGAGTAGCACAATGGTTAGCTCTGCTTTGGGTTCCCAGGTTTGAATCCCACACTTGGTTACTATTTGTGTGGCTACTCATTCTTATCAGTTTGTCTATTTTCGCTTTTCTCCCACATCCCATATTCATGGTTTTTATTTTTATTGGAGATTCTAAAGTGACTCTGAGAGGGTTTGTATACAAGCAGGCCTTCCAGTGGACTAGTGGTCTGTCCAGTGTGTGCTCTTGCATTGCATTCAAAGCTCCAGTCTCCCCAACCCTGAACTGTATGGGATTAATAGTTTTATTTATGACTTGAACTGTGAACTAAAATTGTGTATGTGAGGCAGTAGTCTCAGAATCTCCTAAACTACCCATTAATTAAAGAGTAGCATAACACACATTTTAATGCATACCATATGTAATAATAGAAATATTGTGTTTCAGGAAATACCTACTTTACAACATTAAAATGGACCAAAACAAGTATCATATAATTGAAGAAATGTATAGCAAGTCTATTTTTCTCTTAAGAAATAATGAGAACTGTTGAGACGGTGAATCCATCATTATTCATTTTGCAACTTTTTAACCAAGCACAGTGCCTCATTAGATCAATCTCTGCGATTGTTAAAACATAGTCTCTGTTTATTTATTTTTATGAAATGGTTTTATTTTTAAAATAAAATTTCGTGCAAAAGTTTTCACACAATAAGTTTTTGATCTACAACTTTTGGCCTGTGAAGCAGTAGGTGTGGCTTGAGGCTGGATTGAGTGGCAAGAAATACAAATTATGTGACCCATGGTGTCACATAGGGGTGTGATGGTTAATGAAGTTGCATTTCATCCTGGACTTCGGGATTTGATTCTCTCACCATTACACTTACTGTTTTCTGTCCCTTTTTACTTTCTCGTATACGAAGTATAGGGAAAGTATTGTACTCTTCCAAAAAATTTGATGTCAAGATTTTGATGAATCACGACGTTTTAGACCTGCCTGAGTCCAAAAATACCATTTTTGGAATTATATCCTTGTGTCCATCTCTGTGTGTGTGTGTGTGTGTTTGTCTGTTTGTTTATGTGTGTATGTGAACACGATAACTTGAGTACACGTTCACTTCGGTCAACCAAATTTTGCATACAAGTATTAGGTACAAAACATGATTTCTGTCAACTTTTGGGCTATTTCTGCTAACCGGAAGTGGTACTTTACCTTTTATTCATTCAGCTGCAGAGTCCGATTTATTCAGCTTTACTTTTATAATAATTGTTCAATATATTATTAATTTGATTTGATTTGTTGTTGATGGTTCTTTAATGTACATAATATAAAAATATAATCATTGTCTTGCGGTTTACTCAAATATCTGTCCTCATTTCTGTGTATATGAGAAAGACTAGGGGAGACCACTCCCGATTTTTTTTTTGTCATGGTGTCAAGCCACCCAGAGTGGTGGACTAGCACCCATGAAAGGTTAGTTCTTACTTTGCACTTAGTTCTAGAAGACAGGCTCCAAATCTCCATGATACTGAGGTGTATTTAAGAAGGTTATGTTATGCTAAGAACACATAATGTGCTTAATGCTTATCATAGTCAGGATGCTGGCATACAGACAAAATTTTTAGAAAATGAGGCACATTTCTACAACAGAACTATAACTGAAAAGAAGTGACTAATTAAACATAAAACTTAAGTTAAAGAAGGAATTGCCATCTAAGTTTGTTAAGTGGTGGAAACAAGACATGAATAGTTGCACCAGGACTAAGTATTGAGGACTCCTGGGCGGAAAGTGTAAATGTCCATCCATTCATTATTGATTTTTTTTTTTCATCCAGTTCAAAATCATGGGGCTTGAAGCATCTCGTGCAAAAGAGCAATCAACCCTGGATAGGGCTATCAAATATAAATTAAATCTAAATATATTTTCATTAAGTTATGTACAGCAGGATTGATAGGGGTGAAATGAATTTTGTCAGAAGCTTTAATTTGTTCCTTTTCTTGTGTTTTTTTTTTTTTTTTTAATAATGTAGACATTATGTATCATTTCTTTCTTGATGGTCCAATAATTTTAGGAAGAACTAGCAGCAGAGAAACGCAAACAAGCAGTTGTGGAGCAGATCATGATTGATCAATTATCAAGGTGAGTCAGCTGTTACATTGCATTATGGAATGGTATGGTATAGTATAATAGAGAACAGCATTGTCACACAGTAGCAGATGATGCTGCTTCACAGAGAGTTATGAGGTCAAATCCCTATGTGGAGTTGTCATGTCCTTTTTTTATCTGTGTGGGTATTCCTTCCAAACTTTAAAACCATAAAGGTTAAGTTAATGTTTGATTTTTTTAACCTTATACCAATTCTGGGTTGCATTAGGAATAGAGCCTATCCTAGCAGCTTTGTGTGCAAGGCAGGGACCAACTGGACACAATGCCAGTCCATTACAGAGCCAGCCCAACAAATGCCTTTACTCGCATTTGGCAATTTTTCTATCACCAACCTAACCTGCACATCTTTGAAGATGTGGGAGAAAAACCAAGCATAACCAGATGAAACCCCACTTCACACCAAGTACTAGTCTCTGCAGAACAACATGGGCGTTCCCCAAGCAGTATGGGTGGGTTTCAAGCATCCAATCAGAGAACGTAATGAGCGTTCCCCAAGCTTTATGGGCTGGTTTCAAGCATCCAATCATCGTTAAACCTTTTTTTCGGTGACAAAAAACACAGAAACTGGAACGTAACCTGCAAAACACAACTGTAATGGCTTGGTTCTGCCCTAACTTTCAATATTTAAAATGCGATGAGCTGGGATGTGTAATGTGCCTGCTTTGCTCTGCATTAAGCGGTACCGTTCCAATTTATAACCACACACATCCACACACGATCTCCTGCTGAGCATGCTTTTTTTTTAATCAACTTACCATTCTTCCGGATGTCAATGTCAGATACGCTGTACATTACATTTATTCTCGTCACTGTGTTATGTGTACATTCTGTCTACCTCCCCATCCCCTTAGCACAGTAACATGACTGTACAATACCAATAGTTCTTTTGTCCAATATATATTTATATTCTGCTACAATATTCAAATTAATGTGTATTTAGCTCCTATATAATATTCTGTCTCTGTGCAATGCTCATGCACTTTACCTTTTATACGATTATTCATGTGCAGATATTCCACAAACCTAACACCAGCTTTTAAAACAAATGGCTCCCTCACTCGAGAACATTGCCAACACCCGGTACCATAGTAGAGCAAAGAACATCATCAAGGACACGTCTCATCCTGGTCATCAACACTTCGAACCTCTGCCCTCAGGAAAACGTAACATCAATCAAAATACGCACTAACAGACTGCCGAACAGCTTATTTCAAAAAGAATTCCAGTCGTTCAATAATAACTTTGAACATCTTTAATATCCATACTCATAAATCTTGTTCATAATACATGTACTGGCTGCTGTAATCTGGTACTCATTACACCTTACACTTTTAAGCACTTTATATTTTTATCTTTTACATGATTGTCAGTTTTGCTAACTTTTACCTGCCTTGGTTGTGGTTTATACGTTGTTTTTCATGCCAAGTCTTGTGCTTTGTGATTTCAATGTTTAATTCAACTGAGATGGGAACTTGCAGTATCATTGTATACAGTAAAAGGGGGTCCAACCCGCGACTAGCAAAGTGCACCTAATTAAGTGGACATTGAGTGTAATGATTCCTGTGTGTAATTTTTTTTTCTATCTTGTTCATAGTTATACTTAAACATTTAATATTAACATTTGTATTAAAACAAAAACTAATTTTGAATTTCCGTCTTATTCACAGTAACCGGTAAGTTTAATATTTTTGTTGTATTGTAAAATCATTCAATATCTGTTGTAGTAAGTTATATTTTAAATACAGGTATTATGCAGGTTCTGTATAATTGCATCATCCAATTACAAATTCAGAGATTGAAGACAAAAACACGATTCTTTTTCCGGTATGATAAGAAGTCCTGTCACACAGCCAATCAGATACTTAACTTGAAATCCACCCAGTTTTTGTTTTAGCCAATCAGAACAACGCTTTGAAAACACCCACTGTACTACAGTTCCAGTACTTGAAATCCGCCCACTCTGGTCAGTGTTCTGCAGAGACACCCTTCTCCACCACACAGATAGTGACCAGGGGCCTCATGTATAACGGCACATGTAGAATTCATACTAAAACATGGTGTATGGACAAAACTGGAAGTGTACTTTTGCACAACAAATTCCCGATGCATAAATCTAGGTATATGCCAATTTTCACATAATGTGAGATGTAATGCACATGCATGTGCCTACAGCCCCACCCTAATTCCTCCCCGAATTTCCCATATTTGAATATACAAATCAATATAACTAGCCCCTTCCGTTCAATGTTTTGTTAAAAAAAAATGGCAAAAGCACTTGGAAAAAATAATAATTTCAGCGAATGCTAAGAGGAGGCAAAGAATAATTGTACTGTTTGTTGGCTTAAGCAGTGGTAAAAACAAAAAAACTTTGGTATTAAAAAAAAAAAAAAAAGGAAATTATGGAGTGTTACATTGGGATGGACACACTGGAAAGTCACACCATGGCCAAAATAAAAAAAAAAGTAGTCCGCTATCCAAGTCACGTGAAAATGTGAGTCATAGCCCCACCGTATGTTTATTCTGTTTCAGACAATATGTACAAAAGCTGACCACCGCACAGAGTATGTGATGATGGTGCTGTGCCACCCAGCACATCTTTGGCCGCTGGCTGCACACACACTTCTTCCTCTGAAACCGCTGGGCGATCATCTGGCTGTGTGCTCAAGGACATAGTTCTGGAGTCACATAATGAAATAGTGGATGCTGTAAGGGATGTGGCCAATGAACTAAGGAATAAAGGAGCTGTACTATGCGATATTGATCACAATATTATATTCTGCTAATTACATTCAAATGAAGTTGTAACATTATCCGATTTGGCTGATCTTTTGGTGGGTCAGGTTCATCATTGCACATCTCTTCAGGTACGGGCAAACCATGATTGTGTGTCGCATTATGCTACATGCTTGCACAAGGCGACACACTTTCTGCGCACTATAGAGCAGCACATTTAATAGAGTGGTAATGCCATCTGTTTACATAAGCCAATTCATTCTTTGAAGGCACCTTTAGAGTGTAGTGTTGACACCAAACGCCACAATGGATCGATTCTCTGCACTTTATATGACTCTTTGAGGTGACTCATTATCCTTAAAACGAGTGCTTGCCTTTTGCCGCACTAGTTAGAAAAAACACCTGCAAATGTGCAGAGTTGCTGTTTTTATAGACTTTCCTGCTATATATGATGTAATGCCAGCTCATTCTTTTGGTGATTCATCCCTGGCTGATGTAAGTTGTCCAGTGACATTGCAATAGCAATGTGTGTGCATTTGACCACTCTGATTATGTTTGGAAAACCGGACATTGCTGCGAATTCCATTTTGATTTTTCTCAGTTTAACCACAGTGTAAGGAAATCGTATATATCTGGAAGACAAGTGGATAATACCATTCTATATAGCGGGCATGGCACAATTTAGTGATGTTTGTAAAATACCCAATCAGTCAGCAAGTTCATGTTGAAAAGCTCCTGTGGCTAAAAACCTGAGGCTGGACAGAACTTGCAAAGGAGCAGGTACAGCACAATTCCTCACAGTCTGCCTTTGTAAAGCTGTTGCCAGTTCAGCACACAGCTCCAAGGGGATAGCTCTTGGAAATCGAAATTGACTTAGAAGCCAATCATTATCATCTTTAAATGTGTACTTTCTTCTAATTCTTCAATTTGCAATTTCTTCATAGCTAAAACAGAATGATTACAATCATGTGAAATAAATTTGTAAATTTATGTGTATTTAATAAATCCCACATCATTGATCCAAATGTGAAAAAAGCTAGACCACATAGAAACAGTAGCACTGGTTTGACACTGGGTACCGCCGATTTGCAAAACTTGTGTACACATGGCGTGAGGCTACTGTGAAAAAGTGTTTGGCTTTATACCAAGTTTAGTTTTTATACATCTTGAAGTGTGTGTGGAAATAGGTGTATGCAACATTTTTGTTCATATACACTGTTTATACATGAGGCCCCAGGAATTTTCATCAAGAACACTACTTATTAATGCCACATCTGAGGTAAATCACTGTTGGTTAGAAGCTTTATTTTGTGACATTTATAGTGTATGTAATATTTTGCCTTAATGATAAATGTAATATTTTTTTCCTTACTCCTTCATCTTCCAGAGCTGTCATCAGTGATCCTGAACAGAATGTCACATTAACTGGCCAGGTTGCACTACCCACAACTGGATCAGCACCTTTACGTTTTAAAAACAGATCTCTGCATGACACCAAGTAAGCCAGAGAATTCCAGTCTTTTTGGGAAAACTGTAAATATTGCACTTGAAATATGTTGGGTAGAAGTGTTTCAAATATAAAAAAAGTCTTACACAAATTAGTATTATGTAAAAAATTGGATAGATTGACACAGTTCGAGCTCAATAACTTAACAGTACAAAGTATAAATAAGATTTGGGAGTCATAATGGATTTAATACTGTCCTTCTGTAGATAGTATATAGAAGGATGTTGGCTTATGTAGTACCAAGAGAGGACATATATATGTAAGTGGGACAGAATGCTTTATGAAGACACTTTTGGGGATACTGTGTGCAGCTTTGGTCTCCAAATAACAAGACTTTAATGGTATTTGCTGCTAGACTTATTCCAGTTTGGAGGGGTTCGAGCAAAGAGGACAAATAGAAGAGTTGATTAGGTTGACTAATTATGGGTATGTGGAGTGCCATGATCAAATTTAAAATAAGTAGAAATAGTAGAAAAGTAGAAAGCAGAGTTTAAGTTTTGGAATGGAGCAGATATAGTAGGCTGTTACTTTAAAGTTAGCTCTTCAAGAAGAACACAGGTGACACAGGTAGAAATTGAAGGAGAGTAAATTCAGTCAAATTTTTCTTATCAAGCTCACTTCCAGTAATGTGTCAAATGTTCTGAACATTAACTACAAATATAGTTTGAGAAAAGTAAATATAATGAATACACAAAATATATTGTTGAAACATAATTAGAGAAACATTATGTCATATATTAACTAATATACACCTTTACGCAGGGTGCTTTTAAGTTCCTATTCCAGCTGCTGTAGATAAGTCACTTTGTTAAAGGTGGGTAATCAACAATGTACACTGTTCGCATCAGGCAAATGGTGAGCATTTCTTTTGAAGAGAAGACAACTAAAAATGGATCTATCACATGAAAGAAAACGGAAAACACTTTTATTCTTTTTAAACATTATTTAAGATAACTTTAAAAATCTACCTAATGTGGATCTCAGCTACACATCTAAAAGTTGTATGCTATGCACAAATTAAGTCTTGAGCCTTGAGTTAAATGCTGAGCCCAATGGGACTTGCCTTATTTCAATATGTAGATCATTTTAGAGTTATTGTAGGGAAATGTGATGCCTCCTATGCCCATTTTTATTTATCCGCAGAATTTGTAGGAGATACTGTATGTTTCTTGAGCTTGCAATGCTTGGCCTCAAGTGATGAACCAGTAAGTTCTGTAAGGTGTATATAGAGAGGGTAATGGTATACCATTTAAAAGTCTGTATTTGAGAAACAGGATTTTAAAATTAACTGGTTCACTGGTGATTTAAGAACTGGTGTTGTATGATTGAATCTCTTAGTTCTGTACATGATCTTCTCTTAATGAGCTGTGATTTAACTTAACTGCAGTGTAGTAAGCGAATGATTCCAACAGCCTGACCATAAAGCATTACAATAATCAAATCTGAATGAGACAAATAAATAAACAAGCCTTTCAAGATCCTAGAGGTTAAGAAGCCAACAAAATTTCTAGTATTTCTAAGCTGGAAAACACCTGTTTTAGAAAACATAGATACTGTATGTGGCGAGACAGCATATGCATTTCAAGTGAATTCAGCTAAACTAAAATTAAAGCCTTTTGAGCTAAGCGTTTCTAGTATTACCTCGCTATTCCCTGAATTACTGCCACCTGGTTTCCAGTACATCAAAATATTTAATTACCAATGTAATTGAAGAGGTAGTTTTGGTTTAATTTGGAACTACATTACATTTGGATATTAATATTGTGATTCTGAAATACTGTTGCAAAAATCAATCGATTGAAGACATTACCTGGTAGTGTAGTAGTAGTAGGTGGTAAGATGGATAATGATTTTTACATTACTATTCTATTTTTTAAATCTTTTTATGTATTTATATGTTCTTCATTCATACAGCTTTTGAAAGACTTACAATCTTTCTTTTATTTTATTTTACAGAGTGAGAACAACTTCAGCTTTAACAGAAAGTTTGTTATCAAACAAGTTGAGATTTGATGCCAGAATCTTATCAAGGTAACAGAGAAGAGGATTTTAAATATAATTGTGAGACTTTTTCAATGTTGTGTTGAAAAGATAATTTCTATAATTGTGCTTGCAAAGGCTGGAAAAATGTACTTTTACTTTGTTTCTAGAAATGGTCGTGATGCTTGTAGAGAGCTTCTTGGATTCTTTTTTGCCCATGATGGATCTTTAACTATATATGAATATCGGCATTTTGGAAAAAATAGGTAAGCTTTATGATTACTTCTTCTTGGGTTCAGGCGTTTCAAACAGGATAGCACATAGTGCTTGTATTAAACACTGAATTTATATATTTTATATACTTGAACTATGCAGTACCTAAATAGATTCTACTCATTTCCTGTTATTACTTATTGGAAAAAAATTTACAGTGAGAGAGTGTGGTTGTATGCAGGAGTTCACCCCAAGATTAACTGGCTCTGTGTCCAGTAATTAATTTCTGCCTTATACTGGATGCTACTAGGCAGGGTTGGCTTATATGGTGAGCCACAGTAACATGGACAGAATACATATAATATACACACACACGACTCAAACACAAGCCACTGTAGCTGTCTGGTAGCAGTGCTAAGCACCATGTGGCCAGGTTTATGCTGGACAGTGTGAATCAAATACACGATTAAAAAAAAAAAAAAAACAACTTTGTGTGTACCTCTTTGTTGTACACTGACAGCTGACAGTGTAGATTATAAACTACCTCACTGAGAACTGTCACTTTCTCTGTGCATGACTGGGTTCAATCGTTAGAGTAACTCCTTGTTAGGTTGGAACCATAAACCATAAACGCTGTTTTGTATTTTTTTTGGTTTAATGTGGTTTCACAAATAGATATTTAACTACAAGGTGCCCATTCCTGTTTATTTAAAACTTTCATTTATTAAGATGAATACAGTATTTATTGCTATTTATTTTTATGTAGTGCACTTCCCATTAGATCAGCTTAAGGTTCTACAACAAATTTAACATAGTTAAAATAAAACCTAAATAATGTATATTTTTCAGTTTTATTGATACTTGCATGATCATCAGGGTTTTAATATGGTTAATGTATATATATATATATATTTTTTTTACATTTTATTTCTAGGTCTAATGCTCTTCCATTTATTAAAAAGGGAGTTTATAGTCACCAGCATGGAAGAAAAAAAGGAGCCCAATATCAAATTCATGATTTCAATGTTGTAAGTACTTAATTAAAGTAAATTAAAAGACATTTATACTTGCAGCAATGATCCCTCTGAGAAACCGCCATATTACAACAGCTAACAAACAATAACTATACAGAATACAAAACATTTAAGCACTGAAAACAAAAAAATGTAAATAAATGAATAAGATAAATATGCATTTAGCAGGTTAAAACTAAAAATTACAGAAAAACAGTCTAGCCAGAAGATGCAACAGCTGTTAAAAAAACGATAGCACAGAATCAGCTTTGCTAAAGGTACTGTACAGGACAACCATGGAGTCAGAAAATACTCCTGATAGACAGAAACTTAGCCAAAACCCTTCTTTCTGCAACTACCTTTGAAGAGTTCAGGCTACTCCACAGTACAGAGCCAGCCTTTTTCTATGACATTAGAAAATTAGAACAATCTAGGCAAGAACAGGCCATTCAGCCCAACAAAGCTTTCCAGTCTTATCCACTTAATTCTAAAATAACAGTTCGAGTTTTTGAAAGTCCTACTGTTTACCACACTACTTGGTAACTTATTCCAAGTTTCTATTGTTCTTTGTGTAAAGAAAAACTTCCTAATGTTTATGTGAAATTTACCCTTAACAAGTTTCCAACTGTGTCCCTGCATTCTTGATGAACTCATTTTTAAATACAAGTCTCGATCCACTGGACTAATTCCCTTCATAATTTTAAACACTTCAATCTGGTCTCCTCTTAATCTTCTTTTGCTTAAACTGTAAAGGCTCAGCTCTTTTAATCTTTCTTCATAATTCATCCCCTGTAGCTCTGGAATCAGCCTAGTCGCTCTTCTCTGGACCTTTTCTAGTGCTGCTATGTCCTTTTTGTAGCCTGGAGGCCAAAACTGTACACAGTATTCCAGATGAGGCCTCACCTGATTAACTTGTAAAGTGTGAGAGCATCATCTTCTCTCATGCTACTGCCCACACATACTACTTTTTAAAAGAGCACACTTGCTCTCAGGCAAACCTTCATCTTCCTGAAGTCCATTATATTCGCTTTGATTTTATTAAAGCAGAGTTGGACCCAGTTATACATATATCTCAAAAAGGCCATCCACCACGCTTCAGTATGTCTTTTCCTGTCCACCACTTATATACTACTTCTACAGGTGACATGTCTCAATACTTCAAATGGGGGACAATTATTCACAACTTTAATTAATAATTTGCAGATGAACAATACCAGAGATGAGGTGACATGTCATAGAGGTTAGTTAACAAATATTTTACCAAATGTCTACTAAAGAACACTATCAGTGTACTTCTTTGATGCCATATATTGTGTTGAAATTAACTTTGCCATTTTTATTACACTCAATCAACTGAGCACCAAGATATATAGGACACTTTCCTGCATTTATTTAAATCCTTTTTGGTTGTCATATTATATTGGTACTTTGTGATACTAAGAAAAGTGGCATATTAGCCCTGCACTTGTAGTGTGTCTTTGTTGTTTAATATATTTTCTAGCACAGAACATGACTATATTTACATAAATATGTTCTCATAGAATGTCATCTCGTTTGTCAACAGCCATACTGAGTTTATAGAGTCACAGTGTACTCTTTAAATAAACAGAAAACATCAAGTTTAGTAAGTAGCCCAGAGTTTTAAAGTATAAACATTCAAAATAAAGCATCTGACATTAAAATCCAAACACATGTCATTAAAACCTTAATAATATACATTGCCCTTACAATCCATTCACCATCCATAGATTTATTTCACTTGTTGTTGTGCTACAAGCTCATATTAAAAGAACAAATTCAACACTTTATAATGCCGGATAATGGTTATTCCATATTAAAATATTATAAAAACAATAACAGTGGCTCCATGCTTAAAAATACAATGATCAATGGAAGCTAAATAAAAGTAAACTCGACCTAAGCAATCATGTTCGAAATTTGGATATATAATCTTTCCAAGTGACCAGTTAACATAACTCCCATTAAAAAGTGACAAGGAAAAGTAAAAAAAATAAAGCAAACATGTTGCCACCACAAGAAATAGATTTGTTCACTTTTAGCAGTTTGAAACTTATAAACTATACATACACTCCATCCAATTAAAGATCTTATTTCGGCTGAGCTATGGTGGCCCTACTCCTCTCCAGTCACAAGACAGAACCCTCCTAACTACTAAAAGTTAATGATGCTGTCTTCAAAAGCTGGAAGGAGCACTTTGAACAACTGCTGGACTACAAATTTCTAGTGACAGATCACACCATTCAGTCTTTTCCCTGGACATAGTGAACATTGCTTTGGGTAAACCACCAACCCTAGAAGAGATCAAACAAATGAAGGACAATACAGCCATTGGCCCATATGGTATCCTAGCAGATATATTCAAGGCTGGTCTTGAATGGACTTGCGTACAAAGCTCATCACATCGCTAGCAAGATCTAGAATGAGAAAGTAATTCCATTAGTCCTCAGAAATGCTAACATTGTCATCATTCCGTTGTATCCATTATGACAATCTTATGTCCAAGGATATCTAATGTCTAATGCGATGAGATTCTCTCATCGCATTGGATGGCCAGCACAAACTCCACCAAAGAAAATCCAGGAGAGGGTAGGTGGTCAGTTGGCTGAGGTCTTTGTTTTTGACTTTCTGTTTTACAATTAAAATTTTCTATATTGTCAGTTGGCCATATTTCAGTAATTATTGAATGGACAGATATGGTTGGTTTACCATTTATGTTTAATCAAATTCTACCTCGTTCTTTATGTGTTTTAACAAATCTATATTTATATGTGTACCAGCTCTGTGTTCAGTTGGTAGTGTTTAAACTATACTTGTATTTTGACTAAGAATTGTTCAAAGTGCTCTGCACCTGCACTTGGTGAAGGGTGCTATACAAAAGCTGTTGTAAGTTGTATTGTATTGCAGCTCAGAGTATGAATGCCACTGTGGTGTTCTATTGCTCTCCTCCACTGTGAAAATACTTACCTATGTGCACTTAAATCTCTCTGTTGCTATTTACTGCCTTAGGATAATATTTGTAGCCCTACAAAACCAAGTGAAATGTCAGGAGTATCAACAAAATCTGTACATACTGTAGCTTTCATTGATCTGAATTTGCCCTTTGACTCCATCAGTTGAGAAGCCCTCTGGAAAATTACATCTAATTTCATTTGTATTTTCAAATTCATCATTATTCTAAAGCTGTTACCTTTCCAGACAACTGCAGCAGTACTTTGTAGTGGAACAAAAATGGGTATTTTCCCCATAAAAGTTACTGCCAGCCCTGGATAGTAGCAGTCTGGAAAGAGAAGTGGAATCGGAGGATTGTTGGTTTTTATAAAAAAACTAGCCAACATTAAAACCAGAAGAGTAAAGATCAATTAAACAGAGTCCAGAATGTGAAACTATAAACATAGTCAAGGTTCAAAATTAAAGTGAAAGTAAGGAATTTATGCTCAAATTTAGCCAAAACGCAAAGGAAAGATTGTGTTCAGAAAGGGACAGCAAAGAGTGTGTAACCAGAAATTTAATTTTAGAATCTAAGGAATGACTGTAGGATTTTAATGTAACAACTACTAACTTGGAAGACCAGGAATGCTGATGTCATCTACCACATACTTCCTTTTGACCACTAGAAATGCCAGAAACATTATATGCATCACATCTGAAAATGGCAGCAACCATACTAAAACAAAATGGGGGCATGAGGGAGCCTTTTTAATTTTTAAAACCATACTGAAATAAAAAATAAATGTGACCATTGGATTCTTTGCTCTCCAAAACAAGAGAATATGTATAAATTGTTTTAGAGACCCAGGACCTCAGTAGAAAAATTAAAAACGAGGGACAGACTGTGATGCAAACAAGGCTATGTCATAAGCTCAATTCTTTTCACCATTTGCAGCCTTGATGTTTTGCTTCTTATCCCTAGCTGCCACCCCATGACACTAAGACCAGATGCTAGTTTAACAGAAAGATCTTCCCCTTATACTGCCTTTAAGTAAAGACAAAAACACTGTGATAATCCCCAATCTCTATTACAGCAGTGTTGTTTTTCCCTCTTTAATCCTCATCGCTTAAGGCATTCACATTTCTTCCAACCACAGGAAAAGCAAAATTCTCTTTGAAAATGTCCTTGGACAGGTCACGGCATCCCTGGAAATCACCATCTCTGACTTAGAAGGAAGTTGTGCCAATATCCTGTTTCCTTCATGAAAACCATAATCTAAAAGTGGACTGCAAGGCACTCATCTATGAGGTGGTTTGCAGCCATACTCTCCTGTACATTATCAAGACTAAAAGTACCAACTGTTGTCACCTAAAAGTGCCTGAGAGTTTCCATCAAAGCTGCCTTTGAAACATTCCTTGTTTCACCTGGTATGGCTGTGAAACCAATGTCAATGTCTTCATAAGGACAAAAGTAACCAGTATTGATGCTGTGATCCTTCAGAACCAGCTCCTCTGGCCAGGCCACTGTACCTTCTGCTATGTCTGACCAGTCCTGTTCACCCAGCTGAGCCAAACTTAAAAAATCTGAGGGTCATACTGTAGACACCCTAAAGGCTGGCTGGATTTTTGAAATTTTCTACCTATCCATACCTCATGCCCCTAGTTTTCAAAGGTCTGTGACTCAGCAATTGAAATCCTCAGCCATCTAATGTTGCACATATAATAATACATTTTATTTATTTATAGGCGCCTTTCTAAACACTCAAGAACACCGAACAATAGACAAAATACAGATTATAAACAAAAGTAAAATACAGAAGTTAAAATCAGACAGAGCAATTGCAATCAAAGAGAAAAAGCAGTCTTAAACAAATGAGTTTTAAGTTTAGATTTGAAAAGTGAAAATGATTCAATATTTCTAAGCTCAGATAGTAGTGAGTTCCAAAGCTGGGGAGCAGAGCAACTGAATGCTATGTTCCCCATAGTGGTAAGAAGGACGATGGGGACAGTCAAGTGGATGGAGGAAGAGGATCTGAGGGTGCGGTAAGGAATGGCAACATGGAGGAGGTCAGACAGATATGGAGGGGCAAGGCTGTGGATAGCCTTAAAAGTTAGTAGGAGAATTTTGAATTGAATTTGGAACTGAACTGGAAGCCAATGAAGCTGCTGCAAAACGGGAGTGATATGGTGAATAGAGGGGGTTCTAGTAATGATGCGGGCAGCTGAATTCTGGACCAGTTGAAGCTTATAAAGAGATTTGCGAGAAAGACCAAAGAAAAGGAAATTGCAATAATCTAGATGAGAAGTGACAAGGCTATGAACAAGGATAGAATTGGTGTGGGGAGTGAGGGAGGGGCGAATACGATTAATGTTACACAAGTGGAAATATGCAGACCGGGAGATGTTATTGATGTGTGACTGAAAGGATAAAGTACTGTCAAGGATGACATCTTAACCTGTGGGGAAGGGGAGACAGAGGAATTATCAATAACAAATAAAAAATGATCAGTTTTGGATAATGTTGATTTTGTACCAATACAAGGTTATTATAGTTTTGCCTTTTTATATTAATTTTTATTTCTATATTTTTTTTGCCCTTACTTGGAAGTTCAGTTTAGTTTTAGTTTTCCTTCATCATGTATTTTTAGTTTTAGTTTAGTTTTTATTTTACAAAGACATTTCTATTTTATTTTTATATATATTAGTTTCAGTTTAAGTTTTAGTAATTATAGTATGGTTAAAGAGCTACTATGAAGTTTAGTTTTTGTGTCACAATGAGACAGAACCGTACATTTAACGGGTTTGGATATAATATGAATTTAATGTTAGTGGAAGCTGGCTACACTACACAACACACTTTACTATTTGGTTTTGCTTTTGTCTGATAAAAACAAGCATAATCAAAACCAAGTACTGAATATGAACAATTTTACACAATTTTATAATTTCTAAAATATTTTTATGCCATTTGTGCTGAACAAATCTGCGCTGACTGTTGGCACTTTTGTCTTTTCCTTTTATTGCCCAGAACGGGCCAATTTGTAATGAACTTTAGGTGAGTTTTTTACTCTAAATGTCTACAGTACACAACATATCATGCTCCAACAACAAAGTGCTTATAATAAATGCCTTCAATATTTCATTCAAAAATCTCAAACACTGAGCTTTGTTATTTTCTACCAGCCATATTGATCTCAGGCACAAACAATTTATAGACAGAATTTTGCACCTGCAGGCCTGGAAAGATATAAAAAATAAGAAAAGAGATTCTACTGTGCTCTGATAGGTGTGATCATGAAAATCACGGGGGTTAAGGAAGAACAGGGGTCTTAGGCTTGAAAGAGTGTGCAGACCCCACCTAGCTGTATTGAGGGAAGCAAAGAAAAACAAGCATGTAGTGTGAATGTTAGGGCACTGAGACTTGAAAAGCCCACCATAAGAACAATAAACCCATAATGAGCAGAGCAAGAGCAGGTAATAGGTATATGGACAGGCACAAAACGACAGAGACCAAATCTGAGATTAAGAACAATCCATACATTATCTAAACCTGTTTATCCCGAGCAGGATCACAGGAACCTGGAGCCTACCCAAGCAAGTTTGTATGCAAGGCAGGAAAACTCCCTGGTGTGCAATATGTATGATATGGCTGATGTTAAGAACAAAATGAATATGATATTTCAACTATCTGTTTTGAGAGAGAGAGAGCAACATTGAAAAAATAGATATTTTAAAGCATAATTCTGCTACTGGATTATTGTCACAATATCTGGCATTTTGAGCTGTGAATATGAACTAAAAATTAATAGATATAGAATAAATACAAAAACAAATTAGTATGTTTAGCTTTTCACCACTTGGTAGATTCGCTTCCCCCACCTACCTGTAGTTCAGTAGACATGTTGCCAACTCAGGGATTTTACAAAGTTTGCATTGCTTCATTGTTAAACAATGTTTTTAAAGCAACAGTGATTGGTCAGCAGCAAAATGCTGATCTTGTATGTTGACATTGTCAGTCTCTCGATCAGTGCCGTTTTATTTTCAAAAATCTGGAGTAGTCCTAGACTTTCTCGTGTACTCAGATATGGGGGTGGATATTTAAGGAATAAACCGCAAGACAATGATTATATTATGTACAATAAAGAACCATCGTTAACAAATCAAATCAAATTAATAATATATTGAACAATTATTATAAAAGTAAAGTTGAATAAAATGGACTGCATGAATACAGCTGCATGAATAAAAAAATCCAGTATGTGTTCAGGTAAAGTACCACTTGCGGTTAATGGATTTGGCCCAAAAGTTAATACTGATCAACAATTCTGGTGTAACAACCCCATGCCAAATTTCATCCATCTATCTAGTTTTTGAGTTATCGTGTTTATATACACACACACACACACACGCACACACAGACATAATTCCAAAAAACTGTATTTTCGAACTCGGGGAGTTCTAAAACGTCAAGATTCATCAAAATGTCAAGGTCGAATTTTTTTCAAAAGTAGGCACCTGAGAAATAAACTGATATGTTACTCACTCGTGATTTTTCTGTCCATACGGTAAAGTTTTTGTTGACCAGCACATTACGTCAAGGGTTTGAATTACATGTTGATATACAACACGTGCAAAGAAAGATGACATGTAAATCGCTTTCAACTCCACACGCTTTACACGCGTATTCAGCTCGCTCTGTCACCGCAAATGCTGTGTGAACATCCGCCCTCCGTCACCAGCTCCCGTTCACCGGATGAATACGTGCGGGCGGCTCGTGGTGGATGGCTTTCAGTTTTAGAGTTAAAAGTTATAAGGGTTAAAAACTAACAGCAAGAAAATGAATTCAAAAATGAAAACTAAAATTATGTTTAGTAAATTATTATTTTATTTCAGTTTTCCTTTTCAGCTACTTTAATAGTTTTGTTTAGTTTTAGTTTTTCAATTAAGTCTTGTTAATTTTTTTATTTCAGTTTATGAAAATGTTTTTTTAATAATAGTTTTAGTTTTGATTTTAGTTATCGTTAACTATAATAACCTTGGAAGAGAACCTCAGTTTTGTAGCTATTTAATTTAAGAAAGTTTGAAGAAAACCAGGATTTGATTTCTGCTATGCAATCAGTAAGGGAGGAGGATGGAAAGGAAGCAGTAGGTCTGCTAGTGAGATAGAGCTGGGTGTCATCAGCATAACAGTGGAAGCTAATGTTATATTTACGAAAGATATTGCCAAGGGGAAGGAGGTAAATATTGAAAAGGAGGGGCCCCAGAACAGAGCCCTGGGGCACACCTGATGTAACAGCGGTGGGTTGGGATGTGAAAGTTTTAAGCCAAACGAGCTGAGTGCGGCCAGAGTGGTAGGATCTGAACCAATCTAATAGAGTGTGGGTAATGCCAATCGAAGATAATTTATTGAGAAGAGAAAATCGAGAAGGCTGCACTCAGATCAAGAAGGATGAGAATAGTAATTAAACCAAAATCAGCTGCCATAAGGACGTCATTAGTCATTTTTATAAGTGCCGTTTCTGTACTGTGGAGGGGAGACGAAAACCAGACTGGACCTGTTCATATAGATTATTTTAAAATAAATGAGAATGAAGTTGAATAACCACTATTTTTTCAAGAATTTTGGAAATGAAGTGTAGATTAGAAATAGGACAAAAATTACTGAAATTATTCGGCTCGGCACCAGGTTTTTTCAGTATTGGGGTTATTGCAACAGTTTTAAAAGATAAAGGAACAGTAGCAGTAGTGAGAGAAGAGTGGATTATAGCAGAAATAAGAGGGACCAGAGAGGGGAGGCAGGTTTTGACCAGAACTGTAGGGAGTGGGTCCAGTTGACAGGTGGATAGCTTAGACTTACAGACAAGATCTGAGATTTCTGAGAAGGTAGGAAGCTGAAAAGAGGAAAATGAGTGAGTTGGTGGGTGAAATTCAAATGCAGTACTTGAGGAATCTGTACAGAGAGACTGGTGAATCTTCTGGATTTTTTCATTAAAAAAGGACATAAGGGAATTGCAAAATTCAGTTGAGTAAAGGTGAGAAGGCAAAGAATCTGAGGGTTGTTTGATATTGTTAAGTAGTGAAAACAATGACTTGGTGTTTCCTTTATTGGAAGTAATAATGAGAGTATAATAGATTTAGTTTGGGCAATACAGTCCTTGTAATAAAGTATATGGGTTTTGTACATCTCTTTGTGAACAAAGAGTCCAGTTTTTTTTATATAACCGTTCAAGTTGCCGAAGTTCAGGCGGGAACCAGGTAGCAGAAAAGGAGAAAGAAACAGATCTAGTTTTTAATGGCACGACAGAGTTAAGAATACCATTAAGTCCAGTGTTCTAGTGTGAGACCAGTTCTTCAGGAGTGGATAAATTATCAGTGTCTATAAGGGAATTAATACTAGAGGAAAGAGAGTCTAAGTTAATATTCTTAATATTATGGAAAGACATGAGACGGGAAAGCTTAGTGTTGGAAAGTGCAAGTTTAACATTGAATGAAATAAGAAAGCAATCAGTTATGGGGAGTTCGTCTGCAGTACAATCAAGCGGGGTAACTCCAGAACAGCAAATCAAGTCCAAGATACAGTATGTCCTTTGGAATGAGTGGGAACATCAGTGTGCTGCTGGAATCCAAAACTCTCAAGGCAGGATGTAAAGTCTCTAGTAATAGGGACATTGATATTATTCATATGTACTGTATATTGAAATCCCCCAGAAGTATTATGTTTGATGAAACAGTAGATAAGTGTGTAAGGAAAACGGCAAAGTCATTCAGAAAGTCATTATTTGGTTTAGGGGGCTGGTAAACAGTTGCAATGATCGTAGTAATAGGTCCATTTAATTGACATACAAGAGATTCAAAAGAACTGAAGGCAGGAGCAGATAATGGCAAGACTTTCCAATTCTCACGATACATTAACGCAAGACTTCCTCCCTGGCCGGAGCCACAGGGTTGAGAGATGTAAACAAACCCTGGAGGAGTGGATTCGTTAAGTTGGGAAAAGTCATGGGGTTGTTGCCATCTCTCAGTTACTCACCATTCTCATTTCAATCTACTGCCTGTTAGAATCTTCAGGGATTTAAATATATTATGGTGCTTTGGATGTTTTTTACATTCTGTTAATTTGAAAATAATTTTAATTCAGGTATAATTTATTGAGGCTTTATTAGTCTGGGATTTGTAGTGCTTTTTACTATAGGTTTACTTTTTAGATAGTGTTGTAAACTTTCTTCTGAGATATTTCAGGTAAGGAAAGCAGGCAAACATCCTATCCACTGTTCATGTTGGTAGAGAGCTGCAATATGCTGCATGTTGATTAGCACATGCAAGTAAGAATTCACTGACAATAATTACCCTATAAATCAACTCAAATGTAGGTCTCCCAATTTATTTTTAAAGACTATATGATCCATTGCTAATTTCACATTGCAGCAAATAATGCAGACAGTGCGCTGCAAACATTTTTAAAGTAAGCTCCTTGTTAGTTGTGCCTCAACACTCTGCATTTACTAACCAATCAAATCAATTCTTTTCAAAACATATAAAATCTGTCCAATAATATACTGTATTTTTGTACCTCTGTCATTCTGCATTAACCTGTAGAAAAATGATTCAAATGAGTCACAACACTCAGTCAGAGAACAGCTAAAGGTCAGAGTCTCCCTAAGATTAATTTAAAATTATGTATTTTTGGTGCTTCTGTCCTCGGTCAGTGTAGAGACCTATTTTATTGTGGGAAGGCTTTTAGGGTCACCTTTCATTAAAAACATAAACCACTTTTCACACGCACAGATTTTTTTAGTGTGGATCCACAATATAATGTCTAACCTCTCTCACTAGTTTAGTTTGCCTGTTCTTATACTTACCAGTCTTTCAAGATGTACAGTTAACAGTTATAATGCACTTGCACCCAAGACTGCGATCCACTATCTGATTGTCAGTAGTTCCTTCAGGCTTCACCCAGGTATGACTGTCACTGTAGCCTCCCTATGGCAGTGTTCCATCTCGCTCACTCCAACTGACCTAACTTAGAATGGAACTTGGTTACCAATACCCTGCAGTAAAACCGTAAATGTACAGGCAGGAAAGCAGGCTTTAATAAATTGTATTTTTAAAAAATTAAACAAATAAACTGTTCCGTAAACTAAAGCAAAATAAAGTACACGATAAAATATGAATACATGCCTAATCATTACCGGTGGCTCATTTTTTGCATTGCTTGAAATGTTCCAGTTTCTTGGGCATTCTTGGTTTCATTTTCCCCCTCCACCCTTCCACTGTTGCTTTTGATCGTTGCTCTTTTATTGATCTTATAAAGCTCTTTACTATTTTCTGCTGTTCATTAAACTAAAATCCTGCTTCCAAATTCAGCTGCTTTATCTCTAACTTTTCATGTCATAAATGAGAGTCAAGCAAGAGTGTGGCATGCTTGTATGACTTTAAAAGAGCTTATGAAACCATATTTGCATTATGGTTGCCTTTCATTTACTTTTACTTATTTGGCTGATGCCCTTATCCAAAGTGACATTAACAGACATGGTAAAATTTTCAGTAGCCAAGTAACATGACAAGTTATTTTAACATAGAAAAAAAATTGTGTGTTTGTAAAGTTATACATTTTACATATAACAAGAAATGTTTTGCCCCTTCCTCCAACAAGACCTCATCCAGATCTTCAAGCTTCTGAAAGCCTTTGCTAAAGCTGATCCAGCAGAGTTGTTTCAGTTAAATATTGAATTGTGTACTTGAGGACTCTGATGGGAATTAAAAAAAAAAAAAGTGCCATTAACACCTAAACCAAAAAACACTTTTTTTACATGAGAGGTTCTAAAAAATTTGGAGTTCTTCACAAAGTGATAACATTGACAAGATTTAAACATTAATCTTGATAAGCTATTTGAACAGCACAGCTATTAGCAATTTATTCTCCACAAAGTTTCTTTGGTTAACTTTTTTCTTATTATTGTGAAGCACCTTATGATTATTATTGACACCTTGGAAATCCCATGCCCCAATGAAGATAGGCTGTTCTGAGGTTCAATGAGGTGCCTGCTCACTCACAATTACGTACTCCTAACGCAGCACTCAGTAATGTCTTCAGTCAGACAGCCTTGCCTTGTTTAGACACATTTACTGCTCCTGGGGTTTCATTTCCGAGCTGGCCTTTGTAATTTTTAATATCTGCTGGAAGTTGGGTTGTAAATTAGCAGTTTTATGGTCAGATATTTCTATTGAATTTTTAATAACCAAAATGTTTCTATCAGGTAGCTATGACCTGAGTGCCTTTTTTAAACATTTTAGTCAGTAATAGTGAGAAACTGTGTTTCAGAGAGCAAGCATTAGGTCTGTTGATTTAGAGACAGAAATTAAAGAAAGAGATTATTAATCTAAAAAAAAAATCCAAAAGGACAGCCAAAAATCATGCAACACAGCACACATTAACAAAAAATATTCTTCAGAGAGATCAACACCACCTTGGGGACTCATTACGGAATGAAATGGCAGCTGGCAGAAATGACCTCATCTAACACTCTCTGCAGCAGCCTGCTTACTGTATATCAATCTCCTGCTGAAGGAGCTTCTGTGTTTAGCCAGAATGGCATACAGAAGGTGAGCGTCTATGTGCATGATGAACCAGTATTTTATTGAGTGTCCTTCTTGTTAATTCTTCCTCCAGATTGCCCATACTGACTCCCAGGACAGATCCATACTTTTTAATCAGTCTGTTGAATTTGCTGGCCTCACTTAAAGTAAAGTTCTTTCTTCAGCAGGCTGCCACCCAAAAGACTGAAAAAACAAACTCATAAAATATCTGACTCACAGGCTTACATAATACATAATTCCTGATCCTGATTAGAAAAAAAGAAGGGTATTATAATAAATAGCAAATATTTCAATATACAATGATAATTAAGATAATTAATAGCATACATTATATTCTCAATCTTGATTCATTTTGTTCTCAGAGCCTATCCTGGCAGCATCATCAGGGCGGCAGGAACCAGGCTTACTCAAACACTTTGACACCCACTAGAACAATTTAGAATAATGAATTAATGCCTGCCATAATTAAATTGAAAACATCAGGTGATACTGTCTTGCGATCCTCTGTGTAATCTAAATAGTCTTTATACAGTAGATTTAAAAGTGGTATAAAAACAATATACATACGAACTGCAAACATTTGATCAAGCTCTTGAGTCATATAGCTGAATCTCTTTAAAATAAAGAAGATGGTTTCACTTTATAGCTGTCATTATTAGATCTTTAACAAACTGTTGTTCATCCATCCATCCTCTTCCGCTTATCCGAGATCAGGTTGCGGGGGTAGCAGCTTGAGCAGAGATGCCCAGACTTCCCTCTCCCCAGCCACTTCTTCTAGCTATTCCGGGGGAATCCTGAGGCATTCCCAGCCTGGGTCTTCCCCGAGGCCTCCTCCCAGTTAGACGTGCCCGGAACACCTCACCAGGGAGGCGTCCAGGAGCCATTCTAATCAGATACCCGAGCCACCTCATCTGACTCCTCTCAATGCAGAGGATCGGCGGCTCTACTCTGAGCCCCTCTCAGGAGATTGAGCTTCTCACCCTATCTTTAAGGGAAAGCCCAGACACCTTGCGGAGGAAACTCATTTCAGCCGGTTGTACTCGTGATCTCGTTCTTTCGGTCACTACCCATAGCTCATGACAATAGGTGAGGATAGGAACGTAGATCGACTGGTAAGTTGAGAGCTTTGCCTTACGGCTCAGCTCCTTTTTCACCACGACAGACCGATGCAGAGCCCGCATCACTGCGGACGCCACACCGATCCGCCTGTCGATCTCACGCTCCATTCTTCCCTCACTCGTGAATAAGACCCTGAGAACTCCTCCATTTGGGGCAGGATCTTGCTCCCAACCCTGAGAGGGAACTTCACCCTTTTCCGGCAGAGGACCATGGTCTCAGATTTGGAGGTGCTGATTCCCATCCCAGCCGTTTCTCACTCAGCTGCGAACCAATCCAGAGAGAGCTGAAGATCATGGCCTGATGAAGCAAATAGGACAACATCATTTTCAAAAAGCAGTGACCCAATCCTGAGTCCACCAAACCGGACCCCCTCAACGCCCTGGCTGCACCTAGAAATTCTGTCCATAAAGGTTAGGAACAGAATCGGTGACAAAGGGCAGCCCTGGCAGAGTCCAGCTGTCACTGGAAACAAATTCCACTTACTGCAGGCAATGCGGACCAAGCTCTGACACAGGTTGTACAGGGACCGAACAGCCCTTATCAGGCGGTCCGGTACCCCATACTCCCGGTGCACCCCCCCACAGGATTCCCCAAGGAACACGGTCGAATGCCTTTTCCAAGTCCATAAAAAACATGTAGACTGTTTGGGCAAACTCCCATGCACCCTTCAGGACCCTGCTAAGGGTGTAGAGTTGGTCCACTGTTCTGCGACCAGTCCTCCTGACAGACCCTCCTCTCCAGGACCCCCGAATAGACTTTTCCAGGGAGGCTGAGGAGTGTGATCTCTCTGTAGTTGGAACACACCCTCTGGTCTCCTTTCTTAAAGAGGGGGACCACCACCCCGGTCTGCCAATCCAGAGGCACTGTCCCTGATGTCCATGTGATGTTGCAGAGGCGTATCAACCAGGAAAGTCCTAAATTATCCAGAGCCTTGAGGAACTCTGGGCGTATCTCATCCACCCCTGGGGCCCTGCCTGGTTTTTAGACCACCTCAGTGACCTCGGTCCCAGAGATGGGGGAGCCTACCTCCGAGTCCCCAGGCTCTGCTTCCTCATTGGAAAGCATGTTAGTGGGATTGAGGAGGTCTTCGAAGTACTCCCCCCACCGACCCACAACGTCCCGAGTCGAGGTCAGCAGCGCACCATCCCCACCATATACAGTGTTGACACTGCACTGCTTCCCCCTCCTGAGACGCCGGATGGTGGACCAGAATCTCCTCGAAGCCGTCCGAAAGTCATTCTCCATGGCCTTCCCAAACCCCTCCCACGCCCAAGTTTTTGCCTCAACAACCACCGAAGCCGCATTCTGCTTGGCCTGCCGGTACTTATCAGCTGCCTCTAGAGTCCTTCTTCAGCCTGACGGCATCCCTCACCACTGGTGTCCACCAACGGGTTCGGGGATTGCCACCACGACAGGCACCAACCACCTTACGGCCACAGCTCCGGTCAGCTGCCTCAACAATAGAGGCACGGAACATGGCCCATTCGGGTTCAATGTCCCCCACCTCCCTCGGGACATGGTCGAAGTTCTGCCAGAGGTGGGAGTTGAAGCTACTTCTGACAGGGGACTCTGCCAGACGTTATCAGCAGACCCTCACAATACGTTTGGGCCTACCAGGACTGACTGGAAGCCTACTCACCACCAGGTGGTGATTGCTTGACAGCTCCGCCCCTTTCTTCACCTGAGCGTCCAAGACATGTGGCCGCAGGTTCAACGACACGACCACAAAGTCGATCATCGAACTGAGGCCTAGGGTGTCCTGGTGCCAAGTGCACATATGAACACCCCTATGCTTAAACATGGTGTTCGTTATGGACAATCCGTGACGAGCACAGAAGTCCAATAACAAAACACTGCTCGGGTTCAGATCGGGAGTGGCCATTCCTCCCAATCACACCCTTCCAGGTTTCACTGTCATTGCCCATGTGAGCATTGAAGTCTCCCAGCTGTACGAGGGAGTCCCCAGAAGGTATGCCCTCTAGCACCTCCTCCAGGGACACCAAAAAGTGTGGGTACTCCAAACTACTGTTCAGTGTATACGCAACAACAGTTAGGACCCGTCCCCCCACCCAAAGGCGGAGGGAGGCTACCCTCTCGTCCACCGGGGTAAACCCCAATGAACAGGCTCCAAGTTGGGGGGCAATAAGTATGTCCACACCCACTTTGCGCCTCTCACCGTGGGCAACTCCAGAGTGGTAGAGAGTCCAGCCCCTCTCAAGGAGATTGGTTCCAGAGTCCAAGCTGTTTGTTGAGGCGAGCCCAACTATATCTAGCTGGAACCTCTCGACCTCGCGCACCAGCTCAGGCTCCTTCCCCTTCAGAGAGGTGACATTCCACGTCCCAAGCGCCAGCTTCTGTAACTGAGGATCGGACTGCCAAAGTCCCCGCCTTTGGCCACCACCCAACTCACACTGCACCCGACCTCCTTGGCCTCTCCCATATGTGGTGAGCCCATGGGAAGAACTGTTGTTCACTTTTATTCAAACAGTTACACATCTCATGAAATAATAATACTTCATTAATAAGTCCTTAATAAAATTCAATAATTCTTCTTTGCAAATCATTTACTTATTACAGTAGATGTATACCACTTTTGTACCAGGTATTCTAAAGTGGTAGTTATTCATCCATTGTAAAGGTTAGTAACTTTATTATAAAGTATTACCAAGAAGAGTTCCAGCTCAGGTAAATTAAAAAAGTGTTGGATCAAGATGTATTTATTAGTAATTTACATCATTCATAACATTATTTTAAAAACTGAATTATTTTAATATATTATTTCATTCTTTCAATTGCCAACAGGGAAGTAACCTTACCTTTGCAACTACTGACCAAAATCTGCCTGAAAGCATCAAACAGAAGGCAACACTAACAGTCAGGATTACAGGCTTGGATGAAGTGGCTAAAAATACACTGCTGTAAGTTTGATGTATTTTTCATTTGATTAAAAACAAGCTGTCCCCTACAGCTCCGCCCGTGTAGTAGTGAAACAGGACAAACTTTAAACATCAATAAACAAACAGGTATCGCTAGCTAAGTGGAGGCAAGGAACGCTCCAACAGGTGGCGAGAGGTAGAGCGGCTTGCACTGAGGCTTGTGCATGAGTGAGGAGAGATCCGCACCCATCCCCTTGGCCGCAGCCGCTCTCTCAGATTCACAGAAATAAATTGGTACCACAAAAGAACTATGATACTTAGAACAGTGAAAGTAGTTGCAAAATCAACTGGAATGTTCAAGCAAATTATAGAGAAAACCCAATCTAAATCTGTTAAGTGGTTCTCTCATTCGCTACATAAGCGGAGCCTGGTACGCTCCGAGGCGGGTGTGTGAGAGAGGATGGCCCCGCTTGGCTCCCCTTTCCTAATGTCATGCTTCGTCCTCCCCTCTAAATCGGTTAAGTAGTTCTCTTGTGAAAAGTGGACAGACATACAGAGGGTAAATTTTTATATAGATAGAGAGAGAGAGAGAGAGAGAGAGAAATAATAATTTGTTTAATGTGCCTTTCAGAAATGTAAATGGCAAACATTGGTCATAAACTAATCTAAATAGTTAAACAGTCACTTGTCAACCATCCCTAGCTAAGGGTAGTGGGGAGTTAGAGTCAGTTTTAACCACATTGGGCATAGGTCGGCTTTAGGCCTCGATGGGGGATCTGCTGATCACAGAAAGTTATTGTAAATAAAAGTTAATTTGTTAAAGCAGCTCAAGGCTGTGGTGAATTAGATTCATGTAGTGATTTTAAAAGAAACTGTTCAGATTGTAGCTTCTTTAAAACCAATGATCAGATCATCAGTTTCCATCATTATCTGACGTTCGTAGTACTGGAAGTGGTTAGGTAATTGATTATACATATCTAGACATCATTACTGATTACAACCATAATTCTCTACTTGCCCTGAAGTTCAGGTTTAAATTTATTATCCCATGTACACAGCACAATGAGATTCCTACTTGCTTGTGCCCCACAGACTAGTGACAGTGATATAAATTCAGTATCTTTCCGTCAATGCAACAGAACATTACATTCTCAAACTTTCTTAATCAAATTCATTGTCTTGGAGAGCTGAAGCCTTTTCTCAAAGCACCCTGGGCAAAGGTGCAGTGCCTGTCCAGCCCAGAACCCAGTTAAACACTTAGGTTTGAACAGTTAGTCTACGCAGTATGTCTAAAAATGAAATAAATATAATAAAAACAAAGCAAACTCTACACAAACAACAACTGAGTGAGGGTTCCAAAACCTAGGATGCTGCACTAGTTGGCAAACTGTGTTGTACATAGTGCCACAGTCTGATCCATGAATATAACACCAAATATGTAATACAAGAAACAATATATAAAATCTCAGTTGCAACATTGGTTTTCTAGTAGTTGTCATCCCTAAAGTGTATTAACTCTATTTTAGTAAATCTGTTTGAATCCATTTCAACATTGGGTGTCAGTTGAGATCAGCATAATATTCACAGTAAATTAACAATTTAAGTGTCTACAGATTGATTCTGTTCCTTAATATGCACTGTACAGCCAATTATAGCCTCTTCTACTCTGGTAAAAGATTAAAGGACACAAAGGACCACATCTAATCCTGTGCCCACAACCTTTAATCTCTGTTAGACCGAGCAGTAGAATTTGAACTGACACAAGTTTTACTTTGTTCTGCAGTTAATGTTATGGCTGGTTGCTCTTTACATTTCGTCTGTCTCCTATGGTTCTGTTTTAGTGAGGACAACAGAGAAGTAGTGGTTGTAATTAAAAAGGCCAAGCATTGTTTAGTGTTGCAGCACTAAGAACGAATTCTGGTTGTAACACAGACATATTGATTTTTTTCCTGTCCACTATACCACATGCCCTCCCCTCAGTAATTGTCACCTACGATGCCGCACCCACCAGATGACAAACCACCTGGATTGGGACCCGAGTGCAGTTGGTGATACTCAGCACCACACTGGAACAGTGTGAGGTTTTCTACGGTGGCTGGAGTGCCAATCCTGCCACAAACCCCCAAGTTTTCCCTGTTAGAATTACAAAAAATGTCTGAACTGTATACACAACAAATTAGAGCAAATACATGTTTATGCTATACTCCCAAAAAAAAAAATCCAACAAGATATTGTGTTTTTTTTTAACACATAACATCACAGAATATACCACTCGGTGCAACAGAATATCAGAAAATGAAGCAAAATTTACAAAATAACGAATACACATAATGAATACACATAGTCAGTTAAACTCAATAATAATTCACCTGGCTACTAAAATAATCATGTAAATAAAAGTCATATCAGCATAATCATTAGTTGTCCAAACACTTCTGCTTTATGAAATAAAATAAAAACTGTAATGTATGATATTTCTAAGTTAAAACAAAGATATACTGTACAAAGGCAGATGTTAAATCATTCAGTTGGCCATTGGAAGATTTCAATTAGAGGAATCTCAGAATTGAATCTATGCAGTAGCCATGAAATTTAAATTAAATTGCATTGCTGTCCAGGTAAACCGGTCACATTTTACTTTTTTGAATAGTTATTCAGTTTATTTTTTATATTATTGTTTATTATATATGCCACATCTATTTAAAACACATCTCTCTATTTTAAAAAAAAAAAATCCTAGAAAGGAAAAGCAGGGCCACGAGATGTGATCTTCTCAGAAGACACTTAAAAGACCCACGAGACGCAGACAATATCAAATAAGAGCACAGCAAGCAAAACACTCAGTTGTGTAAAGGCACGTAGCACACACAGATCCTGTGCTCTCAGCACATATAAAGCATATAAGGACATATTGTTCTAGATGAAACGTCAATGACTAAGCAAAGAAGAAAGAGCAACGCGGAGAAAAGAGACCCAAAAGTGTTGGAGAGAAAAAAAGGCAGATAAGAGATTATGAAAGCAGTGGAATTCGAAAGGCTCAAACAAACGATGGTGCTATACACATGCAGAGAAAGGTAAAGAATATGAAAGCAGTAAAATTCGAAAGTATTGTAGCGTCACCAGGTTGCCAGGTTGAAGCTTTTTTTGTTTTAAGTGACTGTTGGGTCCGATTAAGGAAGGGCGGAGTACAGCACGGAAGACTGATAGCGGGGTATTGATTGATTTGGTAAGGGGGGGGTGTGAGACCCGGGGGATGAGGGATTGGAGAGGGTGCTAGAAAGTTGTGTTTGGGGTTACTAAGACGGCGATTGTTCAAGTAAAACTTTTGTGACACTTTATTACGTCAGTCGCTACAGTATCAAAAAAAAAAAAACGTAGTAAAGATCCTGTTAGCGCAAGAAAAAGGATATTAATCATCAGGACCAGGTGTAATTGAAAAAATAGCAGGACAAAGCGAGGTCAGAAATAAAAGGCAAAGAGCAGAAAACAAAGTCTTTTAGCCTTTGCATCATTCAATGCACAAAACATAGATTTACACAATAATGGAACATACACTATGGTCCCGTAATAGTTAAAGCAACAAGTTTAATTTCAAAGAAAACACATTTTGGTCAGGTGTATATTTATGATCACGGAGAAGCGATACAAATTTTAATAGGCAACGAGAAAGGTAATGTAGTATATATTCCGCAAATAACATTAGACACCATTCGTATTAAAATGTTTACAGTTTCCCATGAGAATAGCTTTTGCTATGACAATTAACAAATCACAGGGACAAACATTAGAAAAAGCTGGATTATTTATTAGAGAAACACAAACAATATTCACTGATGGGCAGTTATACGTTGCGTTGTCACAATGTGTCTCAAAAAATGGAATCAAAATTCAATGCCATCTTGAATAAAAGGTAATTCCAAATATTGTTTTTAATGAAGCTTTAAAATAAAAGTGCAAATAATGAAATTGAAACAATTCCAAAGAAAAAAAAAAAGCTTTTAAAATTGTATATCCGATTAACCAAACACAGGTTGGCGAGCGAAGCGAGCAGGAGGCAGAGCCCCCTAGTATAATTATATAAAAATGTTTAGTAATTTGTGTTGGAGGGGCAAACATATCAGGTAAATTATTATATTTTCACCAGCTTCAGGGTACAAAAGGATTATAGGTAAGTTAATGTAAGTTTCATTTCTGTTCAAAATTTATGTTGAATTTGCATGTATTGCTTTTAATTTTTATACTAATTTCAGAGCACATTTTCCAATCAAGAATCAAGTTCTTAAAAAACAAGAAGTTGAAGACCAAAGGGTTCTCAGGATGGTTCAAGGTAATGTAATATCTATCCTGGTATGCTCTGTACATTCTCTATTTTTTCTTAATACATTTTTGTATGGTATGTCTTGCTAGTTATTGTAAATACTAGCAACTTGGCGCCCGCTACACTGCGAGTTGGATGACCACAGTTGAAGGACTCCCTGTTTAAACGCGGCTGCCAGTCGTGAACTGGGTCCTTCATCGCACCACATCTGATTTTTGCATGGGAAACAAAATTTCAAAACAAAACCCATGATTCACGAAGTGTGGGTCGCAGACTAATGAGAATCGTATACGTTGTGTAAAAGGTTGTAAGGAAGAGGAGGATGATACCGTTGAGGATGTCCTGTGCTTGTTGAGGGGGCATGTAGTGGTAGTTCATTCTGAAGAGCAAAGCGATGTAGGTCATTTGAGTGGTCTTCATTAACTTCGTCAGTGACATGCAGCACTGTGTCATCGCATCCATCACCTTCATCTGTCTTCTCTCTCTGTAGGGGTTTCAGTTGACTTTCGTTATGCAGCAGAGATGCGTCGTTGAGCTAATCTGTGTGAATGCTGAGTGTCCATTTCTTGCGAGCGACTGTCACGCCTTTGCGTCTTTGCTTCATGATCACGCCGTAATGTGTCCTCTCTCGCAGCAGCAGGTTTAGTCGCGTTTCGTTTCGCCATTGTTCCGTAAGGTCTCCTCCGTACAAGAGCACATGGGTAGCTGAAGACGGAAATGCATAGTGGGCATAGTGAAACACACGAATTGGTGACCAGAGGAGCCATCCGACTCAGACGCGGGGCTCGAAATACTCAAGTGCACATGTTATTTATAATAAATTTTTTTTTTTTTTGTTATGAACTTCCCCAAAAGAGTTGATCCCTGTTAATAGTATATCAACAATATAATCTGTTGTGGTACGGGTGTTAATTAGCGTCACACCTCATAACCTGCATACACCACGTGTTTAGCTGTAACGCCAGAAGCGCGGTGGACGCTGTAAGGGTAGGTTGTGGTTTCTGTTTCTTTCGTGATTTTTTTATTTCATTTCATTGATTATTTAATAGGCAGAGGGGAGAAGACGCGTTAATGTGACGCTCTGTCTATTTCTTTACTTTTGTTTTGAAAAGATTTTCGGGAACAGGAAAAATAAAAGCAAAGGGGAAAGAACGGAGGGGGGTATGGACCATGGCGGCGCGTGCGTCACGCGAGGCTCAGCGTCTCTTCAGATTTTGCAAAATAGCAGTGTTATTCCTGCTCATCTCGGGTCTGTTCGTTCAGAACAGCTTCGCTTTTACATCCTATACCCGACAAGAGCTTTTGGATATTGATCTACACAACTCGGACTGTTTTATTAGCAACCTTCATCTCATCCCTGAGATAAGAAGAACACCCGACGCTTCGCAGGCTACCCGGCCGACCGGAAGTACTCGAAGACGGTGCAGAGACTGTAAACAAAGGCGGGGGAAACGCGGAGGACTAACAGCTAAGCTAAGGCTAACACCACATCGGCTATCCTTACCCAGTATTTTCCTTGCTAATGTGCGGCCCCTGGCAAATAAAATGGACGAGTTGCGACTTTGGATCACCGACAATAGGAGAATACTGGACTGTAACATCATGATATTCACAGAAACATGGCTACACAGCGGTATACCTAACAATGCTATAGAGCTAGTCGGGTGCCACATTCTCCGGGCGGACAGAACAGCTGATGATTCCGGTAAGACAAGAGGAGGATTGTGCATTTATATTAACAAGGCTTGGTGTACAAACTCTGTCATTGTTGGAAAACACTGTTCAGCTGACCTTGAGTATCTCATGGTTAAGTGTAGACCATTCTATCTGCCGAGGGAGTTCACCTCCACTATAATAACAGCTGCATATATCCCACCGGATGCTAATGCTAAGCTTGCTATGAAAGAACTCTATGCAGCCATTAGCAAACAACAATCTGCTCACCCTGAGGCTGCATTTATTGTAGCAGGTGATTTCAACCACTCCAACCTAAAGACGGTGCTACCTAAATTTCACCAACATGTCTCCTGCCATACCAGAGGGGATAAAACCTTGGATCATGTTTACACTAACATTGTTGGAGCCTACACAGCTACACCCCTCCCCCACCTGGGACAGTCTGATCACCTTTCTTTGTTTCTCACCCCCAAATACTCACCACTCATCAACCGTGTGAGACCAACAGTGAAGACCATCAAAGTGTGGCCAGCGGGGGTTAACTCTACACTCCAGGACAGGTTTAAGGACACAGACTGGAGCATGTTTGCCTCTCAGGCCACCTTCGACTCACAAATAAACATTGACTACTACACACACTCAGTACTGGAACACATCAGCACCACAATTGACAGTGTTACCACAGAGAAGCGGATCACAACGTACCCAAATCAGAAACCATGGATGAACAGGGAAGTGCGGCTTCTGCTAAAGGCACGTAACAATGCCTTCAGATCAGGTGACACACAGGCCTACAGTACTTCCAGGGCAGAACTGAAGAGGGGCATCAACAAGGCCAAGCTTAGCTACAAACTGAAGGTGGAGGGCACTTTGTCAACTCTGACCCCCGACGTATGTGGCTGGGCATCCAGGCCATTTCCAGGAGTATAAGTGCGGCACTTCCACACAGACAGCCATGGATATGTCCTTCCTCAATGAGCTGAACGACTTCTACGCTCGCTTTGACAAAGACAACAAGGAAAAGTCCACCATAAACCTACCCTCTGATGACTGCCATACCATCACACTCACCCACACGGAGGTTCATAACGCACTAAGCCGCATCAATGCTCATAAGGCTGCTGGCCCTGATGGCATCCCTGGACGTGTCCTTAGAGCATGTGCTGAACAGCTGGCAGGGGTCTTCACGGATATTTTCAACCTGTCCCTTGCCCAGGCAGCAGTGCCAGCATGCTTCAAAACCACCTCCATAGTGCCAGTGCGAAACACTCATCACCAATGTGCCTGAATGACTACCGCCCTGTAGCACTCACGCCCATAGCTATGAAGTGCTTTAAGCGACTGGTACTGGCACACCTCAAGACATGCCTGCCCCCCACACTGGATCCTCACCAATTTGCCTACCGTAACAATAGGAGTCAAGAGGATGCTGTATCCACAGCGCTTCACGGTGTACTCTCACACCTGGACAATAAGAACACCTATGCAAGATTGCTGTTTGTTGACTTCAGCTCAGCATTTAATACAGTCATCACTTCCAAGTTGATCACTAAACTTGTGGATCTTGGTATCAATAATTCTATCTGTAATTGGATCATGGACTTCCTGACCAACAGACCCCAGCATGTCAGGTCTGGCCATAACTGCTCTACCACCATTACACTCAACACTGGCGTTCCACAGGGCTGCGTGTTGAGCCCGTTCCTCTACTCCCTTTTCACTCATGACTGCAGGCCCATGTATGGATCCAATTCCATCATCAAGTTTGCAGACGATACCACGGTGATAGGTCTCATCAGTGATAACGATGAGTCTAATTACAGGGAGGAGGTAAAACACTTAGCTGCGTGGTGCGCTGAAAATAACCTGCTCCTGAATACCACCAAAACCAAGGAGCTCATTGTGGACTTCAGGAAGAAGAAGGAGACACCCACCACCCCATTCACATCAATGGCATGGCTGTCGAACGGGTTTCCAGCTTTAAATTCCTGGGGATACATATCTCGGAGAACCTGTCATGGACAAACAACACCTCCAGCCTGGTCAAGAAGGCCCATCAGCGCCTCTTCTTCTTGAGGATACTGAAGAAGAGCCAACTATCTGCTGTCATACTGGGCAACTTCTACCACTGTGCGATAGAGAGCATCCTGACTAACTGTATTACAGCCTGGTATGGGAATTGCTCTTTGCTGACCGCAAGGCACTGCAGCGGGTGGTGAAAACCGCACAACGCATCATAGGGACTCCACTTCCGGTCATTGAGGACGTTCACAAGAAGAGATGTTTACGCCGAGCTCGTTGCATTCTTAAGGACTCCTCTCATCCAGCCAACAAACTCTTCCAGCTCCTCCCCTCCAGAAGGCGCTACAGGAGCCTTCCAACTAAAACCAGCAGGTTTAGGAACAGCTTCTTCCCCACAGCGGTCACACTTCTGAACTCGGTCCCCCATTGAACCTTCACATCCACACACTTAATCCTCTACACTACTCCTCCTCCCTTCCTTGTACATATCTGTACATACCTGTGCACACACAGCACACCTGTACATTGTACATCATATATCATATATTGTACATCTGTATATATTACAATACTCATAGTATTACAGCACATACATATCACATCTGTATATTGTACATCTGTGTATATATAATAGTACTTATATTATTACTGCACATACATAACACACCTGTATGTTGTACATCTGTATGTGTATATATATATATATATATATAATATAATATAATATAATATATATATATATATATATATATATATATATATATATATATATATATATATATATATATAGTACTTATAGTATTATAGTACATACAAATACATGTATAGGTACATAAATGTATATTGTAAAATATGTATATTTGCCATCCGCATTTAGAACATTTGTATATCTATTTATATATATCTATATCTATTCCCATCTTCACTGTGCTCTTAACTGTACATATCGTATTTAACTGTATATATCGCATTTAACTATAAATATCGTATTTAACTGTACATAATATGCACATATTATATTTATTGTACTTCTGCTCTTTGCACTTCTGATTAGATGCTAAACTGAATCTCGTTGCCCTGTATTTATACATGTGTAATGACAATAAAGTGAATCTAATCTAATCTAATCTAATATGCAATTGCTCCGTCCTGGGTATGATGTTTAATCTGCATCCAGCCCTACAAGCAGGTCCTCCAACTCCTCCCCATGACCCTGACCTGTATAAATGGTAAATTATTTAAGTGTTTATGTAGTTTTATGTCAGCCTGGCATTTTCTTTACAATATACTCATCTTCACATGTAAAAAAATAAGACTAATAGTGTTTAGTTTTATTTAGTTTTACCTAAAAGTTCTTTAAGTTTACTTCTCAAAGATTTCAAGGCTACATTGGCAACTCCAAATTAAGAACATAAGAAACATTCTGATTACAGCAGGCCATTCAATCTCATATAGCTCAGTAATGTCTATTTACCCAACTCTTTTGATTAACCATCAAGTTGAGATTTGAAGGTCTTCAAAGCTCTTGTTTCTATACTAAACTTCTTGGAAACTAATTCCAAGCATCTGTTGTTTCCTATGTGAAGAATACTTTTTGACCTTAGTTTGATTGGGAGGCCAAAATTGCAGGTGAAATTCTATATATGGCCTTAGTTGTGAATTATGCAGTTTAAGAATAATAATCTGTACTTGACACAGTGTCTGTATAGCCGAAATCCTTTAGCATTCCTCTGCATACTCTCCAGTTGTAGACACGGACAAGCACACTATAGTGTTTCATTTTTTCTGTTCTATTCATTTCTGTTATTTTTAGCTTCTGTTTTTACTTCCTTTTGTGTTACCTATTAGATTTATTAACTTTAAACATAATTGTCTGTCTCATCTCAGTCTGTATTTTGCCCAGGTCTTTTAGTAATGATTTTGTTGATTCTAGGTTATCTGCCAATCCCTCTAGGTTAGTGCCATCTGCATTAGACAGCTGTTACTTATATTTTTATTTAGATCACTAATATAAAGGAAGCAATGGGCCCAGCACTAATACCCGAGGGACTACATTTACATGTAACTAATTTGAAAAAAGTTCCTCTTACCATAATTCCTGGCTTGCTGCCCTTAAGATAATTTTACATCTATCTCACCCTGGTAGTTGCTTGTAGGCTTATTTTAGTTTGATCAGTAGCTTGCCAAAATGTTACTTATCAAAAGCATTTTAAAAATGAGAATGAATATTTTTGCATGCACTATTTAGATCAATCCTATACTTCCTTACAGAATTCTGAGATATTAATTAAACCTGGTCTCCCAATTTAAATTCTTGTTGAACTTAACACACCTGTTCCTTGACATTTATTTCTCAATTTCTGTCTTTAATTTCCTTCTATTAATTTATCTGTGACACGTGTTAAGCTAATTGGTTCATAGTTATTTACTCTTAGTCAATCTGATCACCATAATTGTAAATACTTGGCCAGTTTTCTCTTAGGAGGTATCAGCACCTCCTAAGATCACATCTTTTGTCAAGAAGCAAAATAATTTTATATAAAACCATCTTTCGTCCAGTTGTAATGTAAGGCAGTGATACTTGGGTCGTCATAATGAAAGGTGAAGAGGTCCTGGTCTGTTGGGAAAGTAAAGTGTTGAGAAAAATTTAGGGGCCTATACAGGATAATTGATCATGATGAATAGAGAAAAGAGGACAGCTACTATAGACTGGCCACATTGAACACATGCCTAATAACTGGGCAGCTGCAAGAGTCTTCCATCAAAAACCCAAAAGGAGAGGACTCCCTGGCTAACCCCATTAGAAATAGGTTGATGGCGTAAAGGAGGGCCATGTGAGTCTTTGAGCCCAAGATCAGGGCAGTTGACAGTACTTGATAGAGCAGGCCAGGGTTCTTCAAGAGTGGTGATGCCATGGTGTAACATAAGTAGTGTACCTTTTTAAAGGATGGCTTATTTCATTATTATTATATTTTTTCTCTTCTAGGTCTGATAAAAGAAAAGATGGGTAACAGAGGGGTTCGTACAATAACTGGACTTGGCAAATACTTTAGAAATCTGGAGAAATCTGGTAATGGCGTTTTACAAAAGGCAGAGCTTCAGCTTGCACTCAAGACATTTCATCTGGACATTCCTAATAAGGTAGAAAAAAAGAAATGCAAGACACCATGCTAAAAGAATTAGCATTATTATGTTAATTCTAATTTGTTGGATGCTTCAATAGAAATGTTTTGAATCACTGCTTCATTAAGTATATCAGCCTATAGTAAAAAATAGCTAGTTCTGCTTTTATCTTAAGAACAGTTTGAATTTTCCGTATAACATATTAAAAAGATGTTAACCAAGTTGTTTTGTTAATCTATCCAGTTGAGCGCTAATTATGAGTAATGTCTACACTGCCAGTCAATCCTCAGCACTCCGCATAGGGACTCACTAGCTTTGGCGTGGACAACACAGTGGTGTCCACAGTACAGATGGTGGCTCATGCACCTTAGTTAAAGCCACTTAGGAACCAATGATGTACATGTTTCATCATGCTCTCCCCTGTTTTGAGGCATCCCCCTGTCGACTAACCCTGCAGGAAAAGCAAATGGCAATCTCCTCCAAGCTAGGTGCCCCATAACCACTTAACACATGCATACACTCGTCAAAACGGCATTGACAAAGAGTGTAAAACATGGTTATGTCAAAAGCTTGCCATCTACACCAAGTGTTTTTTCGTGGTGGGATCCCATGCTGGTCTTGTTCCTCTTTATACCCTTTCATTGTGGAGACCTTGTCAGAATGCCCTAAACTTCATACTCTTACCATACTGTTAGAGTTAACTGCTACTGTATCTCAATATTTCCCCATTCTTTTACATCAGTAACTCGTGCAATTTGATAAAATACCAGAACAGGCAGAAGAAAAAGTTAAAAATTAGCATAACGCCCCATTCCCCTCCATCCTACACCAACCCACAGAGCCCCATTTAAACTGGTTCTGACAAATATAATGAAAGGGTTCAGCACTGGCCCTGGATGCTTACTTTTCAATTATAATTGTGAAAGCTTTCCAAATTCTGAATGGACCCTCATAAAAAAAAAAAAAGATTTTCTTTTTAGTTTGAGATAATATAGCACACCTTTCCTGCTGAGTATTTAAAGGCAAAATCTTCCAATTGAGGAAACGTAGACTTTGTGCAAATAGTGGGGTATTGCCTATCACAGCACATTTTTAATAACACAATGTTTTTCCATCTTGTATTACTCCACATAATGGTTTAGGAGTAATTTTAGAAATGACACAATTTTAATTATGTGAATAATGAAAAATGTATACTTGAATTATGGCATATTGAAGTAGAATGAATTTTGCGAAAGCCTGAATTTCATTCCTTCGCTGACATTTTATTTGAAAGATCACTGCCCCATTATTCTTGACGATCACCAAAATTGAAAATTCATTGAAATTAATTGATATTCTTTGGAAATGCTGTCTGTATCTTCATTCATATTAGCGAGTCTCACCTCGGAGATAGATATAGATATGTAGAATCTTCTGAAGGAATGTTGGACAGATTTCTTTGTTTTGATGAGACAAAAATTAAACTATTTGACCTTAATACCCAGTGCTCTGGTGAAAAATACCACACCTAGTTTTGTCTCGATAGAGTCCTAGGTGGTCCTATTCTCCTCTTTATACTTATTATGTAGACCTTAAAAAAATGCCATACACTTAACACTCTTGTCAGATGCTGCAATTCAGCACTTTCTCCTCACCATCCCTTCTACATCTATAACCTTGGACAATTAGATAGAGTGAAAAAATAAGCAGAAAAAAGTTACACTTTTAATTATGTATTATAGATAATATGCCCCGCGGTGGGTTGGCACCCTGCCCGGGATTTGTTCCTGCCTTGTTCCCTGTGTTGGCTGGGATTGGCTCCAGCAGACCCCCGTGACCCTGTGTTCGGATTCAGCAGGTTGGATACTGGATGGATAATATGCCCAAATTATAAGGAAGCAGAGTACAATGAGTGTTGGTTACAAACCAGTACAGCCTGGTAATGCTAGATGTGTAGTTTCAGGTGGTGCAGTAACTTGTGGTTATATTCGATTCTTGCTGGTCACCTTATCATCTGCACAGGACCAATTAGACTGCCCCTCTCAGTATGGCTGCTAAGACAGACATCTCTTCATGGCAAGAAGGTGAAAGTCAGAGTGACCTATTTATACCATTCCTATCATAAATCCTACTGAAGTGGATGCAGGATGCTCCCTTGGTTTATCTAATCTTTGCTTCAGCACAACTGGACTAATGGGGTACAGAATGGACAATTCTAAACAACCACATTTCAGTCCTCCGGACCCTGCTTCATACCAGCTTGGCAGTTTATGGCCTTCTGGTGGGGGATTACTTATAGGTTCACGCAATGTCCGAACAGAGTCACCCTTGCCAAACTGGTTTGATGCATGCTCCCAGCCACCCTGCCATAAATTACACTCCCAAACCTAACCCTTAGACAAAAGTGCTGGTGTTCCTAAATCTTTCCAGGGAGGAAATTACTGTGCAATGGCTTATTTTAAGAAAGTCTGTGGAGGAGACTCTGGCACACACATGTTGCTGCCGCTCTTCGTTGTCATCAACACTTTTTTGCATTAAACCTAAACTCTTTGCAATTGTTCACTTTCTTTTTATTGTGTGTATAGTTCATGGATGCAATTGACTCAGACTGTGTTGATTTGGATTTACTTTTATGGACTTTGCCTTGACTGGGTTTGCAACCTCGGGCACAACCGAAACTTTCTGTGGCACACTGGACGAGCCCTATGGACATTTCTTTGCACCGTGACAATCTATGAGCCGGGAATGGTCTGTCTTCTTGATTATATTTTATACACTGGATTGCTCTCGATTCCTTCTATACGTACTTAATGACTAAGAAATGATCTGAGGTTTACGCCCAGCTGGATGCGGCCTGGGCGATCCCGCCTGTAATACCCAATGTTATATGTATGTGGTTGTATGTTGGAACCTCCGAATTTTGATATCTTCATGTTCATTTTGAAATATCTCCTACTACGCTTTTTCTACTGCTTGCCAATCATCTGCGCCTCCCGTCTCACCTTCTCCACTGTGCCGTACTGCTTCTTTGCTACTATCAGATAAATATTGCTCTCTACTATGATAAAATACTCTCATGACAAACTCCTTCATATTAAACAGTTTGTCCAGAGCAAATGGTCAGACTGGAATGTCCTAAAGGACGATGGTATTGTGCGGCGCCCAAAATATTTACATCGCGTGTCAGGTTGCCACCACAGCCGAGCTGCGAATGAAAAGTTCACCGGCAGCATTTACTCAGGAATATGCCGTCCTAATCTCGGCTTTGGAAATAGGATTGTCAGTGTGCCAAATCTGCAATATGTTAAAATAAACTCTGGTCATAGATCTGCACACAACGAACCTACATCAGCTAATATTGCATTGTTTAACTCAAGATCTCTTAATGGCAAAGCACTGGTGCTATCAGAATTCATTACAGACTCAAACCTTGACTTGCTATGCTTAACAGAAACTTGGTAAAAACCAAATGATTTTACATCTGTCACGGAGGTAAACCCACCCGGATATATTCACTTCACGGAGCCTTGCACCTCAAGACATGGTGGAGGAGTTGCAGTAATTGCTAAATCAAACTTAAACATCAAAAGAATCCTCAGTGACGGTCTATTGTCCAAGCTAATAACAAAATCTTACTTATTGTTGTCTATCGTCCCCCGAAATACAACACGTCTTTTTTATCTGATCTGACTGAATAATTAACCCACTTAAGTTCACTTTCCCAGAGAGTCATTCTTCTTGGCGATTTCAACATCCATATTGACATAACTACATGTAAACTGAGAAATTAATTCCTATCCTTACTGGACTGTTTTGACTTGGTGCAGCATGTTGATTTTCCCACCCACTCTGGTGGTCATATACTGGACCTGATCAGCACATCTGGATTATCTGTCGGCAACAGTTATAGCAGTGATTTGGGACTTTCTGACCATAAAGCAGTGCTTTTCACTGCCTCATTCCCTCTCCCTCCTCTTACCTGTAAATGTCAAATTTCTTACAGAAACCTTAAAAATATCTGTCCCTCTGTTCTTGATGGATCCATTTCTGATCTTTTTCTGTCTTCACCTATTCTATCAACACTAGATAGTCTTGTTGACCACTATAACTCAGCCCTTCATTCAGCATTAGGTAAAACAGCTCCTTTAAAACATAAGGGGGTTTCCTTTAAGCATTCAGGTCCATGGTATAATTCAGAGCTACGATCTATGAAAACAGCTGGCCGACGCCTTAAAAGAATGTCACGTAAGACTGGCCTCACTGTTCACATCCAGGCTTTCTCTGACCATCAAAGGGCTTACAGGGATGCACTAATTGTAGCCAAAAACGCACATTATGGCAGAATAATAGAAAGTGGCCATGAAAACCCAAGGGTTTTGTTCTGTGTAGTTAATAAATTACTTCAACCTGCATCTGGCCCAATCTCCTCCTCTACTGAAGTCTGTGAAAAATTCCTCCACTTTTTCCGCAATAAAATTAAAGAATTAAATTAATTCAACTAACATAAATCCATCATCCATTTATATCCTTCCCTGTCTTCCCACTCCATCCAACTCCTTTTCTAAATTTTCACCAGTCACATCTGCTTTTGTTAATGACATGCTTTGTAAGATGAGACCAACTACTTGTGTACTGGACCCCATCCCCACCACACTTCTTAAATCCTGCCATAATCCCGACTGTTACGACAATATCCCTCAGCACTGGGTTTGTGCCAGCCACTTTTAAAATCGCTTCTGTATCCCCCATGTTAAAAAAGAGTCTGGTCTTGTTGGTGACAACCTTAACAATTTTCTGCCTATTTCCCACTTACCTTTTCTGTCAAAAGTTATTGAGCATGTTGTAGCCTCCCAGCTCAACAATTACTTAACCTCTAATAATTTCATAGAACCCTTTCAGTCTGGTTTCAGGGCGCAGCACAGCTGTGAGACTGCTCTTCTTCGGGTAACCAATGATTTGCTTATGGCAGCAGACTCTAGACAAACCAGCATATTAATTCTGTTAGACCTCTGTGCAGCATTTGACACTGTCAGACATGACATTCTAATTCTATGCAAATGACACTCAACTCTATTTCAATGTCAAAAGTGCAACTTCATCCGAGTTTTCTCAGCTCACAACTTCCCTCAGTGAAATTAAAACCTGGATGGAGCAGAACTCTTTAAAATTAAATTGCAACAAAACTGAACTCCTACAAATTGGCACTAATGAGCTGTTTTCCAGTAACTCTTGACGGTGGTCTCATCAGACCGTCATTTTTGATTCCTCCCTTTCTTATTCCACCCACATAAACCATATCAAGAAACTTTCTTACTTTCACCTCCGTAACATATGCCGTATTCGCTGATTCCTCCCCTTATCTAATGCTGAGAAACTTGTCCATGCTTTTATCACATCCCGCATCGATTATTGTGACTTGCAGCTGGCAGGTGCCCCTTCTAATCTTATATCACAGCTCCAGTTGATTCAAAACTCTGCTGCAAGAGTCCTAACATGGACCAGCAACAGTGAGCACATCACACCCATCCTACTTCGCCTTCAGTGGCTCCCTGTATCTTACAGGATTGAATATAAAATTCAATTAACAACCTACAAAGCTTTAAATGGCCTTGCACCGGACTACATCAGTGACCTTCTCCATCACTATGCTCCTGTTTTCTTACTAAGGTCCTCTGATTCTGGTAATCTTGTTATGCCTCACACTAACCTGCACTCTATGGGTGACAGGGCCTTCAGCTCAATAGCACCCAGACTTTGAAATGACATCCCGAAATTAATTAGATCAGCTGACTCCATTCATTCTTTTAAAAAACAACTTAAAACTCATCTATTCAGGAAGGCTTTTAACTTAACATTCTGCCCTTTCTTTCAGTTTACCTCTCTGTCCAGGTGCTCAGGATAATTTGTGTGTCTGTTATATCACAAATTAGGTTATTTGTTAGGTTTTTCTTTTAGTATTGAATTTAGTATTTTACTCTGGTTTATTGTTCTTTATTCTATTTAATGCTTTGTTATCTGTTTCATTGTTCTATTCAGGAAAACATTTGTATCCAATGTTACATATACCCTGCTGTTTTTTCTAAGACTCTGTGAAGTGCCTTGAGCATGGGAAAGGCGCTATATAAATAAAATGTATTATTATTATTATTATTATTATTATATAAACTGAAACCTGTTTTTAAACGACCTAATACATATAACTATGCCAATGCTAGATGTTACAAATACATAACAGCAAAACAACATTAAAACATGCACTTTTTTAAAATCGATTAATTTCTCTTTGTACTGTATATTTTAATTTCTGAGCACTTTTAATCCCCATTACATCTCATCCCCTCCAAAACAACACCTCTAAGCTGACATATCGTGGTGGCAGCATTATGCTGTGGGATTGTCAGAATAAGGTCTGGAGAAAAGAGCAAAATTGTGTATTGTGTACAGTCTCCAAAAGATCTGAAACTGAGTCAGCCATTCACATTTCAACAAAAGAAGGCATCCAAACACAAAGCCAAAGTTGCTGTCAAAGGGTGAAATTCCTTGATTCACAAAAGTCAAAGTCCTGACTTAAAACCCCTAGCTGATCTCCAGTAAATCCTAGGAGTACTGTACAGTATCTTAACCAAAATGAACCTTCAATGGCTGGACCAGTTTTTTCAAGGAGTTGGAAACTTTTAAACCTTGGAAAAGTGAAAAACTGGTTATGTCACAAAAGACTCGAGCATGGAATTTCTGAAAAAGGGACAGCGTATGATTTTGTCCATCCATCCATCTTCTTCCACTTATCCAAGGTCGGGTTGTGGGGGCAGCAGCTTAAGCAGAGAGGCCCAGACTTCCCTCTCCCCGGCCACTTCTTCCAGCTCTTCCGGGAGAATCCCAAGGCATTCCCAGGCCAGCCGGGACACATAGTCCCTCCAGCATGTCCTGGGTCTTCCCCGGGGCCACCTCCCAGTTGGACGTACCCAGAACACCTCACCAGGGAGGCGTCCAGGAGGCATCCTGATCAGATGCCTGAGCCACCTCATCTGACTCCTCTCGATGCAGAGGAGCAGCGGCTCTACTCTGAGCCCCTCCCGAATGACTGAGCTTCTCACTCTTTCTTTAAGGGAAAGCCCAGACACCCTGCGGAGGAAACTCATTTCAGCCGCTTGTATTCGCGATGTTGTTCTATCGGTCACTACCCATAGCTCATGACCATAGGTGAGGGTAGGAACGTAGATCGACTGGTAAATTCAGAGCTTTGCCTTACGGCTCAGCTCCTTTTTCATCACGACAGACCGATGCAGAGCCCGCATCACTGCAGATACCGCACCAATCCGCCTGTCGATCTCACGTTCCGCCTGTCGATCAGTATGATTTTGTATGACTAAGAATTAAAGCGAGTGAATACAGTTCAAATCTGGATTTAGTTCAGTTTTTTTTTTAATTTACTGTTCTATATTAATATATTGTGGCTCAACCTTTCTTGCCCTACGTGCACCTGCAGCATTTCTCCTAATCCACTCCTTTAAGTTAATTATTTTTAAATATACTGTACTATTTACTGGTTTTATAATAAAAGTGTGTTTTAATAACCTTACAAAAACATCTAGTTCAGCTTGTTCATTATTTTATTATTCTTTGAAGGTCATCAAGATGTCAGTGTTTTTTAATTAAGGTTGATGTAGACATATATCTATTTTTACAAGGAGTTTGAAGGTGTTTGGCTAATATTGGATGAAAATGAAGATGGCCAGCTAGATTATGGAGAGTTTATTCGAGGAATTGTTGGAGAGATGAGTGAATATCGCAAGTCTTTTGTCAGAAAAGTAAGTGTTTTCCATAAGTGAATTTGAATTTCCCTTTCTGCATTCTTTTTTCATAGATTGATAAAATTAAAATAAATTGGTAAGCAATGTAAAAAATGTTTATTTAATGCCAAATATTTTAAATTGTCCCATTTTTTACCATTAATACAAATTGAATTTGAGAAATTATTTACAAATTTTGTTCTGTAATAATATTTAATACAGGCTTATAAACAAATACCTTAAATCTGTCAATTACAAATGAAGAGGCTATTGTACATAATATATTATAACTTTCTGAAACTTGCATAATCCAATTCAGGGTCAAACTTTACTCAGCAGCTATTAGGTATAAGACAGAAACCAGCCTTGATTAGGGCATCAGTTACAGGCCGTCTTGCAAACATATTGACATTTTCAATTGTACTTTGCCATTCTGGAAGAATGCGTAAACCCCATACATACAAAAAACTGGTGTGGGATTCAGTAGCAAGTTACTTTGTCTACGAAACAGCAGTATTAACAATTGTGCTGATGTGTACTGTATGCTCTAAATTTTTGCTGTATATGTCTTTACACTTCACATATTTTACTGCAGTTAGTATTTCATTCCAACAAATGGTGCAGGTGAGCATTCCTGGGATCATATACCATGGCAGTAAGGCCATCATGTCAACAGATAAATCCCCTGAATATTACACAGTCCTAAAATTTGTCATTGTATCCCCCACATGATTAATGGAATGATGGCAAACATTGTGAACAGTGTTGGCATTCTACAGTATATTGAAATGTAGAGGAAGAATCATCACAGCAACAGCAGCAGCATAGTGAAGTGGAGAAAGAAGGCAAACGTGGGATAATTGTGTGCAATACAGAAAGCAGCAGCTCTGTGTGATTTATTGTATCACCTCAGGGTGACTAACACCTTGAAACTTTAAGTATGTTCTCCTCTGTGCATTGGTGCCAGACACAGCCTTAAGTTGTTATTAACTACTCCACATAAGGGCAAATAAGTCATTCGTGTTTTACAGGTTTAATATTAAAGATTACATGACATATAAGCTAGTCAATCACAGTTTGGGGTTTTCCTTTAACAATAATAAATACTAAAATAGTAAATCAGGGTATCCGCAATTAGCCAAAGGGAGATTCTGCACACGCCAGGTACATACAATAGGTGATATACTACAGTAATTAAAATACATCAAGAGTGAAACTATATACAGTAATGGGGTTTTTATAGTGGATATTAACAAAACTGTTATTATTGTTAATGTCCGGTCTTTACACTTTCAGGCAGACGGTGTCTGTTTTAATACTCAATCAGTTTATCTTCTTCATCAATCAAGCATCAGTATTATTGCATGCCACATATTATTTGTCACTTTTCACTGGTTTCTTATGAGTCCCACATCACTTCACACTGGTCACATCCTACTCATCGCTTTTTACACATCACTCATCATACTCACTTGTCACTCATCACACATCATTTGTTACTCTTCATCTCTCACTCTGCACACTTTTATTTATTTTTTTTAAACAAACCTTATCACAGTGTCAGTATACTACTGTGATTGTTCTGGAAATATTTGTTTAACATTATTTTAGTGCTTTAGATGTGAGCATACAGATACTTGGCATTTGGATTATCTGGAACTAATCTGAGAATTTTCATGGATGTTTTACAGTAATATTGTCTAGTGGAGTTCAGTATTGTCTCCTCATCAGCCCCCAGTGAAGCATAGTGTATCATAAACTTTGTGATCCCTGTTTCTGCCATCACTACAAATAACACTTGGCAAGTAACAGATAAAAACGTTGGTAAAGTATTCCTTTAATTGTTTTTTTTTTTCTGCCTTTAAGATGTCTTCCTTTTAGATGTAAACTTTTAGTGATCAATGGCAGAAAATTAACTATGCAAAATACACATTAGTAGCATTTGTTTGATTTCTCGTTGGAAACATTAAAGTCACTGTGCACATTGTTTCATTGTAGTGTTTTTGGTAACAGTAGTAACATATAGCAAGTGAGAGTTAGTAAGAGTTGGTTGTATGTTTCTGCGGTGGGCTGGCGCCCTGTCCAGGGGTTGTTTCCTGCCTTGCGCCCTGTGTTGGCTGGGATTGGCTCCAGCAGACCCCCGTAACCCTTTAGTTGGGATATAGCGGGTTGGATAATGGATGGATGGTTGTATGTTTTTGCCATGTGAAAATAATGCCTTTTTATTTTTCCTCAGGCGTACGTGAAGTTGGACCCAAACAAGACGGGTTCTATTTCTATCACTGACATTAATAAATTTTATTGTGTTAAAGGGCATCCAAAAGTCATATCTGGTAAGGATATACATTTTTACATCATTGTTTCCAGTCTTGTGACGTGAAATTAAAATTAAATATAATTAATGCATGACTTAGAATTTGTAGATCATTATTTTCAACAAATAAGAAAGAAATAACAAAGGTATAATATGAATATGAACATTTGACCATCTGCATCTCCTTGTTCAGCGGTGTTTATCAATATAAAATAATCGTGATAGGGTGGGTGAGTCAGAAAGAGCATCAAGGAACAGAAGAATGAGCAAAGTGCCAAACCTTAGTCTTCTCTGGGCCTTAATATAATTGATAATGGACCCGACTAACTCGCGAGGTGACCAAGAGCCATGGACAGAAGAGCAGGCCCAACACAATGCACCCCACTAGCATATTTGACAGTAGGATAAGATTATGCTGGTGGTAGATGGGTTTCACCAAAAGGAGCATTTGTGGCAGCCAAATAGTTCATGTTAATATTTTCTGAAAATATTCTTTAAAAAATTGCAGGAATATTAGGATAAAACAGAGTGCAGAAAAAAAGGAATCCGAATTACTGTGAACTTGATTGGTTTATGGTGTTGTTGGAAAAGGGGGAATATGTTTAATAAATGATGTTCGAGAAATACCTCTTTTACCCCTTCTTGAGATAAGTTTCAGTAGTCAGAGTATGTCCTATAAAGTCTCATATTACCACTAGAAAGAAAAAAAAAAAAAACTTTTGTTGCACTTCAGTTCCACTACCTTCTGTTCCCTTGGAGATATTGTCCCATAACCCTTTGCCAGCTGGACAGCCCTTTACTTCAGTTTATCATCACAGTTCAAATTGTAGTGAGAGTCATGGTACAACCCTGCATCTTCTGCTAGTGGGCTATGTGTGGTACACCAGCCAGTTTGGTGCCCAGTGGCATTATATTTACATCCCAACTATGAAGCTTCCAGTTAACAGGTCAGGCAGTACACTCAAATATGGTTGTGACCAAAGTTAGTAACCAAAAGAATGAGATTGCAAGTGCAAACTCAAGCTCCTGAAATAAGGTTCATGCACACGGTTTCTGGGCTATAACTTTCTGCAATAAGGTGAGCAACTTAGCTCTATGGGACAACCTCAGAGCAGAACTGCTGCTTGTCTTGATTAAGAGAAGCCAGTTGAGGTGGTTTGAGCATGTATGTATTTGGGAAATCCATTTCAATATATTTTTAGTTGAAAATACTAGAACATATCATTTGAGCTGTTTGTTTTGTATATGACTATTTTGTTTTTTCTGATTTGGGGTATAGTGCTGCTCTCTAGCAATGATAGTGTACATTACAGGTCATACTTTCTCCATTCAGGTGATGTCACTGAAGAACAACTAAGAGCTGCCTTTATTAGCACATTAAAAGAAGTCTGCAAAGACAAGAGTGAAATTTCATACTCGGAATTTGAAGACTTTTATGAAGGATTAAGTATTGAAATAACCGAAGATGAAGATTTCATTAATATTTTAAAGCATTCTTGGGGTATATAAAGAAAGTGCAAGTGAGAATAACTGCAAAGGGAAAATGTGCTGTTAGAGTAATCAAATCAGATCATTGCATTTGTGATAGAAGTAGCATTTTCCATAATATGTGTTGCATTTTTATATAATTGACAGTCAATCATGAGAAAACATCTACTGTCCTTCACACACTTAATTTTTACTTACAATAAAGAAATAACAAATAATAAGTTTAAGAAAAAGAATTAAACTATTCAGAAATCACATTTCTGCTATCTAAATTCAGCACTTTCAATAGGTTTTCATTTTGAACTGGGAATCTGAAAGAGCTTACTCACATTGCAAGAATTACTGTAAGTGCAGAATTTCACTGATATAATTTATTTCTGGTTTTTATCAATTTAACATACTTTTCTAGTATTTTGTTTTATCATATGCATATTAATAATTTTATTTTAAATATTTTAAATTGGTTTTGATATACTGTCTTTCTTGTTTGTGTATGTCCCTGCCTGAGTACAGTGAACTTAGTACCACCATCATCAAAATAAAATAATTATCTTGTTACAGTGTTTTCTGTGCCATTTTACTCATTTTTGGTTGTTTTGTTTTTATTTTTCATTACAAACATTAATTCATATAGTTTGTTAAAGCAAGTGTAGACAATGATCTATGTATAAGTATCTATCTGTCTATCTTTATAGGGGTGCCATGGTGGTGCAGTGGTTAGCACTACTGTCTAATGGTTCCAGCATCCTGAGGTAAAAAAATATGTCTCAAATATTTATTTTTACTTAAATATTGTTAAATGCACTACATCTAAAAAGCGATCCTGTAAACAAAAATGGAACATGCTCAGATGTGCCTGGGCATATGAATTGAAGACCCACCTCCTTCATTGATCAGGAGTCGAGCCCAGTAATAGGTTATTTATACTTTGTCTAACATTGCACATGATACTACCATTAAAAACTGTGCAAGTAAAAATAAAGTTAAAGAAAAGCAAGTGAAAACATTAACAGAAGCAGAATTTGCCTCATTAATGTGCATACCTGAAATGCTTCAAGAAAAAGGTCAATTTACCCATAAAGCTTCACAGACTGTTTCTAAGTAATGCCAAGATATTACGAATTTTAAATGTAACCATGAGAGATGGATCTTCCAGCCACCCGTATATTGTTTTTCCCAGCTGCAAAAAGGTTTACTTTATCAAACAATCGATGTGCATGTCACAGAGTCCAAAACAGAACTGCTATAGTAGCCTAAGATGGAGGCCCTAAAGGTCTTGAGAGGAACTGATGTCATCAAAGGGGCCACAAACCAGGAGTAACGTCATCAAAGGGGCCGGCTTCGGAAGAGACGTCTTCAGAGGTGCCGGAACCTTGCAGGATTTTCCAGGAAAGGTCTGTAGGGAACTGAGAAAGACAGTCCGCGGACTCTGCCGCCCCCCGGTCGGATGTTTTATTACAATTACTCGAGCCCTTTAGCTGCCTCCTACTCGCACGTGTGTGACAAGATATATATCAGTGATTGGCCTTGAGCGCTTTTAATTGACATAGCAAAAGCCAAACGAACAGGAAATTGTAGTAGTTTGAAATCATTCAGAATTACCAGAATTGTTGGTATGAAAACATCGTCGTGTTGTATGCAACGCTTCAGACACCCTTGAAATAGACTTTTTTCTGGCATCGGAAGCTGACTTTCTAATTCTTCATCATTTTTTCAGTGGCATGGGTATAATAGCAAAAAGCAGGACAATTATAATGTGTTACATGGTATTAGGTATGAAATAAGCACCACAGTGAGATGAATGCATGTTATTTACAATACGTGCATTATATACTGTGTATGTGTGTATATATATATATATATAGATATATAGATATATAGATATATTGATATAGTGACAGATAGAGGGCGCTATCGTCCTCTTCAACCCTCAAACAATACGTCAGACACCAGGTAAAAGTCCAACAAGTTGACTTTATTATTAATAAACAGTGCACAAAGCACCCTTCTCTCCACAATACTCATACAGTTCTCCAATACAATAACAATAGTCACTCCACCACTCCCAGATGCATTTTCACTCTTCCATCCAGCTCAGCTCGACATCTGGGATTTCCCATTGTCCTTTTATATTCCCTGACCCAGAAGTGTTTCCAATCCTTCAGTCCATGTGACTTCCTATCACTTCCGTGTCAGTTAAAAAGTCCTCTTCTTCATCCCGGAAGTACGTCATTTCCCCTGTCGCTGTGACTAAGACATACTTCCGGGTTATAGGGCACATATGATTCTCTGGGCCTCCCTGCAGCGTCCTCTATAGGCCCCTGTGGTATACAGCAGGTCTGTGGATAAAAACTCCAATGTCCAGAATTCCCTGCTGGTATTCGGGGCACCTCCATGCTGCAGGGAGAGCTCCACCTGTGACCTGGGGGAATTGGCCGGGATGACTGGCCGGCCATAGTTCACAATATGTATGTATGTATGTGTATATATGTATGTATATATTAGTGTATATACTATATACATATATATACAGTATACTAGCAAAACCTCAACCTCAAGCCAAGAGCGGAGAAGTAGTGTGTTAAAGAAGCAATGAAAAAGAAAAGGAAACATTTTGAAAATAACATAACATGATTGTCAATGTAATTGTTTTGTCACTGTTGTGAGTGATGAGTGTTGTTGTCATATATATATATATATATATATATATATATATATACACACACACATAAACATATATATATCTACATATATACACATACATATACATACACACATACATACATACACACACATATATACACACAAATACATATATATATATATATACATACACACACACATATATAAACATATATATACATATACATACATACATATCTACATATATACACACACAGCTATTTCGTATCAGTGCAATACGCTGTTTGTTAAAACGGATAACTCCGCTCTTACGTGCAAGTCTGTGGATATTATGAACTATCGATTTGTTCAAGTTCTATTTAAATTTTAAATAGAAGGAATTTTTATTTAGTCGACAGAAATATCTTTGGTAGGAATGGTAAAAACAGACAGGAATATTATTCGTGAATAAATCAACTCAAACCTTAAACAACTTATAATATTTTGCTCTCCATAAAAATATATCCTGTCTAAATTATACAAGTTAGAAATAAAGTAAACGTTAAAAGAACAAACATTCAAATTTCTTTACTCTTATGTAATTTTATATAAAAATAAACTTAGATTTTAAATATCCCAAAAGATTTTGCTCTCCATAAAAATATATCCTGTCAAAATTATACAAATTCAAATATGAACATGCTGCATAACAAAACCTGGAAATATAAATAAAATGTGTTTCTTTCAGCAATAACAAATCAAATCATTCAGTTGTCTTTGCTCATATGTCATTTTAGAGCTGGACGCCTGGCATCTTTTTTTGGCCACAGGTTCGTTTATGTTTGGTGTGAGGTTCTGTGTTGTGGAGATTCTCAGGATGGATTGCAGGTGCTCATCAGTGAGGCGACTCCTGTGTGCTGTTTTGTTAGTCTTTATCACTGAGAAGAGCTTCTCACACAGATATGTGCTACCAAACATGCACAAGGTTCGAGCCGCATGTAGACGGACTTTTTGTTCTTCAAAGTCACCAAAGCGCCGTGCAAACTCAGTGCGCTCAGTTTATCAGCAAAGTGCGATTTGGGAACACCGTAGTGACGACTTGGTTTAACATTACTTGGCAACAGGGAAAGTGGGGCAAGGTGCACTGGTGCATTTGTGTCTCCCATAAAAGCAGCTTCACTTGAAATCACTTTGTGATTGTGCATGGGTAAAAACGTCCGCTGAAGTGTCAGATTCTTATTTAATTATTCTGCTTTCTGTATCTTCTGCATTGCATTTAGGTTACCCTGATGTTTTGTCTCATAGTGCCGTCTTAGATTAAATTCTGTAATTACAGCCACATTAGCTCCACAAATGAGACACACGGGTTCAGTAAACATATACTCAGCCTCCCATCGGTTTTAAAGGCTCTATTTTCAGAATCAACTTTTCTCTCAGCATCGTGTGAGCTAGCTTCGCAATAACTTGCAGCATCATAAGCTAGACTTGATTAACGCGTAAGTGTTCGCAAGGCAGCTGAAGCGCTGCATTATGGGATCTGTAGTTTATTGTGTTACCAGCGCTTCATATACCCGGCTTTAATAACAATAATACAGTATATAAAATGATCTTGCGGGCCGGATATAATTACACGCCGGGCCGGATGTGGCCCGTGGCCCTTGAGTTTGACACATATGGACTAAATAGAACTTGAAAAGATATATTTTTCAAATGTGATCGCGCAATTCAGATAGAGTTGACGCACTACAGCCTGCATGCCTCAATAAGTCATCCTCCCTCGCTCTTACTTTTTACCGCTCATCTAATGAATACACTGAGTATGGCTTTACCAAAACAATCATTGATGGCGAATAAAGTATCCATTATTCGAGTATGTAGATCGGGATATATATATATATACACATATATATATATACCCGCGTATCGCAGCAGAGAAGTAGTGTGTTAAAAAAGCTAGAAAAAGAAAAGGGAACATTTTAAAAATAACGTAACATGACTGTCAATATACAGTATTTGTTTTGTGAGTGTTACTGAGTGTTGCTGTCATCAAGGATTTGATTATCATTATTTCTTTCAATCAGGTTCGTATTTGTAGGATGTGTTGTGTTCAAGTTACATTCCGTGTTTGTCAATCGTTGTAAAGATGACAGGTTTCATTCATCGATTCGTTTCTTACTGCATCAATAAACAGCTCGTCTTCTTCTTTATCTGAGACCTGACACACTGCATGCACGGTTTTTTTACACTGTCTTCCTTTAGTGGGACATTGACTTTTTCCACCGTGTGCTTTGTTTCCGCAGTAGCTGGATTTATGAATATGCTTATCAGACGCTTCATATTTTTTGCTGCCTTTTCAATTGTGTAATTCGGTTTTGTTCAGCTCTTTGGAACTGTTGCTTTTATCTGTGCACTGCGTCAGTTCATGTGAGCCACTCGGTGTACATGCATTGAAGTTTCCCAGCTGTGCTGGTGCCATCTCGTGCTATGTCCATGGCTGTATTTAATGTTACCTTAGTCCTGGCACTTAAAACTTTCTCTCGCAGTTTCGCTGAGTTTGTGTCAAACACCACCCTGACCATCTCATCTTCCTCTCCATAAACACAGTCCTTTACCCGTGAATATTTAGTGGGAGTTTGCTATTGGATTGCCGCTGGCGGACGGCCTTATATGGGCAGGCACTAAATTACAAACGCCAGCGCAGCCTGTCTATGAACTTAATTTAAAGTGTAGGTTTACATCGTGCTTTGTTTCCGAAGTAGCAGAACTCATGAATATGGTTGTATATGTCACTTGCTCGCTTCTTATTGTTTCGCTGCCTTCTCAATTATATAATGCATGTTTTCTTCAGCGCTTTTTGGAGGTCTTCCTGGTTTTCTATGTACTGCGTGATTACGTGGGAGGCGTGATGATGTCACACGAAACTCCCCCACGGCGTTCAAGCTCATCTCCATTACAGTAAATGGAGAAAACTGCTTCCAGTTATGACCATTACGCGTAGAATTTCGATATAAAACCTGCCCAACTTTTGTAAGGAAGCTGTAAGGAATGAACCTGCCAAATTTCAGCCTTCCACCCACACGGGAAGTTGGAGAATTAGTGATGAGTCAGTGAGTGAGTCAGTGAGTCAGTGAGTGAGTGAGGGAGGGCTTTGCCTTTTATTAGTATAGATAATATACAGGTATATATATATATACTAGCAAAATACCCGCACTTCGCAGCGGAGAAGTAGTGTGTTAAAGAAGTTATGAAAAAGAAAAGCAAACATTTTAAAAATAACGTAAGATGATTGTTAATGTAATTGTTTTGTTATTGATATGAGTGTTGTTGTCATAGCTATATATTTATATATATATATTTATATATATCTGTATATGTATATATATATATATATATATATATATATATATATATATATATATATATATATATATATATACAGTATGTATATATATATATATATATACAGTATATATATACACAGTATATATATAGAGCAAAATACCTGCGATTGGCAGCGGAGAAGTAAAAAGAAAAGGAAACATTTTAATAATAACGTAACATGATTGACAATGTAATTGTTTTGTCATTGTCATGAGTGTTGCTGGCATATATATATATATATATATATATATATATATATATATATATATATATATATATATATATATATATATATATATATATATATATATATATATACACATATACACACATACATATATATATACATATACATATATACACATACTGTATACACACACACACACATATACATATACTGTATATATATATATATATATATATATATCTATACTAATAAAAGGCAAAGCCCTCACTCACTCACTCACTCACTCACTCACTGACTCATCACTAATTCTCCAACTTCCCGTGTAGGTAGAAGGCTGAAATTTGGCAGGCTTATTCCTTACAGCTTACTTACAAAAGTTGGGCAGGTTTCATTTCGAAATTCTACGCGTAAGGGTCATAACTGGAACCTATTTTTCCATATAATGTAATGGAGTTGAGTTGGAGATGGCGTGGGGGGAGTTTCGTGTGACATCATCACGCCTCCTACGTAAGTACGTAGAGAACAAGGAAGAACTCCAAACAGCGATGAGCACAAAACGCCATTTCACAATTGAGAAGGCAGAAAAACATTATGAAGCAAATGATGCATAGAAGCATATTCATAAGTACAGCTACTGCAGAAACAAAGCACGGCGTGAACCGTAAGTTTATATTAAATTAAGTTCATAGACAGGCTGCCACTAGCGTTTGTAATTTAGTGCCTGCCCATATAAGGCCGTCCATCAGCGGCAAACCAATACAAACACTGCCGGTAAATATTCACGTGTGAAGGACTGTGCTTATGCAGAGGAAGATGAGATGGTCAGGGTGGTGTTTGGCACAAACTCATTGAAACTGCGAGAGAAACTTTTAAGTGCCGGGTCTTAGCTGACATTACACGAGATGGCACCAGCACAACTGGGAACCTTCGATGCAAGAACACCAAGCGGCTCACGTGAAGTGACGCAGTGCACAGACAAAAAGCAACAGTTCCAAAGAGTGCTGAACAAAAACCGAATTACACAATTGAGAAGGCAGCAAAAAAATATGAAGCGTCTGATACATACAATCATATTCATAAGTGCAGCTACTGTGGAAACAAAGCACACGGTGGAAAAGTGAATGTCCCGCTAAAGGAAGACAGTGTAAAAAAACCCGTGCATGCAGTTTGTCACATCTCAGATAAAGAGGAAGACGAGCTGTTTATTGGTGCAGTAAGGAACTAATCGATGAATGAAACCTCTTATCTTTACAACGATTGACAAACACAGAATGTAACTTGAACACATCCTACAAATACGAGCCTGATTGAAAGAAATAATGATAATCAAATCCTTGATGACAGCAACATTCACAAAACAATTACTGTATATTGACAATCATGTTACGTTATTTTTAAAATGTTCCCTTTTTCATAACTTCTACTTCTCCACTGCGATACGCGGGTATATATATATAAATGTATATATATACCCCGATCTACAGTACATACTCTCGCATAGACAAGCCACACGCTGTGGCGCAATTGTAGAGTCTTCGCCTCTAACGCCGACATTCGAGGTTCGATTCCCGAGAGGGGATGCACTGAGTATGTACGCGCGCTACCCGATTCATTTTACCTTCGCATCTCCTTGGTTTGAGACTTATGAAAAAATATTCGGTTAACGCAGAATCATGTTACGTTATTTTTAAAATGTTTCCCTTTATTAGCACAAGCACAGCTGAGAAGCTTCGATGCATGTACTTCATAACGCGTTAAAAATAACGATTTAATCACACTTTCAATTCCAAGCAAACGGAACTTTTGTCAATGCTTGATTTCCTGGTGCATCCATTACACTGATGCACACATCACAGCTACAAAAATGTTAGAGTCGGAATAAAGCGCGTTCCTACGACTGATCATTTCGACTACCCGAGCGAAGCCTTGATAAAAGCATGGTTTTGTGCACACTGAAAAGCAAGCAAAATTAGATGCATTACAGAAAGCGGACTTTGTGGCTCTTACTGGGGATCATTGGACTTCCGTGACCGTTAGTAATTCTAATTACATCTAATTATAAAATGTTCAATGATCACACTGTTTTAGCCTAATGTACAAAATAATTTTGGCTAATGTTACTCAGAGTTTAAAGATTAAGTTGGTCAAATTACCTTTTATGTTTCTGACTTATTTTTTTAAGAAGAAAAACTGCACTTTATGTTGAAATTTTGGTTATTATTATTTAAAGACAATACTATTCTGAAAATCTACTTAAAGTACTTAAACTACCACTTTATTTTAAGTCTGCCCAATTTTAACCAGGGATGATATTTTTGTTTCTGTTTTGAATTCAAATGCAGTTTAAAGGCTTTTTTTTTCAGAAATTAAAACAGCTCCAGTTTACAATATTCATGTCCATGTCTATTATTTGATTCTGTCGCCCACTAAAACACTTTTAAATTAAAAAAAAAAACATTTGCGATTTGGGGCAAATTTACGTGTGCGATTATCAAGATTAATTCTTACACAGCCTCTAATTAATTGGATTAATTTTTTTAATCGAGTCCCACCCCTAATATATATATATATGGATATATATATGTAGATTTGTATATGTGTATATACAGTATGTGTATATATGTATATGTATATATATATGTATGTGTGTATATATATATATATATGTATATATATATATATGTTTATGTGTCTGTGTGTATATATATATGACATTATATATTATATATATTACATTGTCAATCATGTTACGTTATTATTAAAATTTTTCTTTTACTATCGCTGCCAATCATAGGTATTTTGCTATATATATATATATATATATATATATATATATATACATATATATATATATATATATATATATATATATACAGATATATATATATATATATATATATATATATATATATATATATATATATATATATATATACAGATATATATATATATATATATATATACAGATATATATATATATATATATACATATATATATATATATATATATACAGATATATATATATATACAGATATATATACTATGAGGGGCCGTTCAGGAAAAAAAGATTGGTTTGTAAATATATACATTGGTTCAGATATTTATATCGGTTCAGATACATTGGTTTGAATATATACATTGGTTTTAATACATCCATTCAGATATATATTTCGGTTCAAATATATACATTGGTTGGGATGTATTGGTTGAGATATATACATCGGTTTGAATACATCCGTTCAGATATATACATTGGTTTAGATACATTGGTTGAAATATATATAAATTGGTTTGCATAGATCCGTTCTGATATATATACATTGGTTGAGATACATCCGTTCAGATTTATACATTGGTTTGAATACATCCGTTCAAATATATACATTGGTTGAGATATATATATTGGTTGATATACATTGGTTTAAATATATATATTGGTTAAAATAGATTGGTTTAGATATATACATCGGTTCAGATACATCCGTTCTGATATATATATTGGTTCAGATAGATCGGTTCAGATATATACATTGGTTGGGATTTATGGGCAGGCACAACGCGGTCACCCATGTTTAGCATCTCCCTTTTGCTTCATCATTGCTTCAACACTGTTGTAATTATTGTGAACATTTTATACAAGCAGCATACGCTTGTCTGTCGCGTTTTGTTTCAGTAAGCCCTATTTGTTGGGGCCCTCGATTTCAAAGCACTTTTTTCCTTTCATTATTTAAAACACTCGCGCAGATACCCGCCTCTTCGCCTCGCTCCGTCCCGCCCCGGCTCATTGTACCCGCCTCACTCGCTCCCTCTTGTCCCTCCCATGACAGATTCTTCTCAAAAGCAGAGTTACTAGAAAGCATTAATCACAACCACAGTACGTCCCATTTTTTCACCTCCTCAGACGCTGGTTTATCATTGGTGGAAAGCCGCCTGGTGACATCTGTTATTCCGTATTGGCAGCATTTCATTAAAGAGCGATCTGCTTCAGCAAGGAACTTAGTCCTGTTTGCTGAAAGAATGTTATGGAGGAAAACACTGGAGTTGCTCTGTTTCTTTAAATGTTCATCAGGGATCAAAATGACCAGAATATTCCCGCATCACAAATAACTGATGTTTAACTATTTTTATAGTAAAACTAATAAAACCACACACAAGCACGCACACGCCACACACACACTCACACTCACAAATCGTGGGTCGCACGTACTACTGATTAAGCGTATCTGTCAAGGACGATTATTTTTTCACCCCATAAAACAGATTCTTCTCAAAAGCTGAGTTACCAGGAAGCATTGAGTGCAACCGCAGTACCTCCCATGTTTTCACCTCAACAGACGCTGGTTTATCATTGACCGAAAGCCGCCCGGTGATTTCTGTTATTCCGTATTGGCAGCATTTCATTAAAGGGCGATCTGGTTCAGCAAGGAACTTAGTCCTGTTTGCTGAAAGGATGTTATGGAGGAAAACACTGGAATAGCACTGTTTCTTCTGAATGTTTATCAGTGATCAGGGACCAGATTGATCAGAATATTCCTGCTTCACAAATAACTGAGGTCTGTTTTTATTGTAAAACTGAGAAAACCAAACACACGCGCGTACACAACACAAATACTCAAACTCACACATCGTGGGTCGCACATACTGCTGATTAAGTGTATCTGTCACGGACGATCATTTTTTTTTCACCCAATAAAACTTTAGTTCGTCAAAGTTAGAAAGCAGCGCGGTGATTTCTATTATTCCTTATTGGCAGCATTTAATTTAAAGATGATTCACTTCAACAAGGTGAAAGAGTCTCTTATTTTGATAGGGCGATCTTTTTTAGGCTTAAGCATTTTTGATTGACTTACAAAAGAAAATAGCTATTACTTACCCGTAGTGCTCAAAATTATAATGCGCGTATCTATAAGGAAGAGGTGGTGGTAAGATTGCTGACTCGCAGTTAAATGATCACTGGTTTGTGTCCGGGGGGCTTCCTTTCTGTTATTTTATTTATTTACTTATTTATTTTACAAATTGCTTTGAGTAGTAAGAAATGTAAGGAATTAATAACAATAATAATAATATTATTATTATTATTATTATTATTATTATTATTATACGTGTGAATGCATGATCAAATTCAGCCGCTGCGTAGTGGGGTATGAATAAGGACAATACCACGAGTTCATTGAAATAATTACACAGCAAGGTGCACACGCAATGCAAACATAATGTGTATATTATTGAAGTAAAGGTTCATATAAATTAATTATATTCAACTTTTTAACAAGTTGAGAGATGTCAACTGGTTAAAATGCACGAAATTATACATGTATTGCTTTATAGTCCACACATAGTGTATGTATATTATTAAAATAATGATGTAAAATTCCTATAAAATGGTATAGAATCTGCGTCGTAGACTTATTTTGTGTCAAATTTCTTCAAAGAAGTTTTTAATTAGTTTGCTTTAAAAAAATCTTACGGCAAACATGTGAACCGTTGAAAATCGCTGATCTTAATCAATTTGTTTTAACGCATGCTCCGTGCAAAATGCTGTCATATCTGTTAATAAACATGCACGCACAGCGATGTCCTGATGTCTGCGTTCTAAGGCTGCAGGTAAATTAAACGCTATTGACATTTTACTGGGGTGCTCTGTGATTGAGGGCGGACAGTAAACTTTGGTAAAATGATGAGCTCGTTAAAATAAATGTAGCAATCCATTGTCATGCTATAAGTGACAGCTTGCTCTTAAACATTTACACAGGTGGTTTTTCCTGGGAATAAAAAAGGGGGGAAAAATCCACGGGAAAGGTTTTGTTGTTGAACTCAAATTTCACCTCCGCCATGTGAGCCAATCAAAACTATTGGAATGAAATATACAGTAGTTCTATATAAATAAATAAATAAATTTCCTATCACACCCACCCTTTCACCTCCTGTACATTGGAGAGGATTCTCATTTTCACAGCAGGTGCAATTATCCTATAAAACACATAGGAGTTCTCTGCACCGTTTTTCATGGGAGATTAAAACTCATCAAATGTATTTAAAAAACTTTTAGCAGCCTGTGGCATTCCTTATCTGCTGTGGTCCATTACAAAATGAACACCAGGCAGTTACAATTGTGCACAGTTTCTTTAATAAGTCTATTAGACAGTCTTTTATAACGTTTTCATATCGAGTGTGTCTCTTAATCCCTTCTAGCAGAGGAGACACTTATTTCCACAGCTTGGTCTATGCTGTAGAAACGCGTGCCCCGTCTTCTGCTTGTAAATTAACACTGGAATTACAAAACTGTCCATAGTTTATTTAAAGAGATTGAAGGAAGTCTTCTATATCACTTTTTGTTTACTATGTCCTTACTCATCCACTAATTAAAAAAATCAAGCGCTTACACTGTCTTTTTAAGTATGTCTATGAAAATCGCTGTGAGTAGCCAGAAAAATGCTATATAAATGTAATATATTATTATTATTATTATTTTGGTTTTTTAAATCCAAATAAACCTGATAGGACTTCTTCCAGGATATGTGCCACTCTAGGGTACCAACAAAGTCAAACTGATTAGGACATTTTGTGATCAGTTTGTTTAAAGTATATTAAACAAAATATAACTTTTCATCATCTTCTCATTTCTAATTTGGCATTTCAGGATACAGTACAGTATATACTGCAAATATACATTTAAATTGTAACCGCTGATAATTATTTACTGTGTGCTTGCGTTTTCCATAAAACAGCATCAATATGTGCACAAAGTATAAGTGATAAAACACACAAATTCTGACATTAGCATGACTGTTGAAGGAAAAACATGTATTAGAAAGTATTCTATGGAGTTTTCATAAATTAATCAAACCTTTTGAGTTTTCTTAATATATTTTGTAATCAGGTTTTTAAATTTTTTTTATTTTACTGCCACTTCACAGATCAACAATCCCCAACATGGTCACTGTCAGAATAAGTCTTTTAACTTTTTTCCTGTGTCCATTAATACATTTTCTTGGTTTCACTACCCATCTGAAAGAGTTGGCATCAGGTTGGGTGGCACTTTTAAACTGTAGTAGTATGAGCAAGCGTCAGTGTGGTAAGCACTAGTTTGGCATTTCTTTCCGTCTCATTTTTTGTCCTGGGCCCAAGCCTGTAAATCTCTTTTGTAAATGGGTGGCTTGGATAGAGGACAGATACTAACAATTTTCAAGGCTATATTAAAACAATACTAAAAGATATTTGTGTATGTGTGTTGTAGTGCCCCATGTTGTAAGTGTTAGATCCATTGAAGAAGTCAACTTAAACAAAGAAAATGTACATTTTACAGGCTTGTTTGAAGTGTTTTACATTATAACCATATTTTTAATTGCTGCGTGAATATAATTTTTTAAAGAGGATGACCTTTACTATTGTCAAAAAAGACAAGCAGAGCAACAGGAGGAATATGAAAGTTATTTGTTGAGTTTAGGAGACAAAGGATACTTGTAAGGAAGTTCATGCCAGTGCTATTGGTGTACATTCTGGAATTTATAAAACTGCTGAAATTATTTCAAAAAAATGTTACTGGCCTGGTTTTATGCTGACATTAAAATGGCTACGTTTTCTGATAATTATAATCATTATTTTAATTAAAAGACTATAATTGTCAGAACAGATTCAATAAAATGTTTTAATATCTCAGTTGCTGTTTGTCGGACTCTTTAATTGACTTGTCCTACAAATGTGGATATTTGGTACTTCATTTGACAAATAATATGAATTTTTCCAAGTCTCATGTATTTCATATAGATAGATAATTAGATAGAACTTGTACTCTAAGGGAAAATGTGCTTTTTTTAACAGAGGCTGAATGAATAAATAAATTAATATTAATATAATGAAAAACAGCCAATCCAATAAAAATTGTCTAATGTTCATTCTGCAAGCAACAGTTGAAGCTCACAACTCTGACGCAAAAGCTCAGCTGTAGAAGTGAGTGTCCCTTTGAGTGGAGAGGATAATGGGACACAGTAGACTTGAAAGTTATATAGATGACTTTCAACAATCTTTTACCATGGATTTCAGACAATATTAGTTATCCAGGGTTCATTTTGAAAGAGCAGACAGGGTGCACACAAGCCCATGGATCTGCTCTAGCCATGGAAATGAGTGTTGCCTGTAGGGAATAGGATGCAAACACATAGTGGAGAAGATTATATAGAAAACTATATCTACAACCTTTTAAAATCAATTTTACATATTTTTAACTATTTTGTATAATCAGCAGTCAGAGGGCACACATTTTACAGCTCTACAGCAGCCATGGAAAATGAGCGTACCGACCAGTGGATGAGACATGCGTTTTCATTCCAATAGTTTTAATGACTCACATGGCTTGAGGTGAAATTTGAGTTCAAAACAAAACATTTCCCGTGGATTTTTCCCCCTTTTTATTCCCAGGAAAAAACACCTGTGTAAATGTTTAAGAGCAAGCTGTCACTTATAGCGTGACAATGGACTGCTACATTTATTTTAACGAGCTGTCTTTTAAATGTCTTTGTAAAGTGTTACTAGGCGTCGAGCAATGTATTATTATTACTGATATTTTACTAAATCTTACTATCCACGTTTCTTTGTTGATGATCCCCGTTGAAGAATTTTTTGGTAACAGAACAGTAAACACGCCAAAACGACTAAAAAACACAACTGACGACTGGTATTTTTCGATATCATTTTAACAAAGTTTACTGTCCGCCCTCAATCACAAAGCACCCCGGTAAAACGTCAATAGCGTTTAATTTACCTGCAGCCTTAGAACGCAGACATCAGGACATCGCTGTGCGTGCATGTTTACTAACAGATATGACAGCATTTTGCACGGAGCATGCGTTAAAACAAATTGATTAAGATCAGCGATTTTCAACGGTTCACATGTTTGCCGTAAGATTTTTTAAAGCAAACTAATTAAAAACTTCTTTGAAGAAATTTGACACAAAATAAGTCTACGACGCAGATTCTATAGCATTTTATAGGATTTTTATATCATTATTTTAACAATATACATACACTATGTGTGAACTGTAAAGCAATCATGTATAATTTCGTGCATTTTAACCAGTTGACATCTCTCAACTTGTTAAAAAGTTGTATATAATTAATTTATATGAACCTTTACTTCAATAATATACACATTATGTTTGCATTGCGTGTGCACCTTGCTGTGTAATTATTTCAATGAACTCGTGGTATTGTCCCTATTCTTACCCCACTACGCAGCGGCTGAATTTGATCATGCATTCACACGTATAATAATAATAATAATAATACAATTGTTATTAATTCCTTACGTTTTTATAGCGCCTTTCTTACTACTCAAAGCAATTTGTAAAAATAAATAGGTAAATAAATAAAATAACAGAAAGGAAGCCCCCTGGACACAAACCAGTGATCATTTAACTGCGAGTCAGCAATCTTACCACCACCTCTTCCTTATAGATACGCGCATTATAATTTTGAGCACTACGGGTAAGTAATAGCTATTTTCTTTTGTAAGTCAATCAAAAATGCTTAAGCCTTAAAACGATCGCCCTGTCAAAATAAGAGACTCTTTCACCTCGTTGACGTGAATCATCTTTAAATTAAATGCTGCCAATAAGGAATAATAGAAATCACCTGGCTGCTTTCTAAATTTGACGAACTAAAGTTTTATTAGGTAAAAAAAATGATCGTCCGTGACAGATACACTTAATCAGCAGTATGTGCGACCCACAATGTGTGAGTTTGAGTATTTGTGTTGTGTACGCGCGTGTTTGGTTTTCTCAGTTTTACAATAAAAATAGACATCAGTTATTTGTGAAGCAGGAATATTCTGATCAATCTGGTCCCTGATCACTGATAAACATTCAGAAGAAACAGTGCTATTCCAGTGTTTACATCCATAACATCCTTTCAGCTAACAGGACTAAGTTCCTTGCTGAACCAGATCGCCCTTTAATGAAATGCTGCCAATACGGAATAACAGAAATCACCGGGCGGCTTTCGGTCAATGATAAACCAGCGTCTGTTGAGGTGAAAAAAATGGGAGGTACTGCGGTTGCGATCAATGCTTCCTGGTAATTCAGCTTTTGAGAAGAATCTGTTTTATGGGGTGAAAAATAATCGCCCTTGACAGATACGCTTAATTAGTAGTACGTGCGACCCATGATTTGTGAGTTTGTGAGTGTGTGTGGTTTTGTTCGTTTTACTATAAAAACATCAGTTAAACATCAGTTATTTGTGATGCGGGAATATTCTGGTCATTTTGATCCCTGATCAACATTTAAAGAAAGAGAGCAACTCCAGTGTTTTCCTCCATAACATTCTTTCAGCAAACAGGACTAAGTTCCTTGCTGAAGCAGATCGCTCTTTAATGAAATGCTGCCAATACGGAATAACAGATGTCACCAGGCGGCTTTCCACCAATGATAAACCAGCGTCTCATGAGGTGAAATATGGGAGGTACTGCGGTTGCGATTAATGCTTTCTAGTAACTCTGCTTTTGAGAAGAATCTGTCATGGGAGGGACAAGAGGGAGCGAGTGAGGCGGGTACAATGAGCCGGGGCGGGACGGAGCGAGGCGAAGAGGCGGGTATCTGCGCGAGTGTTTTAAATAATGAAAGGAAAAAAAGTGCTTTGAAATCGAGGACCCCAACAAATAGGGCTTACTAAACAAAACGCGACAGACAAGCGTATGCTGCTTGTATAAAATGTTCACAATAATTACAACAGTGTTGAAGCAATGATGAAGCAAAAGGGAGATGCTAAACATGGGTGACCGCTGTGCCTGCCCATAAATCCCAACCAATGTATATATCTGAACCGATCTATCTGAACCAATATATATATCAGAACGGATGTATCTGAACCGATGTATATATCTAAACCAATCTATTTTAACCAATATATATATTTAAACCAATGTATATCAACCAATATATATATCTCAACCAATGTATATATTTGAACGGATGTATTCAAACCAATGTATAAATCTGAACGGATGTATCTCAACCAATGTATATATATCAGAACGGATCTATGCAAACCAATTTACATATTTTTCAACCAATGTATCTAAACCAATGTATATATCTGAACGGATGTATTCAAACCGATGTATATATCTCAACCAATACATCCCAACCAATGTATATATTTGAACCGAAATATATATCTGAATGGATGTATTAAAACCAATGTATATATTCAAACCAATGTATCTGAACCGATATAAATATCTGAACCAATGTATATATTTACAAACCAATCTTTTTCCTGAACGCCCCTCATAATATATATATATATATATATATATATATATATATATATATATATATATATATATATATACAGATATATATACAGATATATATATATATATATACAGATATATATATAAATATATATATATAAATAGATAGATATGACAACAACACTCATATCAATAACAAAACAATTACATTAACAATCCTCTTACGTTATTTTTAAAATGTTTGCTTTTCTTTTTCATAACTTCTTTAACACACTACTTCTCCGCTGCGAAGCGCGGGTATTTTGCTAGTATATATATATATATAAAAATATGTGTGTGTGTGTGTATATATATATATATATATATATATATATATATATATATATATATATATATATATATATATATAGTCACACATGTGCGATTAGGAAGCAGTCAAAGAGCCTAAAGGTGAGTGAAACATCGCGAGATAGAGGGTTGTCACGTGGTACTTACCCAAATCTCTTTTGATCAACAGAAACCTGAAGAAAAATAATCCTCCACTTCAGGGTTCCAAAATGGCCGCGACGACGCCACTTCCAGTCAACCATGATGACGCCACTCCGCCCATCAATTCACCTCACTTCCGTCCAGTCATAATGATGCTGTTTCCGGTTCCTGTTTTCAACGCCACTTCCTGCCAACCATTTCCTGTACCATAATCCTTTTCTGTATAAAGCCGCCATTTTGGTTAAAGAAAACTGTTCACTGTTTTATATTTGAGACTCTAAATGACTTACATTCATTATTGTCTGGGCGACAATATATGGGGACGGTCCCCAAAACTTTGTTTTTGTTTGTGCTGTATTCTTTGGGGAAGAATAATCATCACAATATATATGTGTGTATGTATATATATATATATATATATATATATATATATATATATATATATATATATATATATATATATATATATATATATATATATATATATATATATATATATATATATATGTATATATATATATATATATGTATATATATATATATATATGTATATATATATATATATATGTATATATATATATATATATATGTATATATATATATATGTATATATATATATATATATATATATATATATATGTATATATGTATATATATATGTATATATATATATATATGTATATATGTATATATATATGTATATATATATATATATATGTATATATGTATATATATATATATATATATATATATATATATATATATATATATATATATATGTATATATGTATATATATATATATATGTATATATATACAGTGGAGGAAATAATTATTTGACCCCTCACTGATTTTGTAAGTTTGTTCAATGACAAAGAAATGAAAAGTCTCAGAACAGTATCATTTCAATGGTAGGTTTATTTCAACAGTGGCAGATTGCACATCAAAAGGAAAATCGAAAAATAACTTTAAATAAAAGATAGAAATTGATTTGCATTTCATTGAGGGAAATAAGTTTTTGAACCCCTACCAACCATTAAGAGTTCTGGCTCCCACAGAGTGGTTAGACACTTCTACTCAATTAGTCACCCTCATTAAGGACACCTGTCTTAACTAGTCACCTGTATAAAAGACACCTGTCCACAGAATCAATCAATCAAGCAGACTCCACACTCTACAACATGGGAAAGACCAAAGAGCTGTCCAAGGATGTCAGAGACAAAATTGTAGACCTGCACAAGGCTGGAATGGGCTACAAAACCATTAGCAAGAAGCTGGGAGAGAAGGTGACAACTGTTGGTGCGATTGTTCAAAATGGAAGGAGCACAAATGACCATCAATCGACCTCGCCTGGGCTCCACGCAAGATCTCACCTCTTGGGTGTCAATGGTTCTGAGAAAGGTGAAAAAGAATCCTAGAACTACACGGGAGGAGTTAGTTAATGACCTCAAATTAGCAGGGACCACAGTCACCAAGAAAACCATTGGAAACACATTACACCGCAATGGATTAAAATCCTGCAGGGCTCGCAAGGTCCCCCTGCTCAAGAAGGCACATGTGCAGGCCCGTCTGAAGTTTGCCAATGAACACCTTAATGATTCAGAGAGTGACTGGGAGAAGGTGCTGTGGTCTGATGAGACCAAAATAGAGCTCTTTGGCATTAACTCAACTCGCTGTGTTTGGAGGAAGAAAAATGTTGCCTATGACCCCCAAAACACCGTCCCCACCGCCAAGCATGGGGTGGAAACATTTTGCTTTGGGGTGTTTTTCTGCTAAGGGCACAGGACAACTTAATCGCGATTAACGGAAAATGGACGGAGCCATGTATCGTGAAATCCTGAGCGACAATCTCCTTCCCTCTGCCAGGAAACTGAAAATGGGTCGGGATGGGTGTTCCAGCATGACAATGACCCAAAACATACAGCAAAGGCAACAAAGGAGTGGCTCAAGAAGAAGCACATTAAGGTCATGGAGTGGCCTAGTCAGTCTCCGGACCTTAATCCAATAGAAAACCTATGGAGGGAGCTCAAGCTCAGAGTAGCACAGAGACAGCCTCGAAACCTTAGGGATTTAGAGATGATCTGCAAAGAGGAGTGGACCAACATTCCTCCTAAAATGTGCGCAAACTTGGTCATCAATTACAAGAAACGTTTGACCTCTGTGCTTGCAAACAAGGGTTTTTCCACTAAGTATTAAGTCTTTTTTTGTTAGAGGGTTCAAAAATTTATTTCCCTCAATGAAATGCAAATCAATTTTTATCTTTTATTTAAAGTTATTTTTCGATTTTCCTTTTGATGTGCAATCTGCCACTGTTGAAATAAACCTACCATTGAAATGATACTGTTCTGAGACTTTTCATTTCTTTGTCATTGGACAAACTTACAAAATCAGTGAGGGGTCAAATAATTATTTCCTCCACTGTATATGTATATATATATATGTATATATATATGTATATATATGTATATATGTATATATATATATATATATGTATATATGTATATATGTATATATATATATATGTATATATGTATATATGTGTGTGTGTGTATATATATATATATATATATATATATGTATATATGTGTGTGTGTATATATATGTATATATATGCTTTGGTTGTTCCGTATGATTACATGATACTTCAAGTGTGCAAAGTTCAATTATTGGTTGTGGCAGCTTTTCTATTTACAAAATAGTAGTTAAACTGGAGCATTTCAATGATAATAAAGCAAATAACTTACTGAGCAATGTTGGGTCTTTAATTTCTACCAAACTCTAACCCAAGTTGCCAACAAAGATTGGAAGTGTTCACAAGAATATTAATAATTTTTTCTCAGTGCCTAATGAGGGCCCAGCTACCATTGGTGGTTATTAAAATGAAAACAGGAGGCAAGCAAGGTGCCTTGAAATGAAACAGTCTGAGTAGCAGGCTTTATGGGAACAGACTTGAGCGCCAGGCAAGAAAGGTTGAGATATATGAGGATACCAAGCAGAAATGTTGGATGAATGCTGAGGGTACACGTAAGGCAACAATGACTAAGGCACATGAGGAAACCAAGCAGAGCTTTAAGAGCAATGCTGCATATACAGCAAGACAGGTTGTTCCTTGCAATGATCCTGAAGAGAGATTTAGGAGGAATGCTGCAGGTACATGTAGGGTAAGAGAGGTTGAGCCACAAGTAGATACCGAGACAAAGCTTAGAGACATACAAAAGAATCAGGCTTTATCTTAAAGGATTCAACACAGTGGATCTTGTGACAAGTTTGGGTATCTGCTTTCATTCATACATCAGAGGAGGCAGCACAGAACTTTGATAAGGTGGTGGTGAAATAGTACAGTATATCTGCCTCTGTCAGTGTTTGCACATGGCCAGCTATATGTGGCTCTATTAAGAGTCAAGGGTAGAGAAGATATGAAGGTGATGATAGCTGGGGAGGAATGTAACATTGATATAAGAAATATAGTGTATAGAGAAAGAAGTACTATAGAGTTAGAAGTAGAACAAAGGTGGGTGGGCATGCAGGGCAGGGGATGTGGTAGCAGTGAAGTTTGGAGTCATTTATGTTACAGTTTTACATTGATTAGTCTCATACAAAACTAATTATACATTGTGTACCTGAAAATATTATTAATATAGTTTTTTATTTAAATTAAACTTTTTTAAATGTGTTATCAACTAAATAAAATTTTTTACTAAGTATCCATATTAATCATTTGAAAATGTAGTTATATTTACAGCAACAATTATCAGTTTAAGAAGATTAATTCTTACTTTTATCAGTCATATCATTTACTCTATTACCTGTGTGTGTGTGTGTGTATATATATATATATATATATATATATATATATATATATATATATATATATATATATATATATACCTGTATATATATATATATATATACCTGTATATACAGTGATCCCTCGCTATATCACGCTTCAACTTTCACGTCTTAACTCCATTGTGGATTTTAAATGTAAGCATATCTAAATATACATCACAGATTTTTCTCTGGTTCGCGGATTTCTGCGGACAATGGGTCTTTTAATTTAAAGTACATGCTTCCTCAGTTTGTTTGCCCAGTTGATTTCATACAAGGGATGCTATTGTTTGCTTTTCTCGGTCTTTCTCTGACATTCTCTCTGCCTGACGAGGGGGTGTGAGAAGAGGGGCTGTTTGCCTAGAAGATATGGACGCTCCTCTAAGAAATGCTGCTTTATTGCGGTGGCCCAAAAGCACGTATTGATTTTTTGATTGTTTGCTTTAATCTCGCTCTCTCTCTCTGACGTTCTCTGCTCCTGACGGAGGGGGTGTGAGCAGAGGGGCTGTTTGCACAGTGGCTGTTTGCTTAGAAGATACGGAGGCTACTCTAAAAAATGCTGAAAGACTACCTTCACATTGCTCCCTTCTTTGCGGCTGCTTTATCGCGGTGCTCATACTTAAAAGCCCAACAGCATGTATTGATTTTTTGATTGTTTGTTTTTCTGTCACGCTCTCTTTATCTCTCTGACATTCTCTTCTCCTGACGGCGCTTGTTTGAAGAGAAGATATGTTTGCATTCTTTTAATTGTGAGAAAGAACTGTCATCTCTGTCTTGTAATGGAGCACAGTTTAAACTTTTGACTAAAGGGTGTTATTTCATGTCTAGAGGGCTCTAATAATGTTAACAGTGTGGGAGAGTTTATAAGGGCTTAAAATATATAAAAATAACCATACAAACATATGGTTTCTACTTGCGGATTTTCACCTATCGCGGGGGGTCTGGAACGCAACCCCCGCGATCAAGGAGGGATTACTGTATATATACAGGTATATATATATATATATATATATATAGGAAGTGATTCAGAGTGCTACAAGTGAATTTTAAAATATACCAGAAACAACATGAAATGTTAAGTTGGTTACAGCTGTTTATTCACAACCAAATTGTATAATTAGGTCTTTTTCAAGTCAACTAGAAATCAAATATGAGCCGTTTTCATTATCACTTTTCATATGTATGATTAGACATTCTGGCACTGATTAAAAATAAATAAATAAATCCACATTTAAAAAACATTGCTTGTTACTGAGCATCTTGCAGGAGCATATGCTTTAGCAAACAGTGGAAATGTTTTGATGAGGGATAGTTCTTGGCAGACTCTGAATTTGAGGTCTGTGTTCACAGTATGTGTGTGGGCTGGTATTACAGCCATCAAGGGAAAAAGTGTCAAACAAAATGGAGCAAATAAAACAAATGCTGAAATTATAAATATATATAATATATATATATATATATATAGTATATATAATAATTATTATATATAATAATTATTATATATATAATATTTTTTTTTTATCCATTACAGCACTGTGTGACTTTTTTTAACTTGTCTATTCATCCCCTCCTTTATTTTTGTAATCCACCATTTACAGACGTGTGCTGTCCTAACAATATTGGGTTTGATACAGCAAACAACTCTGCAAAGGACACCAGTGCAAACTCAGACAACTCATCCACACTCTTTTGGATGAGACTAATATGAAGTTACCACTTAACATCACCACCCTTTAAAAAGTGGAAGGTGGTTTACACCAGAGAAACCGTAGAAAACCCAGATGGGAAATGGGATGTTTATGCAAACACCTGACAGACGCTGCCTAGGTAAGCATTTGAACTCTTGAGCTGGAGCTATGAGGCAGCAGTGTTAACCGTTTCACCATCCCACGTTTTAAGCACTTTTTAAATGTAAAGAATTATTATTATTTTGTTTTTGCATTCCAGAGTGTCCCCTAATTCACTGTGTTGTGAAAGCACTATATGAAAAAAGTCCTTTTAACTGAATGATCTGTGCTGATCGGTGATCAAGTGAGCCACTCCACCTGTCCATTTATACCACTTGAAAGGTGTCCTTATTCCTATTTACTTACTGTATGCATTATTCAGTTTGTAATATTTGAGATGTATTAATAATTGTGTTGATGCATATTTATTAATAATGCTTGTTTTAAGCATATTATAATGCCTTATGATCCACAGTCCCAGGGAACTACTTTGGCAATGAAATTTTGAGAACTTGTGTGGTATCTGCATGAGTCATTCTCTTTTTGTATTTGAAAGTATAACTAGTGATATTTTCATTGAAAGTATATTTATTTATCATAGCACTGCCATGTTATAATGTGTTTTCTTCCCAGGAATCACCATATTGTTACTTGGTTGAATGGGTGCTCCTATATTATATGTAACAGTGACCCCAATTGCTGGTCAGAAAGTTTGTGACTAATTTTATGATGACACTCCTATAAAAGATGGTGGCGCACTGAGCAGTTTGTCCAGTCTTCAGACTGAAAATTAAAGATAGCTGAAGAACTTGTGCTTGCAAGGGATGGCTAACCAGTTAGTTTTAGTGTTTTTACTTCTGTTCTGCATCTGACATTGTGCTTTGGTTTCATTTTTGTTTTCCAGTTTTTACATTCTCTGACCTCTGAGTTCTTATCAGACATTCTCCTGGCAGGTAGTGTATCAGCTTGTGATGCAGCCAGTGAGAATGGACTCTACTGGGCCTCGATAGACATTAGAGAAAACAGATGGAGAAATCTGAGCTTTTCTTCAGACATGTGAGAAAGTAGATTTTTGAGAAAAGACTAAATAAGTTGAGTCCACATCAGTTGATAGCCCTGATGACCCTTTTCTGAGGATCCCCTTCGATGTAAATGAGAGTGTGGTCTGCCTTCTGCTTACTGACAGCTATGACCAGCCCCTTGGTTTGATGACAATAAGAATCAGATTGTTGTTCTGGCTCACTTCGGCAGCACATATACTAAAATTGGATCGATACAGAGAAGATTAGATTGTTGTTCTGGCACCATTGAGTCAGCAGGTAGACCTCTTCTCTGCAAGGTGTCACATCATCATTAATGCTGAGGTCTGTAGTAGTGGTATCATTCGCAAATTTAATAATAAAGTTGGAGCTTTGTCACCCCAGATAGTCAGAAATGAAGTGCAGAAGGCGACATGTGTGCCTGAAACATCCATTAAATTCCGAGGACACCTTGCCACAATATTTCTGAAAAGGATATTTAATGATTACATCCATCAGTCCGGGGATGTGTGAAGTATAAACCTGGCCTTAGGTATGAGATATGTGGAAAGATTAAAATAGCTGAGCCTTTTTAGTTTAAGCAAATATAGATTAAGAATTAACTTGACTGAGGTGTATAAGATTGTGAAGATAATATAGTGGGTCGAGACTGTTACTTTAAAACGTGTCCAACAAGAACACGGGACACAGTTAGAAGCTTTTTTAATGGTAAATTTTGTAGGAACATTAGGAAGGTCTTCTTCATGCAAAAAACCATAGGCACATGGAATAAATTACCAAGTAGTGTGGTAGAGTTTAGGACTTGATGCACATTTGAATCTCAATTTAATGTTATTCTGGACAAATTAGGTTGATACGATCGGCAAGCTTTGTTGGGATGAATGACCCATTTTCTTCAAATTATTTATTTAAAAAATTCTATCCTGCGTAATTGCCTCCAGTCTGCAGTCATTTAGACAGTCCACTTTTGTTGTTAATCAAAACTAAATAAAATACTTGCATTATTATTGTTTAAAGCACTTTCCGATTATAAATTCTTTTCTCTTTTTGTTTTTTGGCTTTGGTGGCATGATCTATTCTGGTTACAGATTTATTCTGTATGCTTCAACTCATGTCGTAACCTTTGTTTATTTAATTCCTGTACTCCTAATTATGAAATTTACTAGTTATTACACATATCCATTTTCTTATTTCATTTTACTTTATACTGCTGCATCCCTGCAACAACATTTGTGGATTCATTTCTAAAATAAATGGCCTATTTGCATTCCAATTTAATGAAATTACAATTGTATCCAACTTTAAAAAGATATTTGTGTGTATATATAGAGATATCCTAAAAATAAAATAAAAGATTTGGAAGGATAGTCATGGTAATGATAACCATTCTCATAACAATTTTGAAAATAATTTTCTTAGATGGCCTTACAGCATGTGTAGTGAAAGTGTTGTGGGAAAAACCTTTAATAATTGTCTGATGTGTTCTAAACCCTTATTTATGAGAGCTCGAGCTTCCCAAGGTCCTATTATATGTGGATGCAGAAAATATTTTTGATAGAGCTGAATTGGGGATATTTGTTTAGTTTCTGATCCAATATATTTGTGTTTTGATCATTTTAATACATTCTATCCCAGGTGCTTTCATTATCATAAGCAGTATAAATTCTTTTTTTTTTAATCATTTTATTGATTTTATTGAAATCACACAACATTCCATACAAAGAGATCAATTTTACAAGAATAGGATTGAAAACAAATCAACTCCCACCCCTGAGTAAAACTTAAAACCTAGTAAAAATAAGTAAATAGTTAAATTAATAAGTGAATATAGATTAATTGAGAAAAAAAAGGAAATGTGGAGAGAATCTGCTTCCTCAGTGCTTTAAAAGCTTATTCTAAAATGTTATTGATTAGATCCTGCCAGGTTTAGAAAAAATTCTGTACAGATCTTCTAAGTGAGAATTAGATTTTTTCCAATTTCAAATAATATATAACATCAGTTACCCACTGACTTAACAGAGGAGAGTTAAGATTCTTCCAGATTAGCAGATTAGATTCTGTGCCAATAGTGTAGTAAAGGCAATCACAGTTTGTTTGTCCTTCTCCACTTTAAGCCCATCTGGAAGTACACCAAACACAGCTGTTAGTGGGTTAGGAGAGGTTGTGATACCAAGGCTATCTGAAAGGCATTTAAAAAGTTTGGTCCAGAATGAAGTTAATTTGGTGCAGGCCCAAAACGTGTGACCCAGTGAGGCTGGAACTTGATTGCAGTGTTTGCAGGTTGGATCTTGCCCTGGAAACATTTTGGACAATGTTAAACGAGACAGATGTGCTCGATATATAATTTTGAGTTGAATAATTACATGCTTTGCATATAAGGAGCTCGAGTGAATTCTCTGCATTCCACCTTCCATTCCTTTTCTGAGATGTTGAGTAAGAGATCATTTTTCCACTGTCCTCTTGGATCTTTGAAAGGGAGGGACTGTAAAATGGTTTTATATATTGCAGAAATGCTGTCGAAGTCCTTAAAACTGAGCAATATTTTTTTCAGCATAGAGGGAGGTGGGAGGTGAGGAAAATTGGGCAGGTTCTGTTTAACAAAGTTTCTAATTTGAAGATAGTGCTAGAAATGTGTTGCTGGAAAGTTAAATTTAGAATGTAATTGTTCATAGGATGCAAAGACGTTATCTATGTACAGATCTCTAAGTGATTTAACTACAAATGTTTTCCAGACATTTAAAACGGCATATGTTTACGAGGAACGAAAAAGGTTGTTCTCGTGCAGAGGTGCCACCGATAAAAGATTCCCTATCTTAAAATGTTTCCTATATTGGTTCCATATTCTGATTGAGTGAAGCACAATTGGGTTGTTAGTATATTGGTGATAACTTGCATTTATTGGGGCACAAAGCACAGAATATGAAGAGGTACTTCAGGATTTTATTTCTATTGCATACCAAGCCTGTATATGTTCATCTATTTGTGTCCATGTCCAGGAGGTATTTATAGTTTTGTATGTTTGCTGCCCAGTATTAAAATTGAAGTTAGGCAGAGCCATGCCACTTTCTGCCTTTGGCCCTTGTAGGGTCACTCTTTGGATACGTGGATGTTTTGAATTCCAAATAAATGTGGTTATGGTTGAATCTAATTTCTTGAAAAATGATTTATTGATGTATATTGGGATGTTTTGAAATAAAAAGAGAAGCTTAGGGAGGATATTCATCTTAATAATGTTAATTCTTCCAGCTAAAGTGAGATGAAGGGTTGATCATCTATGCAAGTCTTGCTTAATTTTTTCCGTACAGATGGCAAAATTTTGTTGATAAAGAGCTTTATGTTTACTTGTGATGTTTACCCCAAGATATTTAAACTGATCTGCAATGATAAAAGGCAAGGTATCCAATCTAATATTGTGTGCTTGAGAATTCAGTTGAAAGAGCACACTTTTATTCAAATTAATTCTGAGACCATAAATCTTTTGAAATTCTGTTAGTGCTATTAGGACTGCTGGCACAGTATTTTGTGGGTCTGATATATACAGTACCATATCATCTCCATATAGAGAAATTTTCTGCTCAAGTCCTTCTCTGATAATCCCCTTTATCTCATAAGCATTTTGACAGCGAATTGCCAGTGGCTCAATGACGATTGCAAAAAGTAGTGGTGACAAGGGGCATCCTTGTCTGGTACCACGTTCTAGTTTAAAGTAGTCTGAATTAATGTTGTTAATACAAACTGAAGCTTCTGGATTGGTATACAGTAGTTTGATCAATGCACAAATTTTTGAGCCAAACCCAAATTTCTCCATTGTAGTGAAAAGGTAGTTCCATTCAATCATATCAAATACTTTTTCTTCATCCAAGGATAATAAAATCTTTAGGATGTTTGACTTTGCGGGTGAATATATTACATTAAACAGGCGTCGAAGATTGGAAGCCAAGTGTCAGCCTTTAATAAATCCAGTTTGATCTTGTGATATAACCGAAGGCAGCACTTTCTCCATCCTTCTTGCTAGGACTTTATAGAGTATTTTAACATCATTATTCAGAAGTGAAATTGGTCTGTATGATACACATTGTAATACGTCCTTATTATGTTTAGGAAAGACGGTGATTAATGCTTGCCGAAAGATTTGAAGTAGAATTTTATTGTCTCTAGCTTCTGTGAATGTTGCTAATAGGAGGGGAGCTAGCTGAGTGGAGAACGTCTTATAAAATTCGGCAGGGTAGCCATCAGGGCCTGCTGCTTTCCCACTCTGAAGTGACTTTATAGTATCTAATAATTCTGATAGTGCCAATGGTTTATCCAGTTCCTCTGCACTAAGAGTATCTATCTGTGGTATCTCTAATGCATCCAGAAATGCATTAGATTGTGTCTTGTCTTCTTTAAACTCAGTAGTATATAAGGATTTATAGTACTCTCTAAATGTGTGCATTATATTTTTATGGTCAATTTTGTCTCCGTTTGTGTTGGTGATTGCCTGGATTGTACTGCGAACTTCTTGCTTGCGGATTTGTTGAGCTAAAAGCTGATTTGCTTTCTCTTCATGTTCATAGTAATGATGTCTTGATTTATAAATAAGTTCTTCAGTTTCTTTAGTTGTCAAGAGGTTGAGTTCTGAATGCAGAGCCTGCCTTTTCCTATGAAGAGCCACACTTGGACACCTGCCATGTTCTTGGTCTGTTCTAGTAATTTTGCTGGTTAGCTTTGATACCTGCATGGTTTCCAATTTATTTCTGTGAGAAAAATATGAGATAATCTGTCCTCTTAAAAAGGCCTTCAGGGTTTCCCAGATTATTCCTGCAGAGACCTCTGAGGATGTATTTATCTCTAGAAAAAAACTGATTTGTTTTGATATAAATTCTGTAAAGTTCTCGTCTGCTAATAAAAGTGGGTTAGGACGCCATCTGCGAGATGAGTATGTGGGGCATAATGATTGTAGCTCCATGATCAGAGGGGCATGGTCGGAAATCACAATATCATCATACTTGCAGGATTTAATAATAGGCAAGATATGGTTATCTACAAAGAGATAATCAATTCTCTAGTAGCAATGATGCACTGGTGAGTAGAACAAATATGTTCTTGAGTTTGGGTTTAGAAATCTCCAGGGGTCTGATAAGTTTTGGTCAGTTACAAACTGTGTAATTGTCTTTGCAGTGTTAGATGTCATCGCCCCCATGACAGGAGACCTATGTAGGTCTGGATTTAAAACACAATTAAAATCTCCAGCCATTATAATTTTATGAGTGTTCACATTGGGAATGGATGCAAATACATTTTGGATGAAGTCCCTATCATCCACATTGGGTGCATAAACATTTATCAAAATCACTTTACAATTAAACAAATTACCCATGACTATCATGTATCTCCCTTCAGAATCATAATCAACATCTGATACTACAAATGAGACTGTTCTATGGATAAGAATTCCCACACCTCTAGTTTTTTTTGTAAAGCTAAAATGGAACATTTGGCCAGTCCATTCTTTTTGCAGCCGGAACTGATCCTAAGTGGGTCTCCTGTAAAAATACTATTTTAGCGTTTAGACCTATTAGGTGAAAAAATACTTTCTTTCTTTTTAATTCGTGATTCAGGCTTTAACATTCCAGCTCACAAAGTTAACTGTCCCATCTTGGAGACATTGATTCTGAATTTTTGATGCAATTTTGTAGTCTTAACTGAAAGTGAGACAGCTTTGACCTTAATTTCCAATTTTCCCAGGGGTTATTGCCATGCATTCTATTGTTACATTGGTAATTATAAGGATTAAAAGGATAGATTAGAGATAGCTTGCTCTCTTTCTCTCCTCCCCTAGTCTCCCCACCCACCCGTTTTGCCTCCCCATGTGAGGCTGGACCCCACTTCACAAAGTCCCAGTCCTCTGAGATACCTAAAGACAGAGCATGTCCAAAACAAAACAAGCCCCCCAGCAGCAGTGTATGAGGATTAAAATTAAGATATCTATTGGCGATGCAGTCTAAATACTATAAGCATAAAAAAAACCATGATTTAAAGTCCTCTCCAAATATTTTGTAGAATAGTTCAGCTGTAAATTTCACTGGGTTTGGACTTTCACGATTCTCAGGTGGACCTTCGATTCTAATATTATTCCTTCTGCATCCATCTTCCAGAGCAGCAAATCTGCCTCTGAGTTCTATGCATTCAGAATTCGCAGCTGTTGCTTTTCCATCAGTGGTGGATGCTAAATTTTCGGCTGTTTTAATTTGAGTCGTGAATGTCTGATTAATGTCTTCCAGCTGATCAGCAAGTGCTCTTAATGTAGATGCATTTTTCTGAATGTGCTCCTCAATTTTTTCCAGCATACCTTTAAAGGCTGCCTCAAAGCGATTATATACACGTTTCTCAGACTCTTTATTATCTTGCCGCAGCTCCTGCCGCAGCTTCTCCCTTATCTTCTTGCTTGTCTTGAGCATAACATTTATACCATTTATTTCTTTCTTTTTGTCTATCTTTATCACTTGCTTGAGCTAAACGATCATTACCTTCAGTTTGGACAGATCATTTCTGCTTTCGTGCACCATAGATGAAGCAGCAAGCTCTACTGCAGCCAATGTTACCGGCTCGCAAGGAGTAGATGAAAGCGCGGACTGCAAGGCCTTTTCCAGTTTCAAGTGATCTTCTGGAATCGGCGAGCTATTGTGACCTGCATCACTTGCACATTCGCTTCCATTTTCACTCTTAACTGGAGATGATGAAGCGAACCGTGGTCCTGAGAAGTCTGGGCTTTCGCCTGTCTGTTCCAGGTCAGTCTCTGAAAGGCCGTACCTTGAATTTGGACTTGGACTTCCCTGTCTAGGCTTGGATTGTAGCCTTAGGTTTCTTTTCCGTTTCTTTCTGAGCCCCTTTTTTACCGGTCATGTTTATATATGCTTCAATATACTATAATAGAACCCTTGGGTTGGGTAAATACAGGATACCTTGGAATAATAAGAAATAATACAGCTGCTAACGGAGCTCCGCTTCAGACGTCCATCTCCCACATTGGACGAGACCAACTTCTGACTAAATCATACCAGAATGCACCCCATATATTGTAGGTCTGTTCATATGCAACTGCAAAAAGCATTGGTGATACTGAATCTGTATTTTATATAAAACTTTTTGCAGTGATGCTACTACAAGGCTCTTCACAAGCAAACATTCAGCATATATATTTTTGTTACTTTTCATTTACTCCTTATAAGAATGGCAGCCATAAAGGAACTAACCTCCTTATATTGGTCAACAAGGGTGCACAAGATGTGAATCCATTATGTTACCTTCAGTGAAAAGCCAGACTAGTCACTTAAACAAAATAATCTCAACTGACTAAAGTCCAGTTTCTATTTTACATACAGGCAAGCTGCCAACATGAATTGATCATAAGTTAAAGCAGAGAAAGAAAGGTATTCCGTGGTGCTGTATAATTGTGAACTATGCAAGCTCACCAGAGAACAGACCCTTGCGCAGATGTTTAACCCCCAAATAAGATTGTTAATGATACAAAAACGTATTAGTCATTTTTGTAGTTTATAGCTACACGTCTTTGTGTATGACACAAGACCAGGTAATGTCATTGACATCTTTTTTCTTTTGTAAAGCCTGTGGCAATGTGAATCTGTCTTCGGAACAGTTGTAAGTAGAATATCATAGTAATGGTCACTGCTAAGGGTCACACTGTGTGTGATGCTTAACATCTTTGACTTGCAGCCTCCAAATGACGCAAGCACTTCTGACTCATGGGGTTTTACTTCACTATTGTCAGTTGAATTTCTCCTTGGCTTAAAACAGTTATTTTTCACTTGAATGGAAAACAGGAGTGTGGAACAACTCATGGCAAGGATGCACTCCATTATATTAAAACACAGGTGATCCAGCAAGCAAATGTGTTGTATAAATTTGCTGACACAATTTAGTTAAGCTACAGAGGATTTTAAACACAATCTTCAAGTCTATATAACACTCAAGGCATCAAGCGAGGTGGTGAACTTTCATCTGCTTTATTCATAATAAGTTTTATAAAAATATTTCCTTTATTGTAATTAAAGGTTGTGGTGGATTGCCGGCATTTCACTCCGGCCCTCAACCCCAGGCCGCCAGGAGGAGCTCTCCCGACAGCATGATCATGCCCCGAGTTCCAGCAGGGCATCATGGACTATGTAGTGTTTGTACACAGCCCTGCTGGATACCTTGGGGGCCACCAGGCGTCGCTGTAGGGGGGCTCGTAGGCTCTTATGTGCCCTATGACCCGGGAGTGCGTCACGGTCACATGACAGGAAGAAACAACGTGCTCCCGGGTTGAAGAAAGGGACTATTTACCCTGACCCGGAAGGAATAAGGACTTGTGGACTGTTGGGCAGGAACACCTCCGGGTCAGGGAATATAAAAGGACTGTGGGAGCTCCCAGACGATGAGCTGAGTTGGGAGGCAGGGTGGCTAAGTGTCTGGGAGTGGAGGATTGGTTTATTGTATTTGTGATTTATTATTGGAGAATTGTGGAGAGGAGCGTGCTTTGTGCACATAATTATTATTATTAGGACTTTTATCTGGTGTCTGACGTGTGGTCCGAGGGTACAAGGGTGCGAGAAAGCACTTAATTCTGTCACAAGGTTCATACAAGGAAACCCCGCTGCTCTTCATCTTTAAATAGGAAAGACAACAATGAAACATCCATGACAACAACGGCAGTGATTCATCCATCCATCCATTTTCTAACCCGCTGAATCCAAATACAGGGTCACGGGGGTCTGCTGGAGCCAATCCCAGCCAACACAGGGCACAAGGCAGGAACCAATCCTGGGCAGGGTGCCAACCCACCGCAGGACACACACAAACACACCCACACACCAAACACACACTAGGGCCAATTTAGAATCGCCAATCCACCTAACCAGCATGTCTTTGGATTGTGGGAGGAAACCGGAGCGCCCGGAGGAAACCCACGGAGAACATGCAAACTACACGCAGGGTGGACCCGGGAAGTGAACCCGGGTCTCCTAACTGCGAGGCAGCAGTGCTACCACTGCGCCACCGTGCTGCCCGCAGTGATTCATAAAATAAATAAATAGGGTGACATAGATGAGTTAATGAAATGCTGGTTCTTTAATGGCATTTTATGGTTCTTTACTGGGTTATGTGGTTCCTTGTTGAATTATTGCCTCACAAAGCACCATTTTAGGCTAGCGAGGGTTCTTTGCACATGAAGTTGGTTCTTTGTGCTTTGAAACAAATTCTAATATGTAGATATAAAATTGAAATCTTTAATGTTTGATAGGCTGTCTAGCAGAATACTAACAGATTAAGAAAATCTGAAAATAGCCTGTCGTACTGAATGTTGCAAGAGTCCCTTTAAAATCATCTCCCAGATCTGTTACCATCTATTCATGGTTATTTACTGTATGGAGCCTGAGACGGATCAAAGTAAATAAAGGGTGTTTCTGGAACCTTCATGTAGATGGGGCTTTTAGCAACCAAAATGGTTCCTCTTTGGCATTGCTCTGAAGAACCACTCTGGCCCCTTTATGTTTACGATTGTAGATCATGACAATGGGACTTTTAGGGTGAAATTCACAAAACCCACAAAGTCCATGAAAACCAAATGCTTTTAAACCAAAGTCCATATTTTTCAAGCATCTCAGAGTAGCAAAGCAGTTGTAACTAATTCAAAAAATCAAATTTGATACAAATAGAAATGTGATACAAATTTGGTCCAACTGTTAGGAGTTGGAGTAAAAGCATTTTATTAGTTTTCCTAATTTAGGAAACTACTGTACTTCTGACTTCACCATAATGTAGGAGAACTCATAAACTGTCCAAACTTGCTAGGAGCGGCCAAAAAAATGGCATTCGGGCAATGATTGACATGCATATCCTGGCAAAGGTGGAGTGTTTTGGAAACACTAGACAAGAATGAACTCGTAAAAAGATATTAACTTGTAGAAAGAGAATAATATTTATAACAAATCTTGTACGTTATGTGACTGATTCATCTATGCAGAGAAGCCATGTGCTGTCAGCTGAAATTAAAGTGTTGTGTTTTTTGGCCACAGGGGAATATAGGTTTTCAGTAAAATTCAATAATTTTGGTATATTACAACCAACCATTTCTCGAATTTTAGATCAAACTTTGAATATCCTTAAAACCAGTGATACAATATGCAGATTTATAGGTTTCTCCCATGACTCCATGTGAGATCATTTTAAAGCAAGCTGCATTCTTGCAAATCATTCTGCATATAATCTTTGCCTCAAGTGCAGTTGAGCAAATATAAGTGAAATGCTCGCAATATCACATTATCACCTCATAGGTGATCATGGATACAAACAGTATTGTAGCCTGCATATTATTCTGAAGATAAGAGGGGCTGGATGGATGGATTGCTGGTGGAATGTCTCACAGGTTTGTTGAGCTCTGCACTTTACAAGCCTCCATTGTGTGTTTCACTTGTGTTACAAGTCCAGAAAGGTTCAAAAAGGCAGGTGGAGATGGCTGAAGGCTTTGGATAAATAGAGCCACACAGCAGATAAATGGGAATAATGAAGAGAGGCACAGCACATGGCTCTCTGGAAGACGATCAAGAATACTGGGAAGAGTAAGCACCACTTCAGAAACCGTGCAAGAATAGCTAGAGCTAGTTTCAGTAAGTGTTACTTTACTGGACACTTTCCTTATCCTTCGCAGCAGGAAAGTTATTCTTCTGGAGGTATGACATTGGGTCATTCATTGTTAAAAAAAAAAAGCACGTCTTACTCAGGATTTACTCATTTTCAGTGTGTGTCTCCATGTTTCTATCTCATAATTAAATGTAATTATTAAGAGGGAACAGTTACGTGTAGCTTAGTGCATTATCCTGTATTATTATGTATTCCTCCTCCTTCTACCTCTCCTCCTTCTTTCTTGATGATGATGATGATGATTATTATACAGTACCCTTCTCTCAGCACTTAACAATATGCCAGTACATTTGCCAGAGGTAAACCAGACGTTTCAGGCTTTGAATTCAGCTTGTTGTTCAGCTGAGGTCTTGTCGAAGAATGGGGACTGTGCCGAGGAGTGCGATCTTCTGGATCTCTTTTGCGCTGACTCTGCACAGGAGTTTGGGTTCCACGAGCAGTTGGGCAATCTTGATGTTTCCCAATGCGTCTACGACTACTGGAGCCACTGTTACCCTCATGTTCCACATGCATCTGACTTTAACCTTATTATTAGTACTATTATTATTATCATCTTGGAGGTTAAGCCCTAGTGCTAGTGTCAGAAAACTATAAACTATCATCATGAGTGCTAATTTACAACAAAGGGTGCCATTAAATCGTGGTGTCACTTTTTCTAAAATGTGGCTTCCTACTCCTTGTTGGGAATGGGAGTATTACTCTGAGATAGAACAAATTCTTATTGCAATGCAATTCCCTGGAGTAATTCTGAGTTGCATGATAAATATGGGTAACAGATGCCTAGAAATATGTTAAGGGTAAATTTTGCACAAATGTTACAACGTTTGCCTTCTCACAGAGAACCGGAGACACGTAAAAAGTTACCAAGTAAGGTAATAGTTGTACTTTAAAGCCCTTCAAAAACTATCTTCATGTTATTTTGGAAGAAATTGGGGGATAGGATGTTGTAATGAGGAAGACATACGTTTACAATGGAAACTCAAGTTTCCACTAACAGCTTGAAGATGGGCATATTATGAGTCTAAGTTAAGTGAGTAATGGCCCTGTGATAAATTGGCAACCCATTCGGGGTTCATGTTTGGCATCTCTGCAATACCCCATAGATAGACTTCAGCTCCCCATTTAATGGAAATGCAAGAATAAACACAAAGAACTTAAGAATGAAACTTAGTTTCTTTCAAGAATATAAACTTTCCCAGGTAAATCCTGAGATATTTACAGAAATATTAAGTGCAGTTAAAAATGGTCTTGAATGACTAACATCCCTGTGAAGCAAGGCACAGGAAGCCATTCCACAAATCATGGCCTTCAATTTGCCCTCCAGTTCAACAAATGTTGGAGCATTTCTTTGCCCCGTCTATTTCCTGCACTGCACATATTCCATGATTATCTGTGGGCCAATGAAATAAAGTTAGTCTGCTGATCTGTATGATGAAGGTCAAGGAAATGCACAATTCCTAAAATCAGATTACGAGCTACAGCCCCCAAACACCATTCTAATTAAATGATTTCATTTTTTAATCCGTTTAAAAAGATGATTCACTCGGTCCTTGATTTCATTTTTGCTGGCTCTCCTTTTCTCCTTTCACCTTCCCAATGTGGACTCTTAATCAGATGAACAATAAATAAAGGAAGATCAAATGATCCCAATTTGCTGAGAAAAGGTCTACCCTTTCCTCTTTTTTTCTCTTGGTTTTGCAAGTAAAATCTTTCTTTCTATGTGTGTCAATAATTAATCCAATCTTACTCATTCAGTTTTTATAGCATTTTTTTCTCAGCAAATCTGTCATAAAGCACTTTACAAGAAAATATAGGAACTGCAGCACTCCCTTGAATGTTGAGAGAACAATTGAAATTTTCTTAAGTGCCAGCAGAGGGCAGCCAAATAACATCTTTATAAGTTTATTCTCTGCAATGCTACCTGACTGTTGCCCCAGTCAAACTGCATATGTCTGTGTTTATAAAATAGTATTGAACTGCAATTTTAACATACATTAAATGATCTCTGAATAACAATAGTCCCTTTTGTCCCTTGACTCACATAATATTCTTAATAATTTAAAATACAAAAATATTTCTGATGTGCAATAAACATTCAAGAAAAAATAGAAATGTACTTTGTGTTGTGTCAGCAAGTTTGTGAGCACACTGGGAGAAAAGGACAAGGACAGAAACAGGGTTAAAACCAGGAGATCAAAAAGACACGATAAACAAGCCAAAAGAAGTGACAAAATTCATAGCAAAGGTAAAAATTCAGAAATAACACAACAAAATATGAATTCAGTGAAAGGATGTTTAGAGAAGAGGGTTTTCAATCCGCAACTCAGATGAAGAAATTAACTTTCAGAAATCGTTTAAACCAATTTCTGACGACACAGAAACACAGGCGGTCATCTTAACAATGGGTGTTCAAAATGGCAGCTAAAACAGCGCAAATAAAATTAAACAACTAATAAAGTACAGTAATCCCTTGCTATATCGTGCTTTGACTTTCGCAGCTTCACTCTATCACTGATTTTATATGTAAGCATAACTAAATATATAACGCTGATTTTTCGCTGGTTCTGCAGACAATGGCTCTTTTTACTTCCTATACATGCTTCCTCAGTTGGTTTGCCCAGTTGATTTCATACAAGGGACGCTATTGGTGGATGACTGAGAAGCTAACCAATCAGAGCACGCAGTTAAGTTCCTGTGTGCTGAATGCGGTGTTAACCAGGAAGTCTCGTCTCGCTCATTCAGCATCAACGTGTTTCGCTGTGTAAAGAGTTAACTTTTGTGCTCTTTTGTGTTTATCTTTGTGCATAGTCAAGCCCTTCATTATGGCTCCAAAACGATCTGCTACTGCTTCAGGGCCGTGCCCTAGCGCCAACGGAAGATGTTAACGATTGCCGAAAAGGTAAACATTTTGGATTTATTGAAGGAAGGGAAAAGCTACACCGCTGTAGGACGCCATTACAGCATCAATGAGGCTATGATTCTTTTTATTTAAAACAATTTCAAAACAATTGAGAAAAATGTAAAAAAAATGTTTAAATATTCCAAATCATAACATTTTATTTTATATTTCCTTCCCAATTATAATTATTGTGGAAAAAACATCACAATTTTGTGTCTTTTTTGACAAGATTTAAACGTCTGATTTAAACATTTTCACTAGCTCTTCTTGTTGAGCTGGACAATTTGTACTAACCTGTTGATTAGTTTTCAATGGTGTTCAGATCAGAGTCCGTGATTATTAAATATCTCAGAATTACTCCCATGAATTGCAGAGAACGTCTGACAAGGATAAGAATTTGTCCTACCCCAGAGTAGGACATAAGAAGAAGTTGCGAAGTGTCCTATTGCTAGCATCACTTTCTGCAAGTTAACAGTCATGATAACATTTTGTAGTTTTCCGATACTAACGTTGAAGCTTCACCACAAAGTTGGTAATAATATTATTTATAATAATAATAATAATAATAATAATAATAATAATAATAAATAGTTTACAAAGTAGTAGAAGAAGGAAAAGGAAAGCATTATAAGGTATGATATTGACCTGAGCTGCACGTAATTATTACCATTTTACAGCATCAAGAAAAATAACAAACCCTGAGATGGGATGTTCAGTCTGATAATGGGCATGTGCATTTAACAAGGACTGATTCATAGTCAAACTTTTAGAAGAAGCATCCATGGGAAATGCCTCCTAAAGTAACAATTATGCTGGAACTAGCAATGGATATTCCTGCACTGTTACTGAAGTCCCATTCACTCTCATACCATTTCCAATCATCTACCAGAGTCACATGTCTGTCTGTCTGTTTGAGTGACCACCCCACTATCTTCTGTGATGCTCTATATATCCAATGCTCCGGGAATCTTCGCCTTCCTTCTTGAACCTTTTCCAGCTTGTAACATGGAAAGCGAATGTTCCAGGGGTTCATGGAATGCAGAGCTTGGTGTGATTGTGTAACATTTCCCTGTCAAACACCCATCCTGCCCTGCTTGTCGTAAGGTAATATGCTGGCTACTGTATTATAGTTGAAATGTGTGTGTTCATCCACACTTGGGGCAATGGCTTTTTTTTGTGCATGCTGATTTGCACGAAGGCAGCTTGCTCTAGCCTTACCTCTTGTGGAGTCATGGGGAAAAAAATCCAAATATTTCTTCACTTGGTATAAGTGCATTTAAAGTTTGGCGCAAAATTCGGGAAATGGTTGGTTGTGACATTCACAAATCATTGATATTGCAAAGCTGCATTTTTGTCTGTGGCCAAATGGTGTAATTATCAACACATTACTTTCAGGCAACACCTCATGGGTTCTCTGGATAAATGGATTGATCTGTAAAGTACATGAAAATTACAATGTTGCAAATTATATTCCATATCTGTCAAATCAGTATATTTTTATTAGTTCATTGCAAATTCATTGCTGTTCTGGTGTTTCTAAGATATTCAACCTTTTTTGGGTTGTGTCTACCAAACTTTTCCTTAACGCCATTTTTTGGCAGCTTCTAGCTAGTTTGGATAGCTCATAAGATCTCCTAAATCCTGGTGAAATTAAAAGTAGTTTCCTAAATTAGAAAAATTATTAAAATGCTTTTAATAAAATTAATCAATGACTTTGGCTTTCTACACAAGATCTCCGGATGAGGGTTCCATCATGGAAGTTAGAACCTCGTTATACCAGATCATGCAAAATTATGAAAAAATCAGAACCAGTTCCTTATAAACTTGCTCTGCGTACACATTCCATCTTCATTTTGCCATTCATGTTTCTGTATTAAATCTGGTTATACAAATACAAACTTGTCTCCTTGTTCATGGTCATCTGCAGGACCTGCTGATATTTCCCAGAGTATAAAGTGATGGGTATTTTAGATGAACAGTTTAATTTAATCATACAAAATTTAGTATGCTGGATTCCAAAAAATTCTTGAGTTCATTTTAAAAATGACTTTGTGTCTGCTTTTGATCTGAAGCTTTCCTGAGAATGAGAAAGTCATATGGAATCCGCAATTTGTACGATGGGTACAGTTGTGTTTAGTGATGAGCAAAATAGGTAAGTTTCATAGGCAAGTTTTCACATACTCTTTCGCAAAACTAACTCTAAAAACCCTTTTGCAGGTGATTTCACAATTGAAAAGTAGGAAACTCACAAAAAATATCCTTTTAAAGGTTTTTAGGTTGGAAAATAAGTAATACCTCTCCTTAACGCCTCATTCACATTTCCATGTTTACTTGTGTTTTAAATTGCAACTCTTTAATGTATGCAAAGTCTCTCATGCCAATCAAATTAATTCTATTTGTGCTTGTCATTTACATCACTGCGGAGGAGCACAGTACTTTTTTTTTTTTTTTTAATGTGACAGGCTGCATTTTTTCCACACACTTTGGGTTTTCCCTGCTGGAAATCTCATTACACAGGAACAAACTCACCAGTCCCCATTACCTAGCAAGTAAATCTTCCTGTTTCTTGATTCCCGAAGATGAGGCGGAGGATACACACAGTTCATGCACCATGGAGCCTGTTTCTGATACATCACTAACAAGGCTTCATAGTGGGCATCTAGAAGAAAAACCCAACTGACAGGACAGACTAATGGTCTTTATTTAAATACTACATCATGGGTAGATGCATGTGGAATGACATGATTAAAACACTTCCAGACAGGAACTAAACATCTCTTCTTGTGGCCATTGCACAGATTTCACTAGGTGCAAAACACCATTTGTAACACAAAGTTTCTGTGAATTAACACATCAACAACTGAATACAAGTTCACTCACAGTAGGCGCTCTATAGACGAACATCATCTATGAGTTATCTTGTAAACCGTTTTCAGAGCCATAGCGCCAAATAAATTATGTTAACGCTAATGGTACTGCTATGTATATACAGTACATATATACAATTTATGTGGTACCTGTGTGAAACATGATGGCGAACAGGTTAAGAAATTCCTGTAAATCATCTTGCATGTATGAAGTATGTTTTGTGAATAAATTGTTTCCGCCATTCAAATGTTAACGTAATTTTGACTCACCCTGTATGAGCATATTCATGAGTAACACATGTACACAGAGGGTAGTGGCCATTTGAAATAAAATCAACGTGGCATCCCAGAAGAGCATATTTCACTTTGAGCTAGTGTTTCATATTTGGGATCACATTTATTTCTCATAAAAATCATTTTCATAGGTAGAACTACAACCACCCAAATATCACTCAGCGATTGGTGTCTCGCTACTATGAAGCTCAAATGGAAACTGCGACATTTGATTTCAGTGACTTGTGCAAGATCTCCGGCCGAGTTATCATGAAGGCTTGCACAAAGAATTTTACATTCCATGCACCGACTGTAAGGTAGCTCAAACAGATTCTTTAACATAAAATATGCTTTAATTGTGAGTTTTGCTCAATAAAATACATCTAATTCGTATATTAAAATGACACACTGATTTTACATTGGCGTCAGAATCATTTTATTCATTTTCAATGTGGCATCCAATGTGTTAAAAATTGAGTTTCACTGCAAATTCAGTTTCATAAGAATCATTTTGCTCATCACATTTTGTCATATTTAGACTAACTTTGTGCTTTTGGATTTTTTTTAGATCTGAATTTTTTATTTATTTGCTCCTTGCTCCCGTGTTCTTTTGTGTCATTTTATGATGTAACTAAGTTGCTGTGCTCACTTTCTCTATAAAACTTTTTCTTTCTGCAGTTCTTGTGTGTATGCAGTAACTGATCATATATATTGGGTGCCTACTCATTTAAAAATGTGAGGTTTTGATCATAGTTCCTCAGAATGTTACCTAACAATGAAAGACTCCTTTCATTAAAAATAAGTTGAGTTTGTTTAAGAATTATTGACTAGTATCCAGCTACTCCTGTGTGTATTTATTACTGGACTGAATTGGAACATTGTGTGTCTGCTAAGATGAACAAGGACGCATTATGATTACATTTTCTGTACACAGAGAGAAGATACAGAGAATTATTAGTTTGGCAACGAAATGGTTGGATAGTGGCTAAGGTGTTCAACTTTAAACTGCAGCGCTGCCAGTTAACCCATGGATGGAGAGCTGCATCTAGAAATAAACCAGAGAATCCAATGAAGTTGAAAAAATTGGAAAATTTTATTGGGAGTGTTATATGATCAAAGAATCAGTACAAGAGTGTAGCGTAATGGTGTATGGATCAGAAATGAAGGCAGTTAAAAACTTGCATGAAAACAAATTGCACGAGGATGAGGATGTTGAGATGGATGTGTGGAGTATCAAAATTTAAAAGATCAGGAATGAGAGAACCAGAGGTGCAGTTAAAGACAATACAGGAGGAAGGTTAAAATACAATGGGCATGCCATGAGAAGAGAGGTAAACAATGTGGGGAGAACAGTCATGGAAGTGGAGGTGTTGCGGCAGAGGAGAAGAGGATGAACTGTGTGAAGGAGATCTAAGGGCGAAAAGGGCATCAGCGGAGGGAATATACAACAGATGAAAGTGGAGGAGGATGGCCTGGTAGGTAGAACTTTACGTCTCCCCAAGGGGAAATTGGGCTTTTAACAGAATCTCAGTAAAGAAATAGACACCAGAATGATTAAAAAGAAAGAAAGAAAACATCAGACTTCGCAGTGTGAAATAAAAGAATGGACACACAACGAAGGTTTGGGGCAGCCGCCTGTATACTTTCCCTGGCTGCAAAAGGGCTTAAGTTAGAGTGGTTGTGCATACGTTCAAGTCCAAAGTAGAACTGTCTTGGTAGGGATAATGGCAAGTTTATAAGGTGACTCAAGGGAAGTGATGTCCTCGGGGGCTGGGACAGAAAGTGACGTTCTCGGGGCCGGGACAGGCAGAATTTCCCTTGTCTGGTCTGTCGAGAGAAAAGAGAGAGAGATTTAGTGCAACCCGGTGCCCCCCAGCCTGGCATGGAATTCCCATTTTGCGGCCCCTTTGATTGACCCCCAAACACACATGTGTGACAGCAGTCACAGTCCCAGTGAGGCATTTTGCAGGCGTATTGCTGTTGGAGCCCCCGTCGTGTTTCTTGACGCACTTCTGCAGAAAGTCCTCAATGTTAGTGTGTCCGAGAGAGGATGAGTAGCATTATTCATAATGGCACTCAGTTTTGTTTTCTTTCTCTCCTTCTATGGGACCTCCAGGGGGTCCAGAGTGTGTTAAATAACTGAGCCTGCCCTTCTAACTCTTTCAGGATGGATGTCGACTTTTCTCAAAAGGAGGGTTTGATGGTGGTTTTAATTCTTTCCTTTGATCTCAATGGGATCCAGCGTGTGTCCCTTAACTGAGCCTGCCCTTTTAATTAGCTTGTTAATTTGGTGGGCCTCTCTTGACGTGATGTTACCAGCCCAGCATTCCACAGCATAGAAAATTGCACTGGCCATCATAGAGCTATAGAAGATGTGAAGAATGTCACTTCCTACATTAAAGAAGCACCATCTCCTAAGAAAAAAAAAAGCCTGCTCTGCCCATTCTTCTGTAGTTCCTCTGTGTTACAAGACCAGTCCAACCTGTCATTGGTGTGGACCCCCGAGTACTTGTAGCACTGCACCAGCTCTACATTCACTGTGACCAGACATAGAGAGGCAACAGAAGGCAGTTCCTTGGTTTCGCTGGGGTTTAGTTGCAGACAATACTTTCTGTACCAAGAAACAAAGTTCTCCACCTGACTCCTATACTCTGCCTCATCCCCTTTATTGATACAACCCATAAGTGCAGAATCAACTGAGAAGTTCTGAAAGTAACATGACTTGGTGTTATATTCATAGTCAGAGGTGCACAGAGTGAAGGGAAAAGGAGACAGGACTGTTCCTTGTAGTGCTCCAGTGTTGCTTAAATCGTATCAGAAACACAGTCCTTGACTCTTACAAACTGCAGTCTGCCCAACAGATATTCCATTATCCAGGGCACCATAAGCTCATCTACCTTCATACTGTATCTCTGAGTTTACCCCTCAACAGTGATGGCTGGATGGTATTGAAGGCACTGGATAAATGAAAAAACATAACCCTCACGGTGCTACCAGCTTTGTCCAGGTGAGAATAAGCCTTGTTCTGCAGATGGATAACTACATCCTCCACTCCAGTCTTTGTCCAAAAGCAAACTGCAGTGGGTCCGGGAGGACTACCACAAGACGTCCCGTATCGTCCATTGCTGTAGCAATAAGGTTATTGTATGCCATTGTAATCTGTGAAGATTATTTCAAATCCATTATTTTATAGCTCATAATGTGACAAAGAGGGAAAGTGCTAGAGAAGACAGACAGAGGCATGTGAAGGACACACAGGCTGGCTATTTTAAAAGTGCTGATGTTTGCTTGACCAATATGGTTAATGTCATAGTATGTCATAAATGATGAGAACAGGTGAAAGGTTTAGTACAGGAATAACCAGACAGCCCGCCTGGCAGTTGACCATATCTGACAAGAATTCTATGCATATTTAAATATGTGAGTGCATATAATGTTGAGGATCAAGCACAAAGTTGGAAGCCGTCTCCATACCGCTGAACATTCCCGCCAGATGTGCATATAGTCTTAGGATTTCCACACCTGAAGACCTGGCTGTGGTGACTATACTGTCCCTTGGCTTCTCTCTGGCATGGGTATGTATGTATGTACTGTATGTATGTATGTATGTATAAATTATATGATGGACGGCCGGGGGCATTACCTGGCCGGGACGCCAATGGAATGGAAGGATCAGGGGACAATACCTCCCCTGGGATGCTAGAGGGCAACTGTGGCACCACGGATTCCCGCAGGGCACTCTGGGAGCTGGAGTTTGGTACAGCCTTCTTGGGCTCTGTGGAGCCGCCAGGGGGAGCTGTAGAGCCCTATTGTGGACTTCCACCACACCTGGGAGTGATTCCAGGTAATATTGATGAGCCACCAGGAACACTCCCAGGACCTGAATATAAGGAGCTGCCTCACTCCATTTGGAGAGCCAGAGTCGGGAGGGGGAGGACGAAGCTTGCTTGAGAGAGAGAGAGAGAATGGAGGTGGAAGGACTGAACTAGAGAGGAAGAGAAGAGAAGGAAAGAACTGAGATTTGTATTGTGCTTTATGTACTGTGCTTTGGGGAGCAGAGAAGAGTGCTCCTCAGCTGTAAATAAACCGCATGAGCTGGACTGGAACTTGTGTCTGCCTGTCTGTGTCGGGTTAGGGTGCCTCTACGCATCCACAATGACTATACAATGTATTTTTGTGGGAAGGGAAGTTATCTTTTAAAGCAAGTTAAATACATACATCTCTTTTTGCAATATATTTCTCTCATCTGATTAATTCTGCCATGGTTACACAAGTGGTGGGAATTGGCTCAACCTGTAGTTCTGCATCAAGAAAGGACACATCCTGGCGGAGAAAGAGCACCCCCTGCTGGATACAAAGACCAGTCTTTCAAATGTCTTCATGATGTGAGATGTAAGTGCCACTGATGTATAGTCATTAGCTGAGGAGGCATCTGCCTTCTTTGGAACAGGAACACTTTCTGGAGCCTTAGGGACAGACTGGACAGGTGACAGAGGATACCATGAAGTTGGTCAGCACAGACGTTAAGAAGTGGTAACACTGCTTTTCCTGTGTGTAGCTTCCTCAGTTGTCTCCTCACTTGGTTTTTAGTTATGGAGAGCCCATACAGAGGTGGACTCGTCACTGGCTACCAGCAGTTGTGGTAATTGTTCTTGATGTAGTAGGGTTGGTGTTAGTGTGCTGGTTATTGGAATAATGTAGCAATGGCAAGGAAAAGCTATGTAAAAATTGGTTCAGGCTGTTAGCTTTGTGTTCATCATCATCCTGAGCCCTGGATTGCTTGAGTCCAGTAATGATGCCCAATCTCTTTTTCTGGGTGATTTCGTTTTCTGTTTTAGCTCTGTAAGCTTCTCTAATAGTAACTCTGAATAAAACTGGGAAAAACTTGAGAAGAAAAAGTAAATGTTGCCAGTTTAACCCATGTCTCAGATTTAGAGTGTGACCCTAAACAAGTCACTTAACATGTCAGGGCTCCAATTGTACAAACACATGTAGAAACAGCTGAGATGCATTCTGATATCCTGAAGGCATCTGACAAATTTAAAACTAAAATATATATATATATATATATACCAGTAGCGGCAATACACTTGACTTGAGCATTCCTAGTTTTCATCCTCTTTCTCTGTACGTTTAGCATTTATTTGCTCAGAGGTTGATGCGATTGCTGCTTCCTGAGCAGCTCTTCTTTTCTCCACCCTAGCGGCCCGCTTTTTCTCTTCTTTTGTCGGCATCTTTTCACGTTAAAACTGATTAAGTCAGTGTTTGTGTTGCAATTACTTAGTACATTTTCTTACATTTTTCACTTAAGCTGGCACTTAAGTTTTCATTCTGCCTCAAGAATGATTTAAGATATGAAGAGGTAGGGGAAGTGACAGTGAAGGTGGTAGGGATGAGAACGGCATCCGTAAGCATGCACCGCACGGCCGCCTTGCTGGCCACTGCAGAAAGTTGATGCTACAATAAAATAAAATAAAAATAAAAAGAGGAATAACCTTGGAGGTCAATCATCACCCCAAAAGCGGATAGTAAACATCACATATTATATGTGTACCAAATTTCAGATAAATAGTTGAAACGGTTTGCGAGCTACAGGTGATTTAAAATTCCGGACAGACAAACGACTAGCCACAGTAGCGTATTATATATAGTGTCACACACGTGCGCATGGGAGACAGCTAAAGGGCTTGAGTGAAGGCAGTTCGGAGGCATGCCGGGATGTGGCAGAGTGCACTGACTCTTTTTCTCCCTTCCCTGTAGACCATTCCTGGGAGATTCCACCTGGCTCTCTTGACATCACTTCTGGGACCGAACCAATGGAAACAGACCTTACCAGCTCCGGCCCCTCTGATGTCATGTCCGGGCTTGATCCAATGAGTGATGAACACGTGCCCGATCCTTATGACCTCACTTCCTGTCTTCCCCTTTAAAAGCCTGCCCTTTTTCCCTTTTCCCTCAGTCTTGTCTTGGACTCGTTTGTATCCACTTCAGTGCTGTATTTCATAAGAAGAACAACTTTGCAGCCGGCTAACCAGATTATACGGGTGGCTGCCCCAAATCTTTATCTTGAGTATGTCTCATCTTTGTGACAATAGATAATAATTTTGTATATAAGATAAAATGAAAATAATGATATTTGATGAGTCAGAAGGCAACTACATGCTTTATGCTTTGCGTTATACTCCCATCTATGATTGTTTTATAAATGTGAGCTAATGATTTGTTTCGAAGGACAAAAAACTGACAAGACAAAAAATCACCAAAGTGTAAAAAAAAAAAAACATAATTAAGATGAGAAGGGCATACTTGCCATGAAAACACTAAATACAATTTTATCCGGCCAATTTCAGCTCGAGTGATTTGTCACTTGTACTCTCCCAGAGGTTTCATTCTGCCACTTAACAAGCTGCTGGTTTTATTTCCCCTCCTTTGTGAAGTGGCAATATTAAATCACTACTGCAGAGCTAATGGAATGGAAGAAAAGAAAGAAGTTAATAAGGCCCCTTAGGTTCATACTTAAATCTGAAAAATGATTAGTTTCATGCCATTGTCCCTAAGCCCGTCACCGAATCAATGTAGTAATTAAAATACTTCTTTTTTTATTCTCTTCATTCCTATTTTAGAAGCCATCATTCATACAATAACAGCCTGGAGTGGGCAGTTTTTGAAAAAGTGACTCATTTGATTTTTATTTCTTTAAAGATGCTGCATGAAGATATTCATTGGCAGCTGCCTGACTATTAGTTAAAAATGATTGTCATATAAGTTTACACCTTTAAGCCAAAAGCCCACTGCACTACATACTAGTCACACTTAAATGAATGAGCATATTATGTAATTAAATACATAAATACATACCTGCTTAATGGAACCCTTGGTTTTGGGCAGAGCGCATCTTGGGTGCAAGATGGGCACCGGTCCATTGTAGGACATTACCAAGCTGTGCTTTCACCCTTTTTTTTAAGCGCTAAGACTGATGGGACTTCTCTTTTGTGTGTTTTCCTGCACTTGAGTGTCATAGAAAAAGCAATTAACTTATTGGACTTTATTGTATGTTCTATACAGTATAATATCTATTGAATGGCATGCACTGTATCAGAACAAGCCGTTTCCTATGTCATCTGAAACCTCCAATGTCTCCAGTACATGTTCAACTTCAAGGCTGAGAAACACAAATTGTGTGAAATCCATGCTTCTTCTGATCATGAAGGATTCCACTGTCTTTATGGAGATGCCTGTGAGGGATCTAGCAGAGGAAGTGCTGATGGTAAAGCCACTTTAATATAATATAGAATATAATCATCGCCAGCTATCATTGCAGACAAGCCATCTCCATTATGAGTAATGATATCATTATCCAGAAATGATTTTTTCTTTTGTAGTTTTGTTTAGTTTTGTTACTTTATGTCCTTGTTTTTGGTTTTTTTTTCCCCATTTCGACCCTTTCACTCCAGTTCTATCAGACATTTTCATGCATGCGATGGTTCTTAAGGACACAGCTGGTGTTGCTATTATTCTGGTTCATTGCCAGGAGCCTCTGCTGCCTTGTTATATAAGAAGAAAAGTTGATGTTGCGACTTCTCTAAAAGGTAAATGGAATAGGAGTTGCTTACAGGAATACAAATAAAACAAGACATTCCAGTTAGAATTCTGCTCTCCGTTCAGACCTGATGGGTAGTGAGTTGACCATTCTTACCACAGTTTTTGTCTTCCTCAGTGCCATCTAAATTTGACTAAACAAAATTAATTATCCCCGACCCAAAATTTTGATTGCTTTATGAAATAACTAGCTGTTCTATCCACCTAAGACTGGTAATCAACACAAAACTTGCCATATTCAGCATTAACATTTGCAGTGCACCAACTATTTCAATGTATTATGTAGTACTAGGGTGTTGTATCGTTAGCCATTATGAATGTAGTGAGAATTATAGCAAAATGACACCTTTTATTGGCTATCTTAGCCAATAAAAGGTGTAATTTTGCTATGGTTATCAATGTATTTTGTAATGCTTATTGTAATAAAATGCATTGCATTTGTCATTCCAACAGATGGCACATCGCATTAGCACTGATTTTGCGAATCCCATACAGCTACTGGACAGACACACAGACACTTGTCCTTCTATTAAGGTGGATAAGCTGATGTCTGGCAGTCCCTCTCTGTTCACTGTGTTCAGCCTTAACGTTTGAATGGCAGTGTGTCCATCCAGTTGCTATGTCTCTGCTACATGCCATTTGATACTGTACAGGCTTCAGGGTGTTGTACCGTGTTAGCCATTATGAATGTAGTAAGAAATCAACCAAAATGACACTTTTGTTAGCTAACTAAAAAGATTACAATATGCAAGCTTTCGAGACAACTCCTTGCCTGAATAAGGGTCTTGAGTTGCCTCGAAAGCTTACAGACTTCATAAAAGCAATGTTAATGTTTGTAATGCACCATCTGTTGGATAGCAGGGACATGGCAACGGGATGGACATAGCGACAGACTCACAGATACTTCTCATTTTATTAGTACTATCCATTGGTACCCGTCAAAGATAAGTAATAGAATAAATAAAAACTATTTGCTATCTCTTGTTCTACGTATACCTACCTACGTATAGCACTTTTCCTCTGTATTTGCATGTATGAATGTCTGTTCATCCTGTAAAGGCTGGGGCTCAGACTCCATCATTATGTTTGAGGCCTCTTTCTCACCTCCTGTCTGCTTTTATACTTTCCATCTTTGACAGCGACTTTCTCAGCACATCATACACCTTTCCTCCTCCTCCTCCTCCTCATGTGTCTCACACTTGCCCTTCCTCTTTCATCGTGTTACCAAAACCAATAAGATTGCTCAGGAGGACTGGACATTCCGATACTTGTCATTTTATTATTATCTGTTAGCTTATGTAGTGTCTCTAAACTGCCCACATGGGGTTGTATTCATGTCTTTGTAACCTGGTGGAGTGTCACCTTAACCACACTTTTAAAATGGCGCTTTAGTCGGTTATGTGGTTCATTATAAAACCACTGCTTGACAAAGAACTATTTTATTCTGTGAAGAATTCTTTGCATATGAAGTTGGTTCTTTGGGCTTTAAAAATGTTCTGAACATGCAGAAAAAATAGAATCCTTTAAAGAATAATTACAGTAAACAAAATCCAACAGATCAAAGGAAATCTGAACTTAACCTGTGTTATTGTATACAGCAAGAATTTTCTTAAAATAAGTGATATTTTATAAATCTCTTATCTATTTATAGAACCTGTTACTGATGTAGATAAATAAAAGTTCTTTCTTCATCCTTCATATGGATGAACCAAGAATGTTTCCCCTATGGCGCCTATGATGCCCGGGTTGCCAACAACTGGCATTTCTTCTTTGAACCCGGGTCATCGATAGTCATGAACCAAGATGAATGAGGACACAAAACAACAAAAGTGGTGTAAAAAGGTCTTAATGCTTTTATTCCAAGCAATAGTGTTCTCCAAACAAGAAATAAACTGCAATGCAGTCGTTTCTTCAAATAAATAAATAGTTTGGAGGTTAAAATCACTATAAATAAATAATTAATCAATAAATAAAGCACAGTCAGAATCATTCCATAAAAATAACCACAGGCCTCAGTGCATCCTTCCAGCTCTACATCTTTAATGGCTCACCCTTAAAGTCTTTTCAAAAGCAACCGATGCTCTCCGTCAAGAGCAGTCAACACTTTACTGGTTTGGGGACCCCCCAACATCACCCCACTCCTTTTTCCCACCACTGTCCCTCACCACCCATGATACCCTTTTGGAGAAGTTGGTTGCTCATAATCACCTGGAGTGATTCAACTCCCTGCAGTGCCACTGCTCTGCATGGGGCTTCTTCCCTGACCACTATGGCACCTCTCTACAGCTCCAGCTCCAGTTTGATCCTGATATTCCTTTGTTTTACAATAATCATCTTTCACTTGCCTTAACCTCTGTCATTTCCTTTCATCCCACCCCATATCTTCTATCCTGCTCAGGCTCCTTTTAAATTCTCGTGAATGTAGGTGCCTTGTTTACGACCCACTAAATGTTATTTAAAACAACTGGCTTAACCAATCAGATCTTCACATTCTAACGCCATTTGCTAGTTTCCTCATCAACCATTGCTTGCACCTGCACTCACAGAGCCCAAGCCATGCTGCTTTTATTTTTTTAAGAAACACAAATTGCCACTGACTCAATGAGCTTTACCACAGCATTCGTCTGAAGAACCACCTTCATTTATAAGAGTACATAGTTGGTGCCTTCCTTGCATCAGTATAGGCTTCTGACCCCCCATATCCTGCCAAGGAAAGGGTGCCAGATTTTGTTTTAAATAAAGAATCAGAAGACGATATGTAAGCCAAAATGTAAAGGGAAAAGACACCCCACTTTATAGCAGAATGAACCCTTACTAGACTTCCCTACTCTGGATGATTGATGAAGCGAAAGTCCTTACCCTAATCTGCTAAGTTGCTTTATCCACTGTTTAGGTATGTTCAGGCCTTTCTGCTTACTTGTTTCTATTTAGTGATATCAAAATGAACTTCAGCCACAATGTCACGGTGTCTAACTGAAGCAGTAACTCGCAAAGCATGTCTATTCAGAACAGTGGCTTCGTTTCTAAACCAAGCTTAACTGAATCGGTAAAACACTGCAATCCAGAGCAGTCAGTTAATAAGGTAAACAAATCTATAGTCTTAACTTTTGGCTTTTAAGAAAATTAGGACATATTTATTTAATAAAAAAAATCTTAATACAGAAAAAACAAATTTAGTTTTGAACCTCAAGTCAATATTTCAGTAGTTGAGAAATCTATAGTTTACCCATCACTTAGCTAAGAAGGCAATCTTATCACACTTGTGGTATCAGTTAATCCACCTGTTACAGTAAAGCAAAATCCCATAATTCTTATCAGTATATACAAGTATATGGAAAAGTTCATCTGCACAAAGAAAGAACATATACCAAAATAAAACTGGTTTAGCTCAGGTAGAAAAAGTTATTTCTTAACACGTAGACTATACAGTAAGCCAAACCCTAGGATTTCCTTAATATGTTTTGTTGGTTTCTTCTAAACAACAATTTGATCAGAACGAAATTAAATTGAGAAATGTCTCATGCCTCTCAGATGTTTTCCCTAAACCAAAATACCCTGGTATTTTAAGTGGCTCCTTTCAGCAAAGTCACACAACAGACTCAGACTTTCAAAGTAGTGTCTTGACTTTTTTTACGACTAGGGGGCTTCGCCCCCTGCTCACTTTGCTCGCCCACCCCCGTGTTTGGTTTACCGGATATACAATATAATACAATTTATTTTTTGTATAGCCCAAAATCACACAAGAAGTGCCACAATGGGCATTAACAGACCCTGCCTCCTGACAGCCCCCCAGCCTTGACCCTCTAAGACGACCAGAAAAAACTCCCAAAAAAAACCCTTGTAGGGAAAAAAATGGAAGAAACCTTGGGAAAGGCAGTTCAAAGAGAGACCCCTTTCTTAGGTTGGGCGTGCAGTGGGTGTCAAGAAGGGAGTCATTACAACACAGTACAATACATAGAACAAAGTAAACCCTCAATACAGTATAAAAAAAAAAATTCTCGTAGTACGGAGTAGAATTTAACAGTAGACGATATCACATGATATGCTTTGGATTTGTTTTAAGTCCTGGAGACCTCATTCATCAAGCTGCCTTCCCCATTTTGCCATACCACATCTGAAATAGCGCTAATCCGACGATTCATGCGATCCTCCATCAGGGATGACTTTACCTTAGGCAGGCAATATACAATTTAAAGAGATTGTAATTTTCTTGTGAATTATTACATATGTATTATTTTCACTTTTACTTCAAAAACTTTTGTAAAAACAATACTTGTCCTTTATTTACGGCCCCATGTGTGGTTACATCTCTTTCTTGCCAGATGTATAATGCTGCTCGTGTTGTGAAGGTTTGGCTAAATGCACGCTAAGGATATGTCTCTGGATCATTTACTGTCTTTTTGCTGCTTGTGAACTGCCTCTTCTGCCTGTCGCATGTCGTTGTTTTAAGAGCTGGGAGCACATGATGCTTGTCTGCAAAATGCAATCCAACAACTGCTAGGTTGGATGTCTGTGAACTTCGTTTAAATGATGGCTCACTGTGTGGTCTCGCGTGACGTTTCAAAAACAATTGTTGTCCCTTATTTCCGACCCAAGGCATGGTTAAATTCTTTTTTTCGTGCAGGACGTATAATGCTGCTCCCATTGTCTGACTGGGGGTTTGAGAATGGTGAGAAGGGCAGTGCGACGATATTTTTAAAGCCTGTACCGCCACTGGTCCTTTTGCTACTTTGTGTCTCTGCTGCTCGCGTTGTGATCGCTACTCCGTGATCATAAATATACACCTCACCGAATTGTGTTTTCTTTTAAATTAAACTTGTCGTTGCTTTAACTGTTGCGGGGCCACAGATTCTCATACTGTATGTTCCATCATTGTGTAAATCTACGTTTTGTGCATTGAATGATGCGAATGCGAAAATACTTTTCTTCTGCTCTTTTCCTTTTATTTCTGACCTCGCTTTGACCTGCTGTTTTTTCAATGACACCTGGTCCTCATTAATTTCCTTTTTTTGCGCTAATGCTATCTTTTATTTGTCGACGTTTCATTTATAACATATTGTCCTTTATACGCTTTATATGCACTGAGACACCTGTATCGGTGGTGTGTGCTGCTTCCAGTTACACTACTGATTTTTTTTTTTTTTGCCCATTCTCTTTCGTCTCCCGGGTCTTTAAAATGTCTTTTGAGACTTCTGAGAAGATCACGTCTCGTCGCCTGGCTTTTACATGCCAGGATTTTCTTTTATATATAAAGAGATTTGAAAATATTTTCATTGTGTACTCGGTAATATGTGGTGAAATATATGGACAGTTGTTTGTGGCAATGAAACACTTTCATTTCATTACAAAATTGTAGTCCTTGTGTTTGAATAATACTATTAGTTGCTCTAATTTGTATTGCTGTGCTCCAATTAAAGCAAACTCATTCTAGAAGGACAGGCTTGCAGTGCAGCGTATTGGTTAAGAGCTCCACTACATTGGGGAGCCAATCAAATTGCACACATCCAATGACGTTTAGCTCCATTTGCACTATATGTTACTGTTGTTACACAATGCACCCAGTCATTTGTTCCTTTCTCAGTATACAAATTCAATTTGTTCCTCACACTCAATTCTCAAAAAACGTTCTTACACTATGGTTAAGATTGGGGTTGTGGGAGAGTTAGCTTTCTCATGAATAATGTCAACTGTTGAGTAGGCAAATCTTCTAGTGGCCGTATCATGTAGCTGGATTGTCTCTCAGATAACAACATTGCCACATCATTCTCAAAGTTTCTGACGTGTAAATCATGTGAATAACACATGCAATTTTGATTCGCTGATCTGCGGAGCTTCTGAATCATGGAGCTTTGGAGGTCTGCAGCTAGGCTCCACTCAACAAAATGGTGTCACGGAAACTAATTCAATTTTTTAGTGATGCTTCCTGGAGGCAAACTAAAGTAAAATTAAGAACCCTCCGGTTAAAAATTCTATCTATAAACATATGATAAGACGCTGCCCTTGGGGTAGAAGAAAAAAGGTTGGAGTACCACCCTGGCAGCCCCGTTTAATCAAACAACTGAAAAGACAGCCAATAATGGCTCAAAAAGAAAGATTGCTGCTCAAGGCTAGCTGATTTCATAAATCACAGGAGCTCTTACCTTCGATGGTGTCAGGTCTGCATCTGATGCCATCTTCCGGTAACAAGCAGTTCTTATATTCTGAGGACTGGAAGGAGTGGAGTTTTTTGGGTAGGTAGCGGCATCAGTCATCCCTCTTGGGCATTTTTTTTTTTTTGAAGAAAGATCAAGATAACATTAACATCAGCACCCTCGCTCCTCCCGGGTTGGTATTGCTTATCTCATCACAGCCAAAAAGGTGGTTCCTAGGCGTCCATGCATAACAATATGTAATCAGAAATGGCACAAAAAAGGAAAGTAAACACCCTGCAACTTTGAATAATATTAAGCAAGATATATTATTTGTTAATAGATTACTTTTAAATTCACTTTTAAATGCCATTCTATAGCAAACAATGTTTAACCAAAGTTATTATTAAACCTGTCTATTTACTTGAATCACGTGTTTATGTGATAGTGTTTCTCTGAAACTGCTACTGAAATCCAATTTAGGTGGATTCTTACTTTCTTTTCCCATTAAGTGGAGCTTTCAAGTACTTTTAATTTCCTTCATAAAACAGCTTTGGTTGTCATTGTGACAGGTTTCTTCTGACACATTTCCAGAATAACCGGTCTTACCTTCAACAGAGATAGCAGAATGCGGTAAGAACAAGAGGTCAAAAAATGTCGGCAAAAATGTTCTATAGAAAGTCACATTTTGGCATGATTAATGTGGATTACTCTTTGCTTCAGACTTCTCACTGTAATTAACAACCAATCCCAGTCACCTAGCACAGAGGGCAGGTCCGCAAGTTCATTATTTTAATCTTGGTTTTGAGGATCATTAATTAATTCATACAGTATCAATAATGTGTTACCGTTTCCTTCTTAAATACGTAATTCTCTAATTAACTTGGGTGCTATTTTAGCTGATTATTTCTTATCTAAGGTTTTTAAATAATGTTACATAGGAGACCATTGATGTAATTTAAAGGATATCAGAATTCATTAGTGACACATTTATGTGTAACATTGCAAAGAACACTCTGCCCTTGATCTCATAAATTAAACTAATTTAGGAATATTCTGCTTAAAGAAGGTATTTTCATTTATATATATATATATATATATATATATATATATATATATATATATATATATATATATATATATATATATATACTGTATATAGTGAGAGAGAGAGAGCAAGAGGGTATGTTATGTAATAGTATTGTATATGTTAATAGTATTGTATATGTTATAGTAATTATATTGTATATATTGTGAGCAGGGGGGCTGAATGCAACCCTAGAAGACACAGACGCTCCTCAAAAACCCCTCTTAAACACTGACAGTCTACCTTCACATTGCTTCCTTACTTGCTGGACTGGTGCAGCTGCTCTTTCGGGTGATATGCTTCTCGCGCGGTGCATCACATACTTAAAAGCCTGAATAGCACCCATCCTTCTTGGCTGATTGCTTGTCTCTTTCTTCACCTCCAGACATCCACTGCTCTTGTTGGGTGTCCTGACACACACTCCTTTTGAAAGAGAGAAATGTTTGTTTAAAGTGTTAGAATAAAGTTCCTGTCTCTACAATCTCCTGTGTTTCTGTGACCCAAGTATGGCAATATGTTACAGTATATGTATGTTATATATATATGTTATATGTAATATGTATGTTATAAATATTATGTTATATTTATATGTATATACAGTACTAGGTTGTTGTACCGTGTTAGCCATTATGAATGTAGAGAAAAGCCAAGCAAAATGACACCTTTTATTGGCTAACTAAAAGATTACAATATGCAAGCTTTCGAGGCAACTCAGGCCCCTTCTTCAGGCAAGATGTAATACAGAAACTGGAGTACCCTATGTTTATATGCACACACTAGGACAAGAAACAACATTGGTAAATCTTTAAATGAAAAATCTTAAATGTAAGAAATTAATAGATTCATTCAGGCTAAGATTAATTTAACAAGAGAAAGAAGAACAATGTATGGTCAAGATCTTTGGATAACTGTCCAACAAAGTCCTTTGAAGTTTGTGATGAGTTTTTCAAAACAATATGGATCTGTAGGCAGGTTATCTGTGTCAGTCTGAGAGATGCAAACAGTCCTCATACCTGGCCATAAAACTCTTGTCTTTATTCAAGCCATGTTGTAATGTATTAAATTTTAGCATAAGTTTAACTTCCCATTCTTTTCTCTCTTGCTGTGTTTTGAAGTTGCCCATAAGCACTGTGACTTTAAAGTCCCTCTCACAGTGTCCATGGCTGTTGAAGTGGGCCGCTACAGGTGTGTTGCCATTTTTAATGTGGAATCTGTGTAAATTCATTCTCTGGCGGAGGGTTTGTCCAGTTTCTCCCACATAGAGTGCAGTGTCAGGCCATTTCATGCAGAGAATTAGGTAGACAACATTAGATGATCTGCAGGAAAATGATCCCTTTATGTGATGTTCAAGCCGGCAGTGTGGTATAACTGTACGGTCTGTATTGTAGATGTGGGCACACGTTTTACATCTTTTCTGTAGGCAGGGATATGTGCCATTTTCTGTTGGTTCACTTAGGGAGCTTCGGACAATTAGTTGCTGAAGGTTTGGTGGTTGTCTGTATGCCAGGAGGGGAGGTTCAGGAAATACATTTTTCAGTGTTTGGTTGCTGTTTAGCATTGGCTGAAGTTCTTTCATAATTTTTCAAAGTGTTTCAAGATATGGGTTGTAGGTGACAACAAGGGGGATACGGTTCTTGTTATCTTTGTTTTTATATTCCAGAAGGTTGTCTCTGGGTATGGCAGTAGCTCTTCTTCCAAGTCACAGTGCTTATGGGCAACTTCAAAACACAGCAAGAGAGAAAAGAATGGGAAGTTAAGCTCATGTTAAAATTTAATACATTACAGCATGGCTTGAACAGAGACAAGAGTTTTATAGCCAGATATGAAGACTGTTTGCATCTCTCAGACTGACACAGACAACCTGACTACAGATCTGCATTGTTTTGAAAAACTTCACAAACTTCAAAGGACTTTATTGGACAGTTATCTTATCTAAAGATCTTGACCATACATTGTTCTTCTATCTCCTGTTAAATTAATCTTAGCCTGAATGAACCTATTAATTTTTTACATTTAAGAGTTTTCATTCAAAAATTTACCATTGTTGTTTCTTGTCCTAGTGTGTGGATATAAACACAGGAAACTTCAGTTTCTGTATTACATCTTGCCTGAAGAAGCGGCCTGAGTTGCCTTGAAAGCTTGCATATTGTAATCTTTTTAGTTAGCCAATAAAAGGTGTCATTTTGCTTGGCTTTTCTCTATGTATATACATATAGTGCCTTCCATAATGTTTTGGGACTAAGACACATATTTTTTCCTTGATTTGCCTCTAAGCTCCAGAGTTAAAAATTACAAATTGCAAATCAAATTTGCATACATTTCGGTCACACTAAGTAGAAATAGTTTTTCTACTTGCCCCAGACCCCAAACCCCTACCCCCTTGATCCCCAATCAGGGTACCATAATGTTTGGGACACAGCAATGGCAGGGATATTAAACCAGTCTTATTTAGTTCTTTGTCGCATAGACCCTTGCTTGCAATTATATATATATAGCTAGTAATTTGCTGTTGCCTGCAGATATTCATCCAAGTACCCTTCTCCAGGCCTTCTGCAGATGAAGAACCTTCTCTTACTCCAAAAATGTCAAATTCAGACTTAAGTCCAGATTACTAGCTAACAATTTTCTACACACTCCAGTCCTTGTTTTTTCATTTGTAGGCAAGTCATTTGGTTTTATTTCCACCTTGGAGGAAAGGTTTTTTTCACACAATTCTTCCATGTAAGGTACCTCTACTAAGACTTCTCTGGACTGTCAATGGATATACCAGGATTTCAGTTATCTCTCTGCACTGATATCAGTGCTGGACATTTTCTGACTTTGAAGGGAAGTAAGCTTGATTTAGTTCTTGTTTGCTGCACTCAGTTTCTGTGGCCAATGACCGCATTTGCAGTCCTCAACCTTGCACGTTTGTGTGTGCCTCAGGAAAGGAGCTCAGAAAGCACATCTGGAAACACCTGTCTACTTGGGAGAGACCCTGATAATGCAAGGTAACTATTTGTGTCTTCTCGCTTTGCTCACTTTTGCCATGGTGTAAGATGTGGAGGTTAAAGCACCACATCTGCTGCAACCTCCCTTTTCAGGCTGGTTGTCCCCTGCCCAGATGTTGCTATCTCGGTTCATCACTTTGGTTCAACCTGCACAATGTCATTGATCATTGTTGCATGTTTGTTAGATTTATTTACTCAAGCACTGCCCTGTATACCTAGAAAGATTTCATACTTTTGAACTGGTTAGTTTCTTTATTTAAGGCCATTCCAATATTGTATTGTATTACTTTACCTTTTGCAAAAGAAATGATAGGAACTCAAAAATATGCTCTTTTGTATTGATACACTGAAGACATTAAATAACTGTCTAAGGCAAAATTTTTTGTGAGCTATCTAAACTTCCAAAGGCCTGTCACAAAATCGACAAAGAGCCATAGCAAGGTTTGGGGTAGCCACCTGTACATTGTTTCCTGGCTGCAAAATTGAATAAAGTGATAGAACTGATGTGCACAAATCGGAGTCCTAAACAGAACTGAGGTGATAGGGGAAAGATGGCGGCTTTTAAAGGCCAGTATAGGAAATGACATAAGAGGGGCTGGAACTGGAAGGGTCTTCATCCATAGGCTCGGACACGGAAGTGACGTCAAAGGGGTCGGATCCAGAATTGACGTCATCAGGGCCAGGTGGAATTTCCCATGAATGGTCTGCAGAAAAGCGAGAAAAAGAGTCAGTGCACTCTGCCTCATCCCGGTCTGGCTTGGAATTACCCTAATTCAAGCCCTTTAGCTGCCTCCCATGCGTGCGTGTGTGACAGGCTGTACTGACTCAGTAGTGGTAAAAGACTTAGCAAGCAAATGAATACAGATACTACAATCAAAAGGCAGTATAAGAGAACAATGTGAAATGCCTCTACTTGAAGCTCTATACGTTGTAAGCTCTTCAAAATGAAAAAGAGCCTTCACCCTTATTTAAAATGCTGAGACTGCTGGGGCTTCTCTAACATCAGTAAGTAGCTTAGGTGCTCAAGAGTTAAAGACTCTCCCCGCTGTACAGTTTATTTAACTGTAGATTATTAAGTAAACAGTACAAAGTCATCATACTAATGGATTTATTTAATGCATAATAATAGTAATAACAGTAATAGTAATGAATTGGAATGAGCATGTTTGAAGGCAGTTTTTCTAATAATATTCATAGTACTGGCTTTGCTGAAACTGACTACTGATTTGCTGATGTGCAGTTTATGAACCGACAGTACGCTTTTGGGTGACTGAGGGACGTTTAGTCTTTTTCTCATCTGTGTGTAAGTTTAATTGTAGTTGAAGCATTTACACCTAAAATTTAGTTTTTAGGCTGCCATTAAGGGGCTGCACAATACTTTTTACAGCTTTTTCCCCACATTTTTGCTGTTTTGTTCAGCTGCACGGGCGCAACCTTTAGCATGTGATTAGGAGTAGCTGAGACTTTTTGCATTTAATTTGCAGCACATGCACTGCAAGTAGAGGCAATCGACAGGAAAATAAGTTAAGCAGTCCAGCGACATCCTTGCCATTTAATCTAATAAATACGCATTAATCTAAAGTAAGAGGAGAAGTCAGTAGAAAAAGAGTACTAGAAAATCAGCTGCATCAAGCTCTAGCCATTGTGTCTTGGGAAGATCTACTGGAATTATGTGGAATGAGGGGCAGATCTGAATTCATAAAAAAGTTCATAAATTGGCGATGTGGCATACAAACAGAGATTAAGAGGTGACAAGAGCAAAGAGTTTTAAAACTATGAAAGGAATCAGTACATTACATTATCATGACTTCTACAAGAACATGGGGACACAGTAGTTGAGGGCAAATGTTGCACAAACCTCAGATATTTGTTTGAAAAACATTTTTCTTTCACACAGAGGACCATAGAAACATGGAATAAATTGCCAAGTAGCGTGTTAGTGGTCTTTAGGGACGTTAAAATCTCAGCTTGATAAAAGTTTGGTGAATAGAGATCTATGTTGGGCTCAACGACCTGTTCGCTTCAAATTGGCCTTTGGAGTACAACGACTACTACTACTACTACTACTACTACTACTAATAATAATACAATCAAATATTACTTTTATTGATTTGCATCATATTTCAGCTTCTTGTTCTTTTTTGCACCAATTTCATCACATAATTTGCTATGCAGAATGTAATGCTATCAGAGGAATTGAAATGTTTAATCTGTTCATTTAAGATTGCAAAAAAATAGAAACACAAGCTTGGATGTGATTTCATGAAGTTTAACTAAAAAGATGCAGACTTACTTGAAATGAAAGTTAAGTTTTGCTTTTATTTTCACTCCTCACTCCATACTTTTCTAACCTGATCATTCGCTTTATAGTCACATGGAGTCTGTGCCACTTTGGGCTCAAGCTGGTAGCCACCTATGGGTAGAGGATCCACTTAGCCACCACTTAGGCTTACCAATTAACCCTAACCTGCACACGTTTAGGATTCAAGAGGAAAACCCACAATGGTACAATTTTAGAATTTGGAAGCTGCACACAGTCAGAGACCAGTCTGGGCTTTGTAGCTACAAGTCGGCTGCATTAATTGCTGTCCCACAATGCCACCTCTTCAGCCCATAACATTAACACTTTAATTTATTCTGGGTAGCACTTTCCACAGACTGCTTACTCTTATTTACAACGCGTCCCAAATTTCAACAGAGCTGGTGCTACATGCAACAGAGGTGGATTTGGAATAGCAACAAGACTGAAGCTGAAGAGCGACCTGGACAGAATTATATTATGTTCCACCAGGATGCTAGTGGGTACCTGGACCTAAATGTATTCATTTGAAATATTGTGCACAGTTTTGGTCTCCATGCTACAAAAAAGACATACTGTAGCAGCTTTTGAAGTTGCAACCAAGTGCATCCCAAAAGTCTCATTTTACTCAATTGAGTGTTTCACAATTGCCCAGTGCCCATCACTGCTTTTGTGTCTAAATCTTTTAAGAACATATATGTCTTGATAGACAGAAAGAAGAGAGTGGAATGACCATGACAGTCACTGAAAACAAACTAGCCACAAATTGCAGTCAAAGTTAGAATGTTAGGAAAATAATCTGCTCTGCTGAAAGCATTTCATTGTCTAATGTGTTTCATGACTAAAAAGAGATCTTCTTCTTTATAAATAAAGCATAAAAAGTGACCATTTACCAATATCAGCAAGTATACCTGAAAATAAAATTGACACCTTTAAGTACTTCTTTCTCATCATTTTGATTTTTTATATCAAAACATATTTATATATATTGTACATGGCCACAATAGCGTGGGCACCTACACTAGACGAGTGACCCCAAAACCTGTCACAAAACAGTGGAGATCATAATTGAACCAAACATTCAGGCACAAACACATCTTTTGCTGTTTGCAATGCCTGTCCTTGACAGATTTGTATAAATACGAGGTGTGATCAAAAAATATGGTGAATGTTTTAAAAAAGAAACGTTTATTGCAGTAAAAGATTTACAACTACTACTCACCCACAAAATACTCTCCTCCACTTCTAATGCACTTATCACAACGCTCCTGCCACTTTGCAAAGCAGTTCTGGAAGTTTTCTTTCGTGAGTGTCTTTACTTGGGCTGTCGTGGCTGCCTGGATGTCTTCAGTGGATTGAAATTGTTTGCCTTTCACGGTCGTTTTCAATTCTGGCACGGTGCCAGATCTGGCGAATAAGGTGGATGCGGACATAGTGTAATGTTTTTATCCGACAGAAATTGTCGTACTAGAAAGGATGTGTGACAAGGAGCGTTGTCATGATGAAGAATGAAACCATTTCTACATTTTCCTCGGTTATTGATCTTTTCTTGTCTTCAATCGAGTCAGATCCATTACGAAATCGATCAAACCACTTGTAAACAGTTTTAATTGGCGGTGCAGTGTCACCGTAAACCGATTTTAACATCTGATGGATTTCCTGAGCTTTTTGCAATTTGAAACAAACTTTCATGTTAATGCGTTGCTTGATATCCATTATTAATTCTTTCAGGGCTGATGTCGACTTTTGTCAAAAGGAGAAGTTGACGATAGTAATCAACTGTTAACTGTGACAAAACCAACCATTATGTTTTAGTTGGACGCTTGTTGCTAGAAAGAAAGTTAGCTTTGTTGGGTTTTGACCGAGATTTCCAGCACTCCCATAAGTATCAAGGCACAGACAACGACAAAAATGGCCCTGACACCTGGCGAGACATCCAAGTGGAAGTGTAAAACAGAACACTCCGTGGACAACGTTTTGCCTGTTCTCTCTGAACTGGACTATGACTTGTCAGACTCTGATTTTGATACAAGCGATTGAAGATGATTGTGAGGTTCTGGCTTCAGCTGATTGGTCCCCAGCTATATGTAGTGCTGAACAGGGTCAAGTAGCTGACACGCCTGTGGCACTGTTCGCCTAGGAGGACTGCCACTTAACAATGACAAGAGGTAGAAACCAGACTGCAATGCACTGCTACAGTGACCGCTGATGATGCTGCCCCAGTCACGTGAAGACAGCCTGGCAGCAAGCCTGCTGCACATTCTTGGCAAACTGGCAGCTACAGCATGCAACAACAGATGTTTTATGTTGATGTCTGTGTGACGCCATTGCTGTTCAGAAAACTATGTTTTTTGGAAACAATATTCAGCCCTCAAAGAATTAACGACAAACTTGAAAAACACACTTGAACTCAACAGTGGCTCACAAATGACTGACAGTATCGAACAAGTTGAAACTTATCACAAACTCGGCTCTAGGATGGACATGTCAGAACCTGCATTGAATTGTTTTGCATTGCTCTTGGATGGTACTCTGCATCAACATTCACCGTACTTTTTGATCACACTTCGCATATCCACAAAGGTGTATCATTAAATATCAGTAAACCTCAGTCTTTCTGACTTTGCGATACTGAAGGATGGTTCTTGATTCAACTTCATTTGCGGTCGGATTAGACGGCCCGTCCAGTTGGCCGATTTCTCCAGTGTGACATTGTCTACTATAATTGACCATGGACCCTCAAAGGTTTATTTTCTCCAAGGATGCTGCTGACAGGAGTATTTGTTTTCCTCTTCTTTGCTGTCAACTGGCCCTAATTCAGCAATTAATTACTGGACAAATAGTGCTGGGTCCCATTTATGTTAATCATTTTGGAAATTGCTTGGAATCCTGTCAAAGGAAATCTGCGTCTTTATGTGCATTTATTATGTAATTTGTAATTGGTAAAGTTTGTAACTGTACACACCTCTGAACTTTTTACAGCACTCTGTACCTCTGCTCTCAGTGAACAATGCTATACAAAAATAACATGACTTGAATTGATTTACAGTCAAACGATGCCAAGGTGCTTGTCTGATGTTCTTTATATCTCAAAGCAAGCCACACACCTCATATTCGAAGAGTTTGCAGTTTCATCAAAAGATCCTTCAAGCTGCCGATGTCTTTAATTTTGACTTTTATACCAACATCATGTTAGCTCCTCTTTTTTGTGAAACATGAGTAAGCTGATCTTTCTCAAGCACTAAGGCAATAACAACTTGTGGCTCTCTTTCAAAGTCACTAAACTTTCTTCAAGCCATTGTGGCTCACATAGTAAGTGACTAGTTCTGATCAGTCTTTTTATACCTGACTTTAAATATGATGGAAAGTTCATTGCCCAGTAATCTTATGGACCACATTAGGTGTGCTTTCCTCATTGACTATTACTGTGTCAGGTACGTCTGTGGTACCAATATGTATTAAAAAGTGTTGCAGTCCCTTCACAGACCTCGTCAGGGTGTCCATTGATGACCTTGCTCAAGGATGAACATTCTTCTTTTATCTCTTCTCTCCACTTCTTCCATAATAACCAGTTTGTAATCCAATTTTATCTCAGCATTGAAGGACAACTCATTTGGATTCTGAAAAGAACCGTCTGACCCATCGTTGCGGTTGAGGTCTCCATGGCAGCAGTCACCTTGAACGTCTTATAACATTTTCAGGATCAGATATAACACTCAATTATGGACTGCTTTGATTTGGAGGCTGATGAAGATACAAGACAAGATCAAGGTCATTCAGGCAATATGACACACCATGTAAATAACTCGGGAAAGGGCTGTCCAGAAACTTAAAGTCAGTAAAGGTCTTAACAGTAAATAACAAAAATTGCTTTCTTTTACCTAACTAAATTAGCTGTCATTTCTAAGTATTAACAAGCTGATAAAAAAAATTCTAAGCCTGACCTTTTCAGAGAAGCAAGGTTTATTTTTCAATATAATCTACATCCTTGTGTTATAATGTTCACAAAACCTTTCAGATCCATTCAGATAAAACATTTTGTTATTGTTTATTCAGCCACTCTTCTGTAATCTAGCCACCAGGGGGGCCAACCAGCCCAATTTGGTGCCGGTCTCGAGCCCAGATAAAGAGAGAAAGATTAGTCTCAGAAAGGGAATCTGGCTGTAAAACTTTAGTCAAAACCTTAATGACTGAATCGATCCAATCAGCTTCGGAGAATGCTAGGTTGTACCCTGTAGGCGATGTGCAGGGATCTCTCCTGGCCAGAAAAGAAGGTAGTCCAGAAGAAGCAGAAGAATACAGAGGACAGGAGAGAAATGGCTAAGTTGAAGGTAAGAGTGGGGAAACTGAATGTTGGGACAACAACCCTCACCTATTCTGTTTCTCTTCTTGATACTTAAATGTGGCTCTTGTTGCACTGCCCTACTGCCAAGCTGTCTACCTGCCTAAGGAAAAGTCATCTCTGATGGAGGAGCACTCTGATCATTGGGTAGAAGGGTCCTTTCATTATATTGGTTGGCCCACCACTGACGCAGCTGTAGAATTGCCAGTAAAGGGGAGGCAGCTTAAAGGCTGAGGTCTCCAAGACTCTGAACAAATCTGAATCGTGTCATGTGATATCATCTACTCTTGCATTTTGCTCTGTATTTGTACTATTACTATTGTACTATCGTATTGTGTTGAGGAATACTTGTGTTCTGTTCTGTGTGTTATATTGTATTTACCCCATTTATTGACACCCACACCCAACCTACCTGGAAAGGGGTCTCTCTTCAGATTGCCTTTCTATTTTGGGAGTTTTTACTTATCTTCTTATAGAGTCCGGGCTGGGGGGCTGTCAAGAGGCAGGGCCTGTTAAAGCCCATTGCGGAACTTCTTGTGTGATTTTGGGCTATAACAAAATAAATTGTATTGTATTGTACAATGACTGTGAAAGGAAGAGAGTTGGCAGATTTGATGGAAACAAGGAAAGAGGGAGTGTTGTACATGTAGGAAATAAGATGAAAGAGGAATAAGGCAAGATAATTCGGAGGAGGCTTTAAGTTCATTTGCTCCACTTTAAGCAGTGGAGCAAATGAACAAGGTAGAAATGGTGTCAGTATAGCAGTATCTAAAGTATATTCTTATCGGTGTCAATAGGAGAAATGAGGCTGATGAATGTCAGGCTGGGCCTTGGTGAGACTGTAGTTAATGTCATTTGCCCATATGCTCCTCAAGTAGGTTGTGAGGAAGAAGAGAAGGATGTTTTCTGGGCACAAATGGATGAAGAGCTTAGAGCAGTACAGGAGATAGAAAAGGTGATTAATGGTGGTGATCTACATAGGTATGTAGGAAAGAGTAGAACAATGATAGAGAGGATACATGGATGATGGGGATTAGGTGTGAGAAATGGGAAAGGATATGGCATCTGATTTGGTAACAGTTAATATATTTTTTGAAAAGAAAGTAAATCAGCTTGTGACTTAAAGTAGTGGAGAAAGGGAAAGGCAAATAGACTTTATAATGTGTAAAAGATCCCATTTAAAAGAGATACAGAATTATAAGGTCATAACTGGGGAAAAGTGTGACTGCAGCATAAAATGGTAATAATGGACTGGGAGATCAGAATCAGCTGGAGAATAAAACAACAAGCAGCACCAAGGATAAAGTGGTGATTAACTCTTTTATGCCGGATGCTGACTAAAGTCAACATTCAGGGGCAGAGGGTGAAAAAAAGCTGTAAACGAAGATAAAAGTCACGTTATAGGAAGACCCTCTTTGCCAGGAGGACTGCTAGACTAATTGACTTGACATTGAATTCCAGTGTGTGCATGAGTAGCGTAGAGTAAACAATGACTAGAATGGTATCAACATTGGTCGAGAGAGCAAAGCAAATGTACAAAGCAAATTACTTATTTATTTATTTTTTGCATATTATTGCTGAATCAGAGTCTGATTTATCAAACTCCAGGCAACTGATGTGCCAATGACAACATTCGCCTGGGAGGACAACATAGACACCAAACTCTGATTCTGATGCAAACGATCTGGAGATGAAAAACAAAATATATGTACCTGCATCAGCTGATCAGTCCCCAGCTGATCGTAGTACTGAACACGCTCATGTAGATGACATGCCTATGGCAAAGTTCAGCCAAGGAGGACTACACAGACGTAGATCCGTGGGAGGCAAACTGGCAACTGGACTTTGTCAAATGACACAGCTTGCTAGTGGACACTACAGATTACCAGACACTCAACTTCTTCAAGCTGATTTTTTTCCAAAAAGTGCCTTTCAGTTTATGAGTGACAAAACAAACAGGTATGCAATAAGTACATAATAAGTATGTGAATTTACATAGTGTAGAGGCTCATGGAACATAAAACATTTGTCATAAATAAGTATTTTATGTTGATTTATATGTGAAACCATTGGTCTGTGTGCTTTGCAGAAAACTGAGATTTTTTGGAAAATATTCAGCCCTGAAACAAAAGGGGAAAACAATAATTAGCCTTAAAAGAGTTAAAATAGGAATAACTTAGGAACAGGTTTAGGGAGAAGGTTTTAAATGAAGTACAGTCATTTGAGAGTGGAGGAAAGGTGGAAGAAGAATAGTAAAGTTGTATTAAGAACAGGGAAAGAGGTGTTGGGTAGAATGACAGGAAGGAGCCCACCTGGGGATATAGAAACATGGTGATGGAACAGATATGTGCAGGATTTGATGAAGGCTAAGAAGGAGGCAAAGAGCAAAATATGACCAATGACGAAAAAAGGAAGATAAAGAAATGTAGGCAGACAAACAAGAAGGCAGAGGAGGCAGTGGCAAGGAATAAGTTTTGGAGGAGATTGGACATACAAGATGAAGAGAGAAAATAATTTTTAAAATAGCAAAGGCTAGGAACAAGGCTTGGACGGATTTTAGTCAGATAAAGCAGATGAAAGATGAGCAAGGTATGGTCTTCAGTGAGCATGACAGGATCAGGAATAGATGGAAGATGTACTTTGAAAAACTGTTAAATTAAGAACATCCAAAGGTATTATTTGGGAATGGAGTTCTAAATGAAAGGAGCCTAGGAAGTAGGAGATGTTGAAAAGAATGAAAAATGAAAAGGCAATAGGATTAGATGAAATACCAGCAGCAGTGTGAACAATTTAAGGAGAAGAACGAGTAGATGTGTGGTGGGATCTAATTCAGAAGATCAATGAACTGGAAAGAATACCAGCGAAGTGGAAAGACAGTGTGACTGTACAGATTTATAACAAGGAAGATGATATTCTGGTTTGTGGAAAATATACAGGGATAAAACTGATGTAACACACAATGAAAATTTGGGAAAGGGTCATAGAGAGAAGGCTCAGGGATGAACCTCCATAGAGGAGGAACAGTTTGGTTTTATGCCGTGGAGAGGAACAACTGCTCCAGTCTTTGAACTGAGACAGCTCATAGAGAAGCATTGAGGAACAGAATAGTTTGGATATGGTGTTTATTGATTTGGAGAAGGCTTATGATAGAGTGCCATGTCAAGAGGTCTGGTGATGCATGAGGGAGAAAAGGAGTACCAGAGAAGTATGTGAGGATTGTCCAGGTTATGTATGAGCAAGTGAGGTCCCAGGTTAAAAGTAGTACTGGGATAACAGACCAAATCCCAGCTAAAGTAGGTCTGCACCAGGAATGTTTTTAAAGTCCATACCTCTTTGATCTGGTTATGGATGTGTTGAGTTATGGGATAAAACACTAATCCCCCTGGTGCAGGATTTTTGCTGATGACACTGTGTTGGGTAGTACCAGAGTAGAGGAAGTGGAGAGGAAGCTGTAAGAATTGAGAAAGGCTTTGGAAGACAGAGGATTGAAGATAAATAGAAAGAAGACAGAATATATGAAGTTTAATGATTCAGAAGTTAGTCTGCAGGAAGAGTTTTTGAAAGAGTGGATAAACATAAATTTCTAGCAACAGTGGATGCCGGAGATGGAAAACCTGATGCAGAGACAGCCCACAGAGTGCCTCTAGGTGGGCAGAAATTTTCAGATTAAATCCTCTTATGGGGTGTATTGATAAGGGGGATGAGATAGAGTATCTAAGTCAGGTGCAGAACTTTGTTTCTTGGTGCAAGAGAATTGTCTGCATCTTAACATCAGCAAAACCAAGGAACTGGTTATTGTCGTTCACTGCACCAAAGAGCTTCTGTTCTATGACTCTTCAGGGAGTGGATGTAGAGGTGGTCCACTCCTATAAGTACTTGAGGATCCATATCAATGAAAAGATGGACTGGTCTCAGAATACAAAGGAACTATGCAAGAAAGGGCAGAGCTTGAAATCTTCTACTACTCTGTGATGGCCAGTACAATTTTTTATACAGTGGTGTGCTGGGCTGGTACCATCACTTTGAGAGAGGCCCACCAAATCAATAGCCTAATTAACTCTTTGACTGCTGAATATTTTTTCCAAAAAACAAACTGGACTCCTTTTGTACTATGTTTCTTCGGACAATCCTTCAGTACTGCTTGTTTGACTTTGTGTTGAATGAGCGGTTGCTCATGGAGTCCCGAATGAGGCGCATTACCTGCATTGTGAAGAAGTGTCAGTTACAGCACTATAGCCATGTGGCACAATTCCCCGAGGGTGATCTGACGCTCACATAACACCTGGCTGTGACAGATAGATGGTCATTTCCAGAGGGTGGGACTGGACCGCGTGTCTGTCTAGGATGTTGCTAACCAGAATCCCAAGCTGTTTGGTCATGTGGTGTGTGCGGCAACGTGCTATACCAGTGCATGCTCCCCAACCTTACCTTGTCTTTTTAGCCAGGGTTTTATACAGTTTCATTTCTCTTGGAGGGCATTTTTGTATAACTGCATCACATCAAATATATTTTTGAGCTGTTAAACCCCTGTGCCCATTTGGCCCTTAGTAGGCCTTGAAACCTGCCTGTTAACTTTGGGTCCAGGCTACCTGCTGTTTGTCCTGTCCCAAGATAGATTGATGAAGGTCATGCTCTGGTTTTGCTCATTTAGGATACCTTACTCCTGTATCTCTAATTTGTTTTGCTACTTTACAACAAGTACCACCAGAACAACTACAAAACAGTTCTAACTGTTCAACTAATTCTTGTGACAAGAAATTAGTCTGATTATTTTGTTTTCAACAGTGAAACACAAAATCGTGGTAGATGCATGCAGAAACAATGCCTGAAATCACTCCCAGGCTGGACCTAAACATCCTTTTCCTGCAAAAAGTTTGTGAATTTCATTTGCTGCAAAACAGCATAGTCTTCATCACCAATCATCATATTTGTTATTTCATTCATTTTCTGGACTCAGGGTTAATATATGAAACATTTCCTAAATCTCTCCCAGTCCAAATTCATCTAATTTTATGTCATTTTCTTATCCATTTGTCCCGGTGATGATTACAGTGGCAGCATGCCAAGCAGTCTACAACAGACCTCCCTGCCCCAGGTACAGATTCTAGTTCTTCCTGGGGAATTCTAAGGTGTTTCCTAGCTAGCCGAAAGAAACAATCTTCCAGCACACACTGGGTCTGCTGCAGGTTCTCCACCCAGTGGGATGTTGAACGAGGGGGGCAGTATTACTACATGACCCATCCATCTCAGCTGGCTCCTTTCACTCAGGTGGAGCAATGATTCTTCTATCAGGCTGAACTTCTCACCCTATCACTGAGTGTCTTCTTAGCCACCGTCTGAAAAAACGTTTCTGCCGCTTATTTCTTGATCTCATTATTTTGGTCATTACCCACAGCTCATGACCATAGGTGAGGTCAGGAATGTAGATTAACCAGTAAACTGAAAGTTTTCTCTTTATTATTTGCCCCACTTCACCACTAAAGACTGGTACAGTCCCCTCAGTACAGTTGCTACCACTCTAATCCACTTGTCGATCTCATGGCCCCTTTCTCTACCACTTGTAAATAAGATCCCAAGGTTCTTGAACTCCCCCTTTAAAAGCAGCTGTTTCAGATTCAACTGGAGAGAGCAGTCCACTCTTTCTTGATAAAGAACCATGACCTCAGACTTGGAGGTGCTGATCCTTATCATAGCTGCTTTACACTGAGCAGCAAATTGCTCAAGTGTGTGCCGAAAGTTACAGTCAGATAAGGTAAAGTGGACAACATCATCTCTGTAAAGCAACAATGCTACCCCTAGCCTCCCCAACTAGACATCCCCACACCCTTGGTTGCTCTTTTATATCCTGTTCTTAAAAACCACAAAAAAGGAGTGGCGACAAGACACAAGAAACCCACATTGAATGAATTTTATTGAAATATCAGTTTAGGAACTCCATTCTCTATGGTGATACCCCTAAATAAAGAGTTTCATTAGAATGTACTTAACATCTTTTTTAAGTAAATGAAGAAAAATGGCTATATGGTGGTGGCTTAAGGCAATGGGCATTACTGACAATTTAATCATTACAGACTATGAACTGAGGACCTCTACATGCTAATTAATCACAGGCTGGTAGATTGACATTGCACTATTACTACCCAAGACTGGTTTACTAACATTTGTGTTTCTGAGTGGATGAGTAGTAATTTTCTCAAGCTAAATGCGGAAGCCGGCCCGGACACAGACAGGCGGACACGTTCAAGTCACCCACAACACGTTTGTTTACAGTGTCCATTATTTACAGTGCAGCACAAACCCCAAAAGTCTCCAAAGTCCAGGCCAACTCAGATCAATGCCTTCATCCTTCAGGCCGCCTCACTCCTCTCCTCCCAAGCTCTATCCTTCTCCTCACCCGACTCAAGCCATCATATGGACCCGGATGTGCTTCAGGTGCCTCCCAACAATCTTCCGCTGGAACTCCCTAGTGTGGCGGAAGTGCCAGCTGTGCACCCGGAAGCACTCTGGGTATCCCTGATCCTCTTCCTCCCAGCACTTCCGCCACACCTGGCATTGTGGCGCCCCCTGGCAGTGACCACGGGTCCCTAAAGGGTTGCGCTTCAAAGCTCTGTACCTGTGGTCCCCATAGCCACCAGGGTGGTCACCCCCATGTGGTCTGGGGGGGGTGTAAGCTCTCCTTAAGTCCTCCAGGGGGTCCCAGCTGGGTCGCCCCCCCCAGCCACCTGTGACATAAATAAAGAAAAAAATGAAATTTTAGTGATTGGCAATAATGGATATAATTAGGTTATTAGAAATAAACTTGATGCATTAGGAATAAAAGTCAAGGCGGAGGTAAAGAATTTAGGGGTAACCGTTGATTGTAATCTGAATTTTAAATCACATATTCATCAGACCACTAGGACAGCATTTTTTCACTTAAGAAACATAGCAAAAGTTAAACCTCTTATATCATTGAAAGATGCTGAGAAATTAATTCACGCTTTTGTTTTCAGTCGACTAGATTACTGTAACGCACTCCTCTCAGGACTACCCAAAAAAGACATAAATCACTTGCAACGAGTGCAGAATGCAGCTGCTAGAATCCTAACTAGGAAAAGAAAATCCAAGCACATCTCTTCAGTTTTGATGTCACTACACTGGTTACCTGTGTCATTCAGAATTGACTTTAAAATACTGCTTATGGTTTAGAAAGCCTTAAATAATCGCGCTCCATCTTATATATCAGAATGTCTGACACCTTATATTCCAAATCGTAACCTCATATTTTCAGATGAGCGTCTCCTTAGAATTCCAAGAGCTAAACTTAAAAGAAGTGGTGAGGCGGCCTTCTGCTGTTATTCACCTAAAATCTGCAATAGCCTGCCAATAGGAATTCGCCAGGCTAATACAGTGGAGCACTTTAAAACACTGCTGAAAACACATTACTTTAACATGGCCTTCTCATAACTTCATTACTATTCATGGTGGCTCCAAAATCCGTACTGACCCCTACTCTCTCTTCTGTTCTCTTTCCGGTTTTCTGTGGTGGCAACCTGCACCACCACCACCAAATCAAAGCACTGTGATGTCCCTACATTGATGGATTAAAGGCCAGAAGTCCACGTGACCGTCGTCATCAAGTCTTTCCATGAGAACCCTGAATACAATGAGGACTGATCATTTATGTTAGGTAGAATGCCTAGAGGGGGCTGGGTGATCTCATGGCCTGGAACTCCTGCAGATTTTATTTTTTCTCCAGCCGTCTGGAGTTTTTTTTTTTCTGTTCTCCCTGGCCATCGGACCTTACTTTTATTCTATGTTAATGAGTTTTGTCTTATTTTAATTCTTATTTATTTTGTCTTTTTTCTCTTTTTTCATCATGTAAGGCACTTTGAGCTACATTATTTGTATGAAAATGTGCTATATAAACAGGGCCGGATTTAGATGAAATGAGACTCTAGGCTATTCCACTTATGAGGCCCCTTCACCTCCCATTTTTAAGTTTGTTCAAATTGCTAACAATTTGAATGTAGGCCCCTCTTGATCTTGAGGCCCTAGGTGGAAGCCTAGTTAGCCTATAGGAAAATCCGGCCCTGTATATAAATAAATGTTGTTGTTGTCTAAAGGCATGAAGCTTGAAAATGATGTTATGATCAGCAACCTTTATTAATTTTTTATGAGAAATACTACAATATGTAAGTCAATTTTGGGGTGTTAGGATTTAAAGTTTACAATTTTCATTGGTTTTTAATTTCAGTGTCAATTGACAAAGTTGCCATTATGCCATCTGTTTTTCTCTGAGTGCCACCATTTCAGAAATTTTGCACCACTTATTGTTATAGTAATGCTCCCAGAATCCCCCAAGGTTTGCGCCATTTGTGACATTATCGAAGTAACAGTTTAAAGGTCACCCTTACATTCCAAGAGTATCCAGATATGCGGATACACCTTGCATTTCTAAAAGGAATCTTTTGTTACTGACTTCACAGTTTTGGAATGTTTGCTCCCATTTCTGACTTCTGATTTCATTTGACATTCTCATTTGGTTGAAAGACACGTTCTGACCATATCTTGTTATTTTAAGACGTGCATCTCCCAGTCATCTTCATTAAAAACATTACTGTTTATCTTCTTGTCAGTATACTGTACATGAGAGGGGATTCGGCCCCTACATCTTATTGGTCCAGGAGATGCAGCAGAGAAGCACAAGAGCTGCATTAATTCAAAGCTATACAGCAAGTCAATGTCTCTCTTATTCCATCAATTCCACCAAAATACCAATGCCATATCAGAGACCATCTATATTACAATGCAACCAAGACGAAAGAGCCACCTGATCATCTAAGTCAGCGGTTCTCAAACTGGGGGGCACGCTGAAGCTGTACAAGGGAGGCGTCGAATAAATGAACAAGACATCAAAATACATTTTTTACATTTTTATTTCAAATTTAAATTTGCAAGCATATAATCACAATGAATGCATTACTGTATAACTAAAATTAAAATAAATCATTTCTAAGGCATAGATCTAATGACTAATATGTGCCTGCTTTAAAGTACACAGCCTGTCCAGGTTTGGTTTGATATTCGAGATCGACACTCTGAGCTCCTTTTCTATTTGAAGTTTGTTTCTATGACGAGCGGCGCCGCTGCTGCTGCTTTTATAGTCACGTATTTCCGATCCAGAAAGTTCGAGACGTATCGGTATCTATCGCGAACATTTGGGTAACAGCAGATCAGGTGATAATGCGCCGTGACTGCACCACATTGGCAGCGTAGCCAATATTGCCAAATTGAGTTAAATAATTTACTGCGTATTGGGTTATTTTCATGATACAACTAACAGCGGTATAATATTTGTTGGACGAAAATACGTTTGACTCGCGCAGATTGACTTCATCGGTGTCCTCGTTTACGAGATTTTTTAAAATTAAAACATATTTAATCGTTTCTTTACATAAAAACATAATTAAATAAGAATAAATTATTTATTCTTTGTTTTTGGGATTAGAATTACTACCAAAAACCACACAAGGCATTTTAACAGTTATTAAAGCACTTTAAAAAAAATAAATTGCAAATATTTCATTGAAGTTAGCCGAATACATGCAAATCTTATGGAAGTAAAAAATGATAGGATACCGCGACACCAAACGAGTATCATACCTTTGTTAGTTGTATCACGGGTTATTCTCATCTAGCTTATATTATACAGGGGGCGCAGAATTATTCCAGGTAGAAAATGCGGGGGCGCGAAATGCGAAAGTTTGAGAACCGCTGATCTAAGTACATTGGATACCTGGACTCCTAGCAAGAAGAGTTACTGTCCATCAAAGCTGTATTAGTGTGATCTGCCACACTCATTTTGCTTTGTTTCTGATTTTGGTACATTAGAAATCTTAAGTTAGAGAATGTTAATCTATAATGCATGAATAAAATATTATCCCTCTCTCTTTCTTGTTTTGGTGTTCTGGGGTTATAAATTTAAGAGAAAGGGAGGCATATTTATCTTCAAAAGCAGTAACATTCGAGGAGTACTATCTGGATTTTGCACACTCAGTTCAGGTTCATGTAATAAAGAGCCTCAAAGTGAGAATACTCAAAGGGTCACCCTAGGACTGTGTTTCTGACAAAGCAAAACATAAACGTTATAGTTTATTTTTTTCACAAAATGCTACTTATCCTCATAAGCAATGAAAACAGGTAATATTTAAAATATAAAATAAAATAAATACTCCAATTTTTAAAAGAATGAAATACAGTAAATTAAATGTAATAATAAATAGATGTCCTTATACTAAAAACCAAAGAAAAGCAGGAGGCACGAGTAAAAACAAAATCACTTTTAGAAAGTAACAGCGAAAGTCATGAAGACAGCTCTAGCATGTCCACCAAAAGGTTAGCTTATGAGGTGCTGCTTTGGACATAAATCATTCTGAAGTGTACAGTTTATACACTCTACAGTAAAAACAAAATGTACAGCAATAGATTAGATCAGACAGACTTTGTACATCAAACCACACTACTGACAAAAAAAAAAACGCATAAAGGGATCATTTTCCTGCAAATCATCTAATGTGGTCTACCTAATCCTGTGTATGAAAATGTCCCAATACTGTACTCTGTGTCGGAGAAACTGGACACACACCCTGCCAGAGAATGAATTTACAAAGGTTCCACATTAGGCATGGCAATAGGGATGATCCTGTAGGACTTCATTTCAGTAGCAATGGACAGAGCAAATGATTTATAAGTCACAGTGCTTATGGGCAACTTCAAAACTCAGCAAGGGAGGAAGAAATGGAAAGTTAAACTGATGCTAAAATGTAAACACATTACAACATGGCTTAAATAGAGACAAGGGTTTTATGACCAGATATGAGGATTATTTACATTTCTCTGTCTGATCCACATTGTATAGAAAACTCATCAAAAACTTCAAACAACTCTTGGACTGTTATAAAAAGATCTTGACTATACATTGTTCTCCTGTCCTGCTAAATGAATCTTAGGTTGGAGAAGTCTATTAATTTTGTACATTGGAATTGACCCACTTAAGGTTTTTCCAATGTTGTTATTTGTCCTAATGTCTATATAAACACAAGGAATTCCAGTCTCCATATTACATCTCACCTGAAGAATGGGCCTGAGTTGCCTTGAAAGCTTGTATATTGTAATCTGTTCAGGTAGCCAATAAAAAAGTGTCATTTTTCTTGACTTCTCATTTAGTCCCAGGGGGAAATTCAGATGCATACAGCAGCAGAAACATAAAAACATACAGACTCTCAGGACAGATAATAAAGCCAATCAATCAATCAATAAGTAAATAAATACACAAAAATATAAATAAATAGATAGATAGATAAATAAATAAATGTCTATTGTACAGATTGTCCAAAGTAAAAATATAGAGTACATTGGGAGGAAGCATTGAATAGCCTGATAGCAGTGGCCAGAAAAGACCCCCAGAGGCACTTCTTAGCAAACCATGTTGGAAAGAGCCTATGGCTAAAAGCACACCTCCTGGGTGGAATTTTTCACAAAGGCTTCCAATTTTGCCACCATCCCCTTTTCCAAAACAACGACCAGTGTGCCCAGAATTCAATCTGTGATAGTACAGGCTTTCCTGATACGTTTGTTCACATGTTGGGCTTCTTTTGAGCTCAGGTTGCTTATCCAGGAGACTGCAGTTTTGAACAGCACACTGGCTACTATGGACTGGTAGAACATTTCTAACAGCTTGCTGCATACATCACAAGAACTGAGTCTCCTTAGAAAGTCCAGTCTGCTCTGGCCCTTCTTGTACAGCACCACTGTGTTGTCAGACCAGTCCAGTTTGTGGTTTATGTGGACTCACAGATACTTGTAGCTATGCACTACTTCTATGTCCTTCCCCGGATGGTGACTGGTCTCAAAGATTCCTTGGCGCACAGTAAGTCCACCACCAGCTCTTTTGTTTTGTTAATGTTGAGTTGCAGGTTGTTGTCCCTACACCATAAGACAAAATCCTCTATGACTTTCTGGTACTCTGACTTCTCATCTAAATTATTAATGCAGAGATGATGCAAGAGTCATCTGAAAATATCTGTAGATGGCAAGCATGGACAAACTCATTCAATTCATTCTTTGAATTTTCAATTGTTACTTGGTTCTCTTATTTCATGTTTTGCTAAGTTGTTTATTTGCCGAAGGAAAAGTCATCTCAGGTGAAGGAGCACCGGAATCATCAGGTAGAAGGGTTTTTCCTTCTGATTGGCTGGCCCAGCACTGACTCAGCTGTAGAATGGCCAGTGGGGATGCAGGGACGGCTTGTTTGGCCAAGGTCTCCGACTGTGTCTGGCTTGTCTGACTCCTTTTCTACAATCTGGCCGTGGTTGTACAGTTAGCTGATGGACTGATATTGCTCTTTTTCATTTACGTTATTAGTTTCGACTTTGTTATTAATGTTTCCGCATATGCGATAGTTCTGGATTTATTGAGTGGTGTAATCTGTTCCTGCCTTGTGCTTTGTAGTTTGTACTCTTGTCTTGTATTTCTGAGGTGGCAATGATAGATTGGCCACCTAGCTCTGTGAAGAGGATTACTTGTGTTCTGTTTTGTGAGTTGTATTTACTCCATTTTTTGACAGCCATTGCATGCTCAGCTAGCCTGGTAAGGGGTCTCTCTATGAATTGCCTTTCCCAAGATTTTCTCCATTTTTTTCCCTACAAGGATCTGTTTTGGAAGTTTTTTCTTGTCTTCTTAGAGAGTCAAGGCTGGTGGGGCTGTCAAAAACAGGGCCTGTTGAAGCCCATTGAGGCATTTAACTTTAACACTTTAACATGGCCTTTTTATAACTTCATTTTAATCTTAATTTAACTTAATCCTGATACTCTATATGTTCAATTTCCTCAAAATAACTATTCATGGTGGCTCTAAAATCGGTACTGACCCCTACTCTCTTTTCTGTTTCTTTTTCCGGTTTCTTTGTGGTGGTGGCCTGCGCCACCACCACCTACTTAAAGCTTCATGATGCTCAAACAATGATGGACGGATTAAAAGGCAGAAGTCTACGTGACCATCATCATCAAGTCCTTCCGTGAGAATCCTAAATCCAAAGAGGACTGTTTCATTTATGTTAGGTAGAATGCCCAGAGGGGACTGGGCGGTCTCATGGTCTGGAATCCCTACAGATTTTATTTTTTTCCAGCCGTCTGGAGTTTTTTTGTTTTTCTGTCCCCTGGCCATTGAACCTTACTCTTATTCGATGTTAATTAATGTTGATTTATTTTGTTTTATAATTGTGTCTTTCATTTTTCTATTCTTTAATATGTAAAGCACTTTGAGCTACTGTTTGTATGAAAATGTGCTATATAAATAAATGTTGTTGTTGTTGTTGCTGTTATTCCTTGTGTGATTTTGAGCTGTACAAGAAATAAATGAATGTTGTTGTTCTTGTTCTTATTGCAAATATCCAGTAATTTCAGTCATTTTAAGCACATGACAAGTCCTTCACACTCCGTTCTATTATGAAATGAATGCTGTTCATGAGTGTATGAGAGAAGAATCTCGGTTGGCAGTGAACACTTTTCAGCATATGATGTCCGTGTTTTGATTTGCAGAATATAATAATAGTAATAATAATAATAATAATAATACATTTTATTTATTTGTAGGCGCCTTTCTAAACACTCAAGGACACTGAACAATAGACAAAACACAGATTAGAAACAAAAGTAAAAAACAAAAGTTAAATTCAGACAGAGCAATTGTTATCAAAAAGAAAAAGCAGTCTTAAACAAATGAGTTTTAAGTTTAGATTTGAAAAGTGAGAATGATTCAGTATTTCTAAGCTTAGATAGTAGTGAGTTCCAAATGGATGCTCGCCATAGTGGTAAGATGGACGAAGGGGACAGTCAAGTGGATGAAGGAAGAGGAGATCAGACAGATATGGAGGGGCAAAGTTGTGGATAGCCTTAAAAGTTAGTAGGAGAATTTTGAATTGAATGCGGAGCTGAACTGGAAGCCAATGAAGCTGCTGCAAATGGGAGTGATATGGTAAATAGAGGGGGTTCTAGTAATGATGTGGGCAGCTGAATTCTGGACCAGTTGATTGAGATTTGCAAGAAAGACCAAAGAAAAGGGAATTGCAGTAATCCAGACGAGAAGTGACAAGGATATGAACAAGAATAGCAGTGGTGTGGGGAGATGAGGGAGGGGCGAATACAATTAATGTTACATAGGTGGAAATATGTAGACCGGGAATTGATATTGATGTGGGACTGAAAGGATAAAGTACTGTCGAGGATGACACCTAGACTCTTAACCTGTGGGGAAGGGGAGACAGAGGAATTATCAATTAAAAATGAAAAATGATCAGTTTTGGATAATGTTGATTTTGTACCAGTGAAGAGAACCTCAGTTTTGTAGCTATTTAATTTAAGAAACTTTGAAGAAAACCAGGATTTGATTTCTGCTATGCAATCAGTAAGGGAGGAGGGTGGAAAGGAAGCAGTAGGTTTGCCAGTGAGATAGAGCTGGGTGTCATCAGCATAACAGTGGAAGCTAATGTTATATTTACGAAAGATATTTCCAAGGTGAAGGAGGTAAATAATGAAAAGGAGGGGCCCCAGGACAGAGCCCTGGGGCACATGTGAAGTAACAGCGGTGGGATGGGATGTGTATAAGCAGGGGTCATCCAACAGATTTGACCCGAGACCAAATGCAGAAAAAATGCCCCTTGGGTCAGGACTGTAGCATACGTACACACACACACTTACCGCATGCCATATAGGATGCACTCCCTGATTCACTCCTGGGGACCCTCATCCAATCTCCCAGTCATTGACATCAGAGACACGTAAAATCAGTTCATACCTGTGAGATAAAGAAGTGTTAAGTATATATGTCATACTGAATTCAGTCTCTTGTTCTGATCATTCATTTTCTCACACACATTTTGAAATTTTGTTGGTTAACAATGAAGTAACATTCAAAAATCTGGTTACAAACTAGCAATCAAAAGGTGGTAGCAAGCAAAAATGTTTCTGTCAAAACAAACTTATTATTATAACTGAAAAGTACATCTTCAGAAATGCCATGTTTTCATGGGGTAGAAACCATCTCAGTCCATCACAAGATACACTTAGTCGTAGTCAACCAATCCACAGACGCAAGAGGAAAATGTGCAAGCTCCATACAGACCCTAAGCAGGCTACGTTAGGGTCACCGTCTATCCATCTGAAGTTCATAGTTGCTGTCTTGGTAGGGAGATCTCGTTTTCCAAATCAAAACAGGGGCTTGCCCTTGTGGTTTTATACTACATTGAAGAGTGGGATGGGGGCTCCAGTGGACCCCCTTGAAGTTTTGTACATGCAGTTATACTTCTAGAAAATCGAACAGCTTCCTCATTCGATGTTCACCTGCGCAGTGATACATTTATTAAACCAAAGAGTGTAATGGGGGTTCCAATTGGCATTATTAGTCACTCAGTTATATGTGTGGTAAACCAAAGACTAGTTATGCCCTTCAAATTTCGAGTGTGCAAATAATAAATATATTGTAACGTTGCCTGTGTCAGCAGAGCTAGGTTTTGATATATTTTAAGTTATTTGTTGGGATACATAGCCTGAAATCAACACCGTCCCAATTAAATGGAGATGTCTGGTCACCCTGTGTTATGGTATTATCAGTGTCAGATACCCCATCTACCATTTATTTAATATTCCTGAATTTAGAGTGAGGCTGTACATTTTACTTTTTCTTCTTTTCTGGGGCCTAAACCCTGTGCTTTGCAAGCTAGTAGGATTAATTGTTTCTATTTAAATTCCAACATAGGATTTACAGTCTCAAATACACCTTCATTTCATGATTTTATATTCCTTATAAAGAGCCAAAACACACAGGCTTCCAGGCTCTGTTAAAAAAAAAGAGAAAAGTTAAGCTCAGGTTTTAGACGTCAATTCCTGAAGTGTGAACAGGAGAGCTATGATCTTTTCCTTATGAGATAAATTGCAGTGTCTCATGATTCATTCTGCACCTTTAGAGCTGTTAGAAATTGAATTGCACTCTGACATTTGCTAAATGTGTCTGCATAACACTTCAGGTTGGTAATTTCTTTTAGGGTGGTGCCGTGGTTAGAGCTGATAGCTCACAGTTCCTGGAGTCTGGGTTTAAATTTTGGGGTACTCATCATCTGTATGGAATTTTATGGTCTTTCCATTTCCATTTCTCCTGGTATTCTGGTTTTTCTTCCATAACCTAAAGATGTGCGTCTTAATGGCTGATTCTAAACTGTCCCTCAGTGTGTTTGTGTGAATGTGTGTGTGTGTGTTAGCATTCAAAGCAATGGACAGGCACAGTTCAGGGGTGCTGCCAGTGCTGCTGACCTAGACTTCAGCTCCCAGTACTCATAATGTGGAATAAACAGTTTCTCTGGCTTCATGGAGGAATGTTTTTAGACAGACAAGCCTCTGAAGTTGTGTTCACTTCCTGTATCGTAATTGCCATTTTTAAGACCTACAGCCTGTGATGCCAACAATCATGTGACTTACTCATCTAATCTACAGGCACCAGTCAACCTAAACTGAACTAAAGGAACCCACATGACCACAGGGAGATCATGCAAACTCCATTCAGGAGTCAGACAGCCAGAAATCCAACTGGAATCCATGTGCTGTGAGTCAAAAAATTTACTTGTGAAATCAACCTGGAATTCAGCACAAGTAATTTTATATTGTGGGGGCTGGCCCGGACACAGACAGGTAGACACGTTCATTTCACCCAACACATGTTTATTTACAGTATATACAAGTCCATAAGTGCACCACAAACCCCACAAGTCCCCAAAGTCCTAGTCATACAATGCCTTACTTTCTTCAGGCTGCCTCCTTGCCTCCTCCAGCAAGCTCAGTCCACTCCACTCCCAACTCTCGCCTCGAATGAAGGGAGGTGGCCCCTTTTATCCACACCCGGATGTGCTCCAGGTGCTTCACAGCAATCTCCCACCGACATGCCCCCGTGTGGCGGAAGTGCCGGCTGTATCCCTGGAAGCACTCCAGGTGTCCCTGCTCCTCTTCCCCCCAGCACTTCCTGGTGTGGGAGAAGTGCTGAGGTCCAGGGCTCCAAAGGCATGGGGGCACCCCCTGGCAGTGACCACGGGCCCCTACAGGGTGAAGCTTCAACAGGACCAGGGCGGTCGCCCCTAGTCGGTCTGGGGAAGGCGCAAGTCCTCCTCTGGTCCTCCAGGGCATCCTGGCCAGATCGCCACCCCAGCCACCTCTGACAATATATACAGTGCGGCCTGCAGGGGGTCGCACCAGCTCCCCAATCCCGACACAGACAGATGCAGACACAAGTTCCACAAGTGCAACACAGGCTTTATTTAGTGGGAAACGCTTCCCAAATTGGTTCCCACAGCACAGCTGCAGGTTAAAGCGCAAGAATAAAACAGCACAGAACACGTTGTCTTTGTCTTTCTCTTTCTCTCTCTCCATCTCTGCCTCCACTCCCCCTCTGGCAAGCTTCATTTTCTCCCTTCCTGACTCCTGGAATGAAGGCTTCTTTTATACCGCACCCATTCGCATGGTCTGGAAGCACTTCCAAGTTAGGCAGAAGCCCAATGAGACAGGACTCACTGCAGTACACCCTGGTGAGACCCACGTAACCCAACAGGGCTGTGCCAAACTCCAACTCCCATGAAGCCCTGTGGGCATCTGAGACCCAAGGGAGCTGCCATCTAGTGCTCTGGGGGAGATAATACCCTGTGCTTGTTCTCTTCCACAGTCCTGATAGTTCATAAGCATCCCGGCCAGTTAAGGACCCTGGCTATCCACCACAACAGTAAATATTTAATAGGTAAATGTTTATGAGTGCATTAGAAAGTATATTAATAAAATATATATGTTGTAAAGTGCCTTTATAACAGATGCAATTCACCTAACTAGACTGCAAAGTAGGTAGCAATAGAAAATAAGATTGACCAAACAAAAACTGATAAATGCATAGTAACACATGACAAGACATGTGTGAGTGCCATAGAGGGCAGATGGGCATCCTGGGCATTAACATGCAGAAGCTAGCGACCAGGAGCAGTTCCACCTCCCATACATTAGGTGGCAGTGGTCCACTGGAAGCATCCCTGCTTGGACACCCACAGGGGTTCATGGGAATTGGAGTCTGGAAGTGCAGCCCTGTTGGGTGAATTATACAACATAACATAACATGATATCAGATAGCATAGCATGATATTTTAAAATCACATAATACAACACAACATGTTGACATGGTAACATTTTAAACAGACATGACATAAAACAACACAACAAAGCATGATATGATGACATAACATAACATTACTATTCGAGACCCGACACAAATTTTAATAACATGATGTAGCGTTTCATGACATAACATCACATGCTTACATAACATTTTAAACTGAGATGCCATGATGTTTTAATATAACATGACATGTTCACATGGTAAAATTTTAAATTGACACGACTTGGCATTTTACAGTTTTTCTCGATTGGTTTGGCTCATTTCTTGAAACAGAAATTACATTCTTAAAACTATAAGATCATTTGGCCAAACAGTCTTACAGTTCTGCGCAACATTACAGCTCACTAGCAAAAGGTCATATCTTTCCCAAAACTGTTCATACATGCTTCAAAATAGATTCCTTTCCCATATAAAGAGTCAGTACCATAAAAATGTCAAAGATCTTTCTCAATTGCGTTGGCTCATTTGCATTCACTTAGTGCGTTTTTCCAAAATAACCTGGATGGTTTAGCACAACACCATGGATCACCTGCAAAAGCTCGTATCTCTCCCAAAATAGTTTACCCATGTGTCAAAACTAAATTCCTTTCCCATTTAAATAGTTAGTGCCCCCAAAATGCATCGTCCCTTTGGCATCGTGTAAGCACTGCAAGTCAAAATGCCTAGATGTTTTGTCACTATGGCAGAGGTCTAGCTAACAGAATACAATTATGTATAAAACTGAAAAAAAAAGGATTTTACAGTAAGAGCAGCCTCCAAAGTTTGACATCAGACACACTGCACTCCTACTTCCAAGGAAATTGTAATCATTTTTATTGACACACATAAAGTAACTTCCATACATTAGAGTACATAAAAATGTATACAGTATTCTGTACATGTACGAAATATAAACACAAACAAAAAACAAGAAAAATTATATCTAGCCTACAGTAGGGCTTACAGTAAATAAAGTTTCACAACTAAGGTAACTTTCACTGGTTGTTGTCGTCACCGTCCCTCTCCTGGCCACCATCCTCATCCTCCTGGCCATCCACGCTGCTCTCTGTTTGGCCATAGATTCTCATCCACATCGCAGCGGATATTTTCCCTTGCGATGCAGCGAGGGAACAAACGGCGAATGTCTCAACCATCCCCTACACTGATCCCCTGTAATGTCCTCACATGCAGCATCCATTGCATGGAGCAGGGATCTCTGGTCTTGAGCCTGATGTTCATAGACTTTCCACCTCCAAGCGGAAAAAAATTCCTCAATGGGATTAAGGAAAGGAGAGTATGGTGGTAGTAGCTCCATGAGCATCCTTGGATGGGTGGTGAACCAGGCCCTGATGAGCGGCCCATGGTGGAAATTTACATTGTCCCACACGATCACATAGTGTGGTAGGTGAGGCCCTTCGAGACCTCTCTCATTTTCTGGGACCAGATGTGTATAAAGACGGTCCAAGAAAATGAGGAGCTTTGAGTGTTATATGGGCCTAAACTGGGGATGTGTGTGGCCACACCATTCTCAGATATGGCAGCACACATTGTTAAATTGCCCCCTCGCTGGCCTGGGACATCCACCGTGGCCCGCTGACCAATGATGTTACGGCCACGTCTGCGGCCCTTGGCCAGGTTGAAACCAGCCTCATCGACAAATACAAGGATGTAAGATGTTTCATTCCCTTCCAATGCCATTATTCTCTACAATAGAGTAAAAAAAATCAAATCAGTCATATAGAGGAGTCATACACAACAGAAATAGAAAATTACATGGGATTGTTCTATGTTCTCCTCCACAAGTTCAATATAGCCTGCTACTGGCCACTACTCCAGTGGTTCCAAACCTGGGGTACAGGCCTATGCAGAGGCACTGCAGGGAGTATTTGACACAAAGAGGGAGAAACACTGTTGCAGTTTTAGGCAAAATGCTGTAGTCAGATAAAGCTGGATTCTAAAGGTAAAGAGGATACTGAAAACCAAACAAATTGGGAACCACTGCTTACTGTAATGTTACTATAATAGACAACCAATAACTGACTTACATGCACATACTGGTACCGCAGCTCTTTCACTCTGTCAGAATTCCTCTCAAATGGTACCCTGTAAATCTGCTTCATGGTCATCTGATGCTTCTTCAATACCCGGTCTATTGTGGAGATGCTGATAGAGTTGACATTTTGGAATATGGCATTGTCTTGAAGGATTGCATCACGGATCTGTCTCAAAGTGAGAGCATTATTTGCAATCACCATGTTACAGATCTCTTGTTCTTGTTGTTCATTGAGAAGTTTTCTTCTGCCACCCATGTGAGGTTGTCGTCCAATCCTAGACGTAGAAGTCAAAGGACAACACTGTATGACAATTCGTAATGTATGCCGTATTTGTTACAGAATGAGTTACTGTACTGTAACATCATATTGCAACATCACATTGAGGTAATATATTACAGTACTGTAGGCCTACACACACGGAATGAAGAGTTTATACATGTCTTGCTTTACAGTATGCACAGTACTGTATACTGTAATGACTCCATCATTGACTGAGTACATACCTGTTTTCCCTGCGAAAGGTTTGGATGATGGAGGAGACAGTAGAGCGAGGCACATTAGGCTGCACTCGGCGCCCAGCCTCTGCCATTGTCAGGCGATGGTTAACCACATGGTCTACAATTGTGGCCCGAATCTCATCCGGGACAGCATGGTGTCTTCGTGCTCCTCGGCCTCTTCCCCCTATTCCACCACCACGCATCCTCACTCCTCCGCCTCTTCTTCTTCTTCCTCTTCCTCCTCCTCCTCTTCTTCTTCCTCGAGCAGGAGGTTGCCCTTCTTGATTTCCTTGGTGAGGTACCTCCATGTTCAAATGGTACTGGCCCTAGCCAAGCTCTATATATACACGTTTGGCAGCATTCACAACAATAGACAGCACCTGTCAGGTAACTAAACAAACTGTTTGGTTGGTCATCTGAGATGTGGGAAACTCCTCCTTCGTTGGTCAAGTTCTAATTTCACCTGATTGTCAATTACTGTCATGAATTTATCAAATGTTCCAAGAAATTCATATATGGTGTTCATGGTATTATGTTCTTGACTAATTTTGACAATTGAACAGACTATTGTGCATATGATGACTTACACGATGAAATCATGCTGACATGTTTTGGAGAGAACAACCATTAGACTGAGAATCAACTAATCAGTTTAGATCAGCAAGATCTATTTATTTGGAAAATGTGCTAAATGTGGGCTTATTGTGCTAACTGCAGGCTACTTGTACTTAACCATTTGCAAAGATGCACTGAGACACTTGAGACATGTACTAAGGCATTTGCAATTTGATGAAATCAATGAGAAATGCCATTCTGTTGTGAACATTTGCAAGGTGGTTTGGAGATCTGTCCATGTTATTTTGAGAATGTCATCTCGGTTTCAAGAAATGAGCCAAACCAATCGAGAAAAACTGTAACATAAAACAACATGACGACATAACATAACATGACCATTCAAGACATGGCGTTACATAACAGCATAACATGACATTTCAACATATCATAGCATGACACAGCATCACATGGTATGATATGTTAATAAAGCATAGTTTTTTAACCTTTTCACAATAATCCAGTACTAACACTGAAGCCAGTTTAGGGATATCAGAATTTCATGCTTGACCCCAATCAGTAATTTGAACACGTATTTTGTTGGCACTCAAGTACCGCTGAAAAGACTATTGTGTCAGTCCATCCAAGATGTCATTAAGGTGTCACAGCGTATTTCAGCATCTGGCACTACGATATAAATGACAGAATGAGAGTCTCATGTAGTAATTTCCCATCTGTAAAGGATGACTCAGGAAAGTGGATTAGAGTAGTCAGAAGGATCTGAGATTCAACAAGAAAATGTCAGACTTCATCAATTGTGCTTGAGATCACACAAGAAGTAATTATATGTTTATAGTGTTAAACTGGAAAAAGTATGCAGACAACCAGGCCATAGTGTCTTGGATGCCAGCTGCGTGTTTGAATTTGGAGAGCATTTCTTTATGAACATATGAGGGTGTGGGGACAGGAAGGATGAGGTGACATTGATGGTGAATCTAAGCCAGTATGGGCTGAAAAGGAGGGAGTCAAGAACTAGTAAACCTTTCATTGGTAGGAGCATATGTAGTAACCACCAAAGAAATTGAAAAATGCACCCTCTTTGAACCTGCATATTCCATCTCAGGAAGGAAGGGTGTTGGAATCAGTTCCAGAAAACAACCCTCACAGAACACAGTCGCAAACATGCTGACACTGTGCCAATTTAGACTGCCAATAAGCTTAGCAGGCATACATTTGGGAGGTGGGAAGAAAACACAGTACACAAGGAACCAATAATGAAAACCTGCATGAACATAGGGATGGTGACCCCAAGACTCCAGATGACAGTGGCAGGGATGGACATTCAAACTCCATGACCTGTGAAGCAGCTAACGACTCTCCCATCACCCACTGAAAAATGAAAGCAAATATTAAGGGGGGCAGATAGATAGATAGATAGATAGATAGATAGATAGATAGACAGATAGATAGATAGATAGATAGATAGATAGATAGATATTTATTTATTTTTAAAAAGACCTTTATTGTGAACATAAAATTTGAAAATATTAATAATATACACAGTCAAAAACCAAACAAGCCCAATTTTCAGAATATAACAAAAAGAGCCAAAAAATATCAGACCACCACTACTCCCCCTTTACACTCCTCCTACTCCGCACATTAATAAGAAAATCAAAAAGTTAATATTTCATTATAACACAAAGACCACCACTACTCCCCCTTTACACTCCTCCTACTCCGCACATTAATAAAAGCATGTTGTTGATGCCCACCACTTTTTTATTCCCAGTTGAGCACCAGTTCGCCCCCCTCCACAGCACACAATACCTGATTAGATAATAACATCATCCTAAGAAAACAAAATACAAATACAGAAAACTAAACTAATGTCTCATACATTCATTTTTAGTTCTCCATCCTCAATTGAGCAAAGCACCCTTTAATTCCCCACACATTTTTAAATAACTCTAATGTATTCATCAATCTATGATACGTATATTCCATTATTATTCTAGATCGTACATTTATCTTTAAAATCAAGACAGCATCAGTGGCCCCTGTCCCAGATTGTTTATTATTTCGACTCTTTAAAATTGCTAGTTTGGCTTCACCCAATAGATAATTTGATAACTGAGCTTTTGCCGATATTTTTTGTTGTATTTTGTACCATAAATGAACATGATATTATTAAATTTCCCCATTAACTTTTTACATAATTCACTAAAAAAACTGAAAAAAAAACTGAGTCTCATACATTGCAAGAATAAATGGAATATAGTTTCTTTTTGTCCACAAAATATACAATTATCATCCCCTTTCTGCTCAATTACTTTTAAAAAAGAATTTGTAGCGACAATCCCATGCAGAATTCTCCATTGCAGGTCAGCCGTTCTTTTCTTACTTGGGGGCTTATATAGCTCCCTCCAAGCAGGTGCACTCCCACCATCCACCCCCAGATTGTCTCTCCATGGCGTGTCAAGAACTGTTTTTAGTGCTGCAAAGTGTATAATTTTAATACAATATTTATAAAGGTCCCCCTTTGACAGAGACTTAAAGCTCACGACTTCCCCTTTATGGAATGTCACGATTGTATTGTCAGTGAGTGAGGACAGATCAACAGCAGGACAGACCTCCATCTCCGTGTTTGTTGCTCTGATCGAGTTGTTCAGCCGATGATAATCTTTGGCCATGAATGATAAAAAACTCTGAACTATTCTGACCGACTTGACCCCCAGTATTGAAGATAGCTCTGCTGGGTCAATAAAAGACTTCTTGCTCTCATCGTAAATTTGGGACAGTGTAAGTATTTGATTTGTGATGAGTATTTTAACAAAACTATCGCTGAACAACAGAGGACATGAGAAAACAGAGTTGTAAACTAACGGCTCATCAGCCAACCAACCAGATGTAACAAAGTTTCTTTTAAAAACAAAGTGCCATGTTAATAGGACTCCCTTGTAAAAATGGGGTAGGCTGGACAGGTCCATTTTGTGAATGTTCATCACTAGAAGTTGTCTATCAAAACGTAAGCCTCCCACTCGGCGGAAGAAACCCAATGCCAGCTCTCTCCAACTCAGAGGGTGAGAAACAAAAAAAACTTTCTGCAGAGCCTGAAGTCTAAATTGTGCAACTTTAGAGACAACGTCAATGAGCCCCTGACCCCTCTTCCAAGGTAAAAAGATTACACTTTGTTTTATCCAGTGCAGGCCAACCCAAAAAAAATCAACCAGAAGTTTCTGGATTCTGTGTAAAAGTCCAGGAGGAGGGTCCCCACTCACAAGTTTGTGCCAAAGCATAGAAGCTATCAAATTGTACACACAATCACTCGTCCCCTGTAAGACAGCTTGGTCACAATCCACCTCCATTTGTTCAGTCGCATTGTTACTTTATCTAAAAATCCTTCCCAATTACTTTTGTCCACCCCCTCAGCACCCATTACCACCCCGAGATATCTAAAACACTTTCTGTCCCACTTAATTTCTAAGGGCAGATCTGGTGGTGAACTTGCAGTCCAGGATCCAAGTAAAAAAGCAGTACTTTTGGCCCAGTTGATTTTGCTGAAGATATTCTCTCAAATATCTGTTGACATGAGATTAACATTTTAATGTCATCGTTTGACGTGACAAAAATGACGACATCATCAGCGTAAGCCAAATATTTAAAAGTAACATTTGGGCACATAGGAAAACTCACGCCCTGCAGTTTGTGACTTATCTGACGTAAAAACGGTTCGATTGACAAAGCATAGAGCATTCCAGATAAGGCACAGCCCTGTCGTATTCCTCTCTTTACTGAGAACGGGGCACTCAAAGAACCATTGACTTTTAAAACGCCAAAAATATTAGTATACAAGAGCCTGATCATATTTATAAAATATTCCCCAAATCCAAAGCTTTTCAGTGTATAAAACAAGTATCGATGATCTACTCGATCAAAAGCCTTTTCCTGGTCTAGAGACAGAATCCCTAAATCAACCCCGCACAGATTACAGGCTGAGATAACATCCCTCAATACAAATATATTATCATGGATGGAGCGGTCAGGCACACAGTACGATTGACACGGGTGAATTATGGAGTCCATCACATTCCTCAGGCGGTTGGCCAAGGCCCTTGAAAAGATTTTGTAATCCGTGCACAATAGGCTCACAGGGCCAGTTTTGATTTGGCACAAGTCCCCTTTTTTGGTAGCAGAACAATGACCGCCCTCCTGCAGCTCAGTGGTAGTTCACCAACCTTTACACTCTCCAGAAAAACTGAAAGCATGTCCGGTCCCAGCAAATGCCAGAACTGCTTATAAAATTCTGTTGGAATCCCATCAATCCCCGGAGTCTTTCCAACATTCAGATTAGAAAGTGAGTCAGAGAGTTCTTGAAGACTGATCTCGGTATCCAGATGTAATCGGAACTTTTCTGAAATTGTTGGCAAACCTTCCAAAAACTCGGACATGGCAGCTTCATCAATGCTTTCATCCTTAAACAAATTTGTGTAAAAAGAGACAGCAAAGTCTCTTATCTCCCCTGTAGTGCACAGTTCTTGGTCATCGGTGTCAAGGAGCATATGAATTGTCTTACTCTGTGCTTCCTTCTTTTCTAGACTAAAAAAAAACCTTGTGGGTGCGTCCAGGTGATTGAGATTCTGGAAGCGAGACCTCACTAAAGCTCCCTTAGCCTGCAACTCCAGAAGTTGAGACAGTGAATGTTTCTTAGCTGTTAAAATCTCAAAATTGTCTTTATCAAAACTGTTCTGAAGAGTGGCGTGTAGTTCAGTGATGTCCTCCTCCAGGCTTTTCATATGCTCCACACTCCTCTTCGTCACTTGCTGGGTGTATTGTTGGCAGAAAGCTTTAATCTGAACTTTTGAGACATCCCACCATTGTCTGAGGGAAGTGAATTTGGATTTAGTGAGGGTCCATTGCTGCCAGAAAACTCAAAGCACTGAAGGAAGTTTGAATCATCCAACAGGGAAACATTGAATTGCCAGAAAGACTTAAAGAAAGGTTTTTTTGAAAAGGTGAGCTTTAAAGCCACCAGAGAGTGATCAGAAAGACCGAAAGGACAGATATAAGTAGTAGTGACTGAATTTAAAAGATGCCTTGAACAGTAAAACCGGTCTAACCGTGCCATAGAAATGCGCCACCCCTTTGACCCAGGTGTATTGTCTATCTGTAGGGAATTTAATCCGCCATACATCTACCAGATCTGACTGCTGTAACAAAGTATTTAATACTCTGACAGAAGCTGGATGTGGCTCAGTACCATTTCGATCAAGCTGAGCGTTATCAGTACAATTAAAATCCCCTCCCAGTAGAAGAATTTCCCCATTAATAAAAGATTCCACCACTCTTCTCAAAGAATCAAAGAAACAGATCCTCTCTCGACCATTTGTTGGTGCATATGAATTAATTAACACGAGGTCTTGATCCCCATCTTTAATCTGCACCACCAGCAGGCGCCAGCCACCACCTCACTAATATTAGTGATTTTTAAATTCACAGTTTTAGAAATCATCACAGCTACCCCAGCACTGACATGAGATCCGTGACTAAGCACAGCCTGACCCCCCCATTCACGTAACCAGTCCTGTTCATTCTTAATATCAGTGTGTGTTTCCTGAAGTAGTGCAATGTGAAGGCCTTTTTGCTCTAAATACTCAAAAACTGCAGCCCTTTTTGTGTCTCCCCTACACCCGTTCACATTCAGACTCCCAATATGAAAAGATTCCATTAATTCAAGATATAAGGGAGTAACCAATAAAATACATAACACAAATAAATAAAAGAAACGTAGGACTAAATCCATCCTGATTAAAGCAGTGATTTCCTAACCCTACTGATCAAATTCTTTAGTCTCACTGACTCTTTCTGGTCCATGCCAAGCTGCACGGCATTGCGCATCACCCTCTGTGCTGACACCAGGAAGAGCTGAACGTCTGGGAAGTGCTCCTCCACTTTAACCCCTCTCTTACCCTCAATAAATTCTAAAAAATACCGTATACTTGCGGTGCTGTATCCGCCTCCCAGTATATATCTTGAAGAGGATTCGCTTCTCACGGAGGTGTCAGTGTCACTACCCTCATCCTCTCTGTCGCCCACGTCACAGTCACTGTAACTCTTGAACAAGTTGCTGCGTTCACTGGATGGCTCGCTGGACACAAGGCTTTTCTTTGCCGACTTAGTATTCTCTGATTTAATCTTTCGTTTGTGACGGGGCACTTTGAAAATCTCATCCCTCTCGCTCACACTTGCACTCCCACTCTCCACTTCACACACCTCATCCATCGGCCTCTCATTCATCTGCCTTTCCACGGCTTGCTCTGGGATAGGCTTTATCAGCACCGCGTCTTCAGCAGCCTGCACTTGTGCAGCTTCATCGGATGCCTGAGACTCGTTCACAGCGGAGGCAACTGGCGCAACTCCCTCGGAAAGAGTGTTCAATGTCGTCCCCTCACTGCTACTGGTCTCAGGCTCTGTGCTCACTTTACTCGCTGCACTTTCAGTTTCAGCCGCCATATCCTCGGCAACAAGAAGCGCGCTCTTCTCTGGAGCGTCTTTAGACAGAAAATTTTCGGGCCGATCACACACAACACCCGCTCCATCCAACCGCTCATTACACTCAGACCCATCCTTCTCCATATTCTCCACCTCACTTTCATACTCAGACTCGCAGTTTTCATCGTTAACCCGTCCGTGTTCTCTTTGACCGGAGCGGAGCCGGCCGGCATCACTACGGGCTCATGTTTGCACTGTGCCGCCTTGTGTCCAGCTCTGCCACAGTTAAAGCAACGCATTGAATCAGAAGTTACAAATACTACATAATCATCGCCTTCCACCTTAAACCTAAGGGCCACGTTTAGATCTTCATTTATATTATTTAAAATCATATAAACTTGTCTCCGAAAGGAGACCACATGTTTTAACTCCTGCATTTTGCAGCCAAGGGGAATAAGCACTATATCAGACATAATCTGCCCATAACGTCTCAATTCCCTTAGTAAAATATCATTTTTTAAGAAAGGTGGAACATTAGAGACAATAACTTTCTTCGCAGGCGCTGATAACGGCAGGACAGGAACTAATGCGCCATTTATAACAACCCCTTCTTCAACAAGTTTATTTACGAGAGACTCGTCGTTTAGAAAGACGACTACAGCCTTATTCATTCTGCTTGCTGATAGAACATTTTTATAACCAACTATTTTCCCTACTCCCATCACACAAGCTTCGGCAGAAACCTGAGGGTCCACCAGGACCTTAGCGCCATGGCGGCGTGAAAGACTTTCAAACGCCTTTGGAAACAAACCAGGTGCCCGCCCTTTGGACACGGCCATGGCGATAACCGCCAAAGCCGCGTCTTAACTGTAAAAAAACTTATCAAAAAAACACCAATAACAAATCTCTAAGAAAAAGGAAAAAGAGAAAAAAAAGAGGCTTACACAGAGACGTTGACGCCCGTCGGCTTCCACCGACTCAAACACGCCCACCCCAGACAGCACTAATCGAGCAACACACAGACAGCAAGAGAGATAGATAGATAGATAGATAGATGTGAAAGATACTATATGATAGATAGATAGATAGATAGATAGATAGATGTGAAAGATACTATATGATAGATAGATAGATAGATAGATAGATAGATAGATAGATAGATGTGAAAGGTACTATATGATAGATAGATAGATAGATAGATGTGAAAGGCACTATATGATAGATAGATAGATAAATGTGAAAGGCACTATATGATAGATAGATAGATAGATAGATAGATAGATAGATAGATAGATAGATAGATCATCCTTGAATGGAGTGAGGCAGCTCCTTTCATAGAGTACCTGGAAGTGCCCCAGGTGTCCCATAATCTCCTAACGGGCATATTTCTGTGTGTGGCGGCAGTCCTGCAGTCCCCATGTGCCCCCTGGTAGTGGCTTTGGGCCCCAGGAGGGTTGGGCTTCCATGCTCCAAACCTGTGGCACCATACCAAGCCAGGGGGACTTCCCTCTGTCATCCTGGGGGAGGTTCTGCCCCCTACAAGCTTTCTCCCCTAGTCTTTCCTTCATGGAGGCGTTCTGCTGGGTAAGAGCCCCAGCCATCCATCACAATAGAGTGATAGATTCTATAGCTGTATACTAAAATTATTACAAGTTTCTAACTCTTTTGGTTCCTCCTCATTTTATATGTACAGTATTGCTGTTGAATGATTTTAAATTTACATGTGTAATGACTCTCGTTCTCATTATTTTTCACATTTGTTCAACTTTCATAGTGACTGACCTTACCTTTTGCCTCCAATTACATTATAACTATCACAAATATATCTGACAATTGCTTGTAAATCATCATATGGCAGCATTACTTCTGTTGCAGTTCCAAGGCTAAAAAGTGAACAGCAGGTATGTTACCCCATCATATTGACCCATTGACCACAGAGTCTGGTGTAGGTATAATTTGACACATCACAATCCTAGATCACCTGATGTGCTAGCAAGCAAGTTTTGAAACTGAAGCAGGCTACAGACAGAAGACACTACTGGAAGATCTAAAATGATCACATGAGCAGGCATAACAGTACAGGCTGTTGTCTAATGTATGAATTGCCACTTTTTAATGTCACAGAATTAGTATCCATCTGACAGATGATTAGTCCTACTTTATTATTAAGAGCGTGGGAGAGGCAGAAACTAAGAAATGTTAAGTTCAATCCTGGCTTCGTTGGTGGTCCATCATAGGTTTCAATCATATGCACAGCCCCCCCTCTTTAAATGAACCATAGTCGCCATTCAACGTAATGTGCATGTCCTTACGAAAATCGCCTGGTAAAAGATCTATAGTGTCTCAAGAAGAATGTGCAGACTGCACTGACATGTACTGCAAGGTGGAAATATGAACTGCCAGCTTTTAGGCTGACCTTATTTGTCATCAAAGTATTTTACACATGTCCAAAAAGACATCGCCGTTCTGTTTACATGTTGTACAGAGAGAAACGCCACTCATTTTATGCAGCCTGTCGGAGGCAGCACCTGTAGAAGGAGAAGGAGAACTCATATCGCAGTCCTTGAGAGAGAGAGAGTAGAGAGAGAAAGTGTGTGTGTGTGTGTGTGAGAGAGAGAGAGAGAGAGAGAGAGAGAGAGAGAGAGAGAGCAAAAAATAGCAGCTTTACTGACTTTTAAAGAAAAAAGATAGACCCGCGTCAGCTAATGTGTTTAGTGCTGTGAAAACAGAGGCGTGAAAAAAGTGCTGAAAGAACAGCTCCGCAAGCGCTCGAAACACGCACGTAACTTGAAACGTGCGGGAATACCTCCTTGAACTGACAAAAATGCCCTGTATTTGTCAAGCAGAACGTAATATAACAGAATGAAAACCCCCTTAAATATTTAGAATGATGTCTACTTAACCAATCATAACTCATGCGCTGTCATAGATCCTCAAAAACAAAATTGGAATTATAGGATTCGGTAATAGATAGATAGATAGATAGATAGATAGATAGATAGATAGATAGATAGATAGATAGATAGATAAAGGTTGATTGATTTCTTGGGATGTGCATTCAAGCACACGACCTTCAGAGTCGTGAGTAGGCGACTTAAGGCTCCGCTCCGCCGTGCCTTCACTATGGCCAATTGTCATCTCAAGTGAGAGGTGACCGAGATTTTACAGGGTGCGCCCTTGGATTCATTTTTCCACCCTCTCTCTCTCTTTCTTTATGTTTCTTGCAGTGTGAAGGTGAAAAAGGGAAAATAAATAAAAACTAAATGCGATCCCTTGTACAGGCAGTTAAGGCTGAGCGTTTTCTGCATACAGAGGTGGAGGAGGGAAAGGGAAATAAATAAATAAGTGAAATAACAACCGAAGGTGACTGATCAATAGTGAAGAGCGCTGTCATTCCGTCTGACTTCACCTGCCTGAATGAGAAGCAACACGAGCAGACAGGCAGAGGGGACGGCTCTGAGGAGCCGGGAGAGCGCAGGGAAGGCGGCTGCTCTTTCTGGAAGAGCAGCTTATCATCACGCGCTCGCACTTAGGTGCTTCAGCGCCCTCTCTCTCTCTCACGCACACACTCTCTCTCTCTCTTTCCCTCTCTCTTAAGCATAACGAATTTATGAAAAAAAGTTATTGCAATAATGCATCCACCAAGCCATCTGTAAATGCCGCGCATAGCTTGGGGAAGAGCTTTGGGTGGCTTCTGATAGAAACCCAAATGTATTGTGCCTTTTTTCTTTTTTTGATGTGGTGTCTGGCTTTGCCTGCGCTGGTTGGACACTTAATTCTTATTTAAGGCAAGCTTGATAAAGCTTCAATCTCCCCTCACCTTGTTTTCCCTATCAAGTCATGTCTGATTCGGAGCGATGGGCAAGATCGACGACAACGAAAGGATAATCCTCAACGTTGGAGGCACCAGGCACGAAACGTACCGAAACACGTTGAAAACATTGCCGGGCACCCGGCTGGCATTGCTCGCTGCCGACCCCGATTCAGACTTCGGAGTGGACCAGCAGCAACAAGTCTCCGGCTACATCGAGTACAACCCGAAGAACAATGAGTATTTTTTCGATCGCCACCCGGGGGTTTTTGCCTATGTGCTTAATTACTACCGCACGGGGAAACTCCACTGCCCAGCAGACGTCTGTGGACCCCTCTTCGAAGAGGAGTTGGCTTTCTGGGGTATAGATGAGACCGACGTGGAGCCATGCTGCTGGATGACTTACAGACAGCACAGGGACGCCGAGGAAGCGCTCGATATCTTCGATATCAGTGGGGAACCGGGGGCGGCCGAAGGGGAAGACGAAGACTTGAATAAGAGATTGGGCATCGAGGACGTGGTTTCACCTGATGGGAAGGTCAGCCGCTGGAGAAAGTGGCAGCCCCTGGTGTGGGCGCTGTTTGAGGACCCCTACTCTTCAAGAGCAGCAAGGGTAAGGCTGCTGATAATCGGTTCCATGTATATTAAAACAATCAAGTTTAAAAAGCATTAACGGCCGAGCAAGATAAGTTAGTTGAGATACAATTACCAGCATGCTGACGAGCTCTCTCTCCGTGTATCTCTACCTGCGCACATTGTGTGCGCGGCTGTAGACCAACGAGAAGCAGCCAGTGAAACAGGCGCGATTGGGCGCTCATTACTCGAAGGGCAGGGCGCGTTCATGTAGCTCAATGAATTCACTTTGACAGCCTCAATAAAGTACGGGTAGAGCAGTACAGATATTTCAGACTGTATACTAAATGTGTTGAGGCGAAATTCATCTTGGGCGCTTCCATACACATAGCACAAAATAGGAAGTGTGCACCTTAACGCAAATTAAAAGACGGCCACGGACTTTATTATTAAGCAGCATTCTCTAGAGGTATACTAATACTGATACTAACAGTACTGTTAGAAGTGGTATTTGAATTCTTGCTTTTCTCCTTATAACTTACGATACATTAAAGTCAACATACACCTTTTATAGCCCCAAACATACAATTTTTGTTTACAAGTTCACGCTTCATCAAAGCGCTCATAAATACAATAATATTCCCCATACAATTGCATACGTGAACGCACTGATCTCCAGACGTGTCCCATAAAGCTAGTAAACCAATCAACTGAGCTTTTAGTTGCAATAATTTACCTATCAGGCTCGTCTCGTCTCTATTAAGGCACTGTTTACACGCAATAGAGTAAGCAGAAATCTAAACACACACTGAACAATTAAATGATAAAGTATCAATGCATCAATGAAAACAGAAGAATCCATTTATCAAAGTATAGAATCCCATAATTTATAATGAAGGAAAAATAATTTTTACATATAAGAAAAAAATGTTAAACGTAGGGCAAATAAAAACATCTCAAACCCAAATGAAGTTACAATGAAAAACGCGTAATAATGAAATCAGCCGACACTCAACATATTGTAGCGATCCGGGTAAATTAAGAACAGGACCACCTCAGAAAAGGTTAGAAAGCACTAACTGCACGTTTTTTTGCGATTTTACACGCAGCGATACACCAAATTACGCAATTCTCCTCTCCAGATTATTTCTTGATTCATTTTCACTGTTGAGGGTATATCACACTGTAATAAAAATTAGCTATGCCTAGTATGAAAGCATCTTGTACATTTTTTTTCTTATCTCATAAGTACTGGTATGATGTGTAGACATTCACTCACACGCTGTGCTCCATATTTTAAGGTGATCGTGTAGAATTTCCAGCAAGAAACTAATGGTTTTATTTATCATCGTGATCGTAACCTGACTTGACAGGTAGAAAAACATCATTACCATTCTCGTCATCACCTGCCATGAAATAAACTGCAGATGTTTGAAACAGACGGCAAATTCCTCATGCGATGTTACACTAAGAGTGTTGGTAAAACTTGATATAGTCGTCCGCAGGCAGACTTTGAAGTCAGGCGCGTCTAAACGTGACCTTACTCCTAAACTTTACCGCTAGAAAGTGTTGAACCGCACGCATTGGACTTAGAAGACTATGCCGCCTCTATCAGAGGTCAAATATGTCTAAATGTACATAGACGTTTAGACAAGTTCCATTTTTAATAATCCGTTTTAGGGGGTGCGGATGACTATCAAGTTTATCGTTAATTGTGATGTTTACTGGGATCACGCCGTAGATTTCCCCGTTCTTTACAATCAAAATATCCTTTCGAAGATATAAGCTTTTGGAAAAATGGCCAGCTCGTGTCTGTAATACTGGACACCCAATAGCAGGCATTCCAGATTCTGTCCACGCGCCATCAAAAACAACATACAGCATCCTCCCAAAGCATCGTCGCTCGTCTCGATCTTGTCAGACACTTTTGCATCACATTTAGTAGAAACACGCGCTACCGAAGTGCAAAGATAAGCATCGTCATTTGTGAAGAGACGCTGATCATCTCCTGGGTTGAAAAAAAAGAAAAAAAAAAAACACACACAAAAAAACGACTCCATGCAACGGCTAAGTAATCTTCCAGAATCGCTGCGATCCCCTGCCTTTCCAGCTGAAATTAAATGAGACGGATTAAGGCGATCGAGCCGCTTGTAAATAATGATAAAAGATGACATTTCATGGGCAATACTCGGCGTCTAAGTTTCATGCGAAGTGATGTTTCTAAAAATAGAAGTTTATAGAAATTCAAATCCTGGTTGTTATGGAAACCCGTTGAGGGGGCGGCGAGGACGTGGATATTGCATTGAATGGACTGGAGAATAGGCGCCGTGCAATTGGATTCGCTATTAAAATTAAAACGTGTTGCACGGATCCTTCCCTTCTTGCGTCCCATTTATACAGGAAGCACGTTTGTGTTTCCCCTAAATCTATCTATCTATCTATCTATCTATCTATCTATCTATCTATCTATCTATCTATCTATCTATCTATCTATCTATCTATCTATCTATCTATAAGTTCCACGTGTGCATGCCTATGTGCACGATAAATCCATGCATGGCTCCTTTCTGAAATAGTGAAATCTTTCTCTCCGCCTGTATAAATACAAGTTTGTATGCCTATACGTGTAATCCTCTGTTTTATATGTATATAGATCTATAGTGTCATTATTGTCACTTGTAGAGGGTATTTCAACTGCCATGTGCAATATATAAAAAAGAAGAAGCGGGCGACTGTAAACCTACGTGATTGAGGTTTTGTGATCTAACAATCGCGCACCTCTAACACAGACTTGGCAATCAGCAGTTTCTGAGCTCTCGGTTAGTCTAAACTACGACAAGGACTTCAAAATCATCTTTGAACTGTTGCCAGAATCCCATACCCCCCCAGCTCAGCGTCTAGAGAAGTGCGAAGCGAGTGAATCACCGAAGTCAGAACTCGTTCGTGCTCAGACGCGGCGCACCCGCACAGTGAGTCTCGCTCTTAGCTTGGGGGTGTGCGAGTGTATGAGGGTGTGTTGTCCCGACCTTGAGGCTTTACTCTGTCTTCCTACGATTGCTTCTATATTTGTGTCGTTCATAATCGAAACTACCGAACCTTAAAAGCGTCACAAGGGTTCCGATTTCTTACCGAGTCAGAGCACGAGAGGGTCGATGTTCAATGAATTTATTTTCAGTATTCTTTAATTTTTACAAACGCGCTCATCTATGTAGTGCCCGTGTTAATGTGCACCCTTTTGGAGACTGGTTGATTGATTGATTGATTTACGTATTTATTTTAGTGAATTAAGATTAGTGCCGGGTTAATTCCAACAAATTACGTTGGCTGGAAATAGTACGCCTGCATAATACCTCACTGTGACTGTGACAGCCAAGTAAAACGTTTCCTTGTGTGTTTTGACCATAGTGTGGGTGTATATGTATAGTTATTTATCTATTTATGTGTTTTTTATCTACAAAGCTTCTGTAAAAAGTCAAATTTCCCCCTGGGACAAATATATTTCTGTCTACCTATGTAACTATCTAAGTGTTAAGTTCTAGTTCAAGGTTAGCTTTCAAAATAAAGCAGCAGAGTTTCATTATTTATTTAATTCTTAGAGGAACAATAAATATATATTTTATTAATATAATGGCGTGTACTGTTTTAAATTTCAAAAATCCTAAAAACCATAGCTTTCCTGAACACTTAAAAATTGAAGGATAAAGATTTATTGGGATTAGGCTGGAATGCTTAATGTATTTATTGCAGTCTTAGAGAACCAATCAGAATGTCAACATGGGAAAGGTGCTATGAAATGTAATATTATTTTAATCATTATTATTATTACTTAATGGGGTTCTATCTCGTTCCTATTGCACATAAGAATTGGTAAAGCACAGGGGTGTCCAACTCCAGTCCTAGAGGCAGCTTTTCCTTCCTGCCACCTTCTTCATCAGTTCTGTTAACTGACTTCTTATCCCTTCATTTTAATTGTCTTGTGTTTTTAAGATTCACTCCTCTGAACTCCTTGGCGTGGATTGGGGGCTCTGAGGCTAGGGATGTGCATCTGAATCCCATAAACACCAGAAGTGACTCTACTCCATTGGGCCCTTGAGCAAGGCCCTTAACCTGCAGTTCCTCTGTCTTAGGTATGACGTTAGTCTGCATTCAGTCCTACAAGCAGGCCCTCCAACCTGAGGAGGAAACCTTGGGGGTTTGTGGCAGAATTGGCACTCTAGCCTCCACAAAAAACCTTACACTGTTTCATTCCATCTAAACTAGTGTGGTGCTGAGGTGTCACCTGTTGCACAGCTGCCCTGGGGTCCTAATTTGGGATCCTGAGGTGGTTTGTCATGTGGTGGGTGCGGTGGTGCATGCTCCTCACGTCTTCCTCCTTTCGACTGCTTCTGTCTTTCCTTAAATGGCAGCCAAACAAAAGCAAACAGATTGGTGCAGTGGTAGCATTTCTGCCTCGCAGTATGTTGACCAGGGTTTGTGTTCTGGGTCCCTCTGCGTGGGGTTTGCATGTTCTTACCGTGTCAGTATGGGTGTGCTCCACCTTCCTCCCATAGTCCAAAGACATGCAGTTTAAGTGAATTGGCAGTAGTGTGTGGTTTGGGCATGTGTGTGTGTGTTCACCCTGTCCAGGACTTGTCCCTGGCTTGCACCCTATGCCAGCTGGGATAGGCTCCAGCACCCCCATGACCGTGTTCAGGACTATGCGGGTTAGACACTGACTGACTGATGACAAAAAATAAAGCAAACATCTAAGCTGGAATCTGAAATTGCACCCAGCTTCTCTTCAACCAGTTTCTTAATTAGAAGCCGATTCTTGTCAATTAAACCCGTTATTTAATTCCATGGATTGATGGTGCTCTCATTCTGCTTCAGCAAACTTTTTCAAAATTGTTGATTTTCTTTTTTCTAGGAGCATCATCAGAATGTCTGGTGGTCCTGAGCAAATCAACATTACTGAGGCCTTCAACTTTCTTTACTTACAGATATTGCATGGATGACACTGGTTAGCTGGTCATGTTTTGTCTCATTTTCTGTCTCATTATTGTTTGGCAACTAATTAAGAAAGAAAGAAGCAAAGGGTCTGTATCTTAATTAGAAAGTCATTCAAAATTTACATTAGCAACAAAAACTGCTCACTAATTAAGAAAATGGTTAGAATAAAAACCTGCTGCCATTGCAGCCCTCCAGAAGTGGAGATGGATGCCCCTGGTATAACTTATTCAATTGCTAATACTAAACTTTTCAGACCTGTTAGCACTCTATGGTAAGTGGCACCAACTGTTCTGATAGATGTGACTGATAAGAAATAATAAAAGTCTTTGTGGAATTCTGGAGAGGTAGAGAAGAAGGAGGGCAGTCCACCAATTGAGCAAAGTCAAGGGGGCTTTACCAGGTGGAATGACAAGCTGGTTGTAGGGAAGTTCAAGAGAAGGTTTTAAGATAGAAGTGTAGTGTGGGAGATCAGGGGCCTCATGTATAACGCCATATGTAGAACTCACACTATAAAATGGCGTAAGCACAAAAGTGGGAATGTGCATACGCACAAAAAAATCCAGATGCAGAAATCTGTGCGTACGTAAACTTTCACGTTTTTCCGCTACATAAATCCTGATCAGTGTGAAAAGTAACGCACGTGCACGCGCCTGCTGTTCCACCCCAACTCCTCCAGAATTACGCTTCTTTGAATATGTAAATCAATATAAATAGCCCTTAAGCTCAGCATTCTTTGAAAAGACAATGGCAAAACCACGAGGAAAAATAGAACAATTTCAGTGAGTACAACGTACTATTTGTTGGTTTAAACAGTGGTATAAACAACAAAAGGAAGTTGATCGAGTGACATAGAGTGTCGGAGAAACTCAAAAGCTCAAGTTCACAAAGTCGCACAGTGCCCGAAATAAAAAAGAAGTCGCATATCAAAGTCGCTGTGAAAAGGCGAGTCGTAGCCCACCATCTGAGTGTCATATGAAAGCTTATTAGGGTAGAGAGAAAAAAAAATAGGCACACAGTGGGAAAAAAGCACAAAATGTCAACTTTAATCTTGAAATTTCGACTTTAATCACATAGTTTATTTTGTCATTAAAGTAGAACATGATAAATATCAATTCAAAATCATTTAATTTACTAGTTTCTCAAATCCCATCATAATTAAAGTAGCACGTTAAATGCTTTGTTTTGTATGTGATCTTCTGTGTGCTCTATGTGTGTGAATCACTACGTGCTTCTTAAACCGGCTTTCTATAGCTCCGACAGGACACAGAATCCATTACATTCATGATATTACAGCTCTCTGAATAACTAAAATACTGAGATGTATACTTGATATAATTTACATGATAGGAGATAAAGCATGTTATTAAACATGGGAACACGGTGGTGCAGTGATTGTGCACGACCTTGGATGAAATAATTTATTGCAGCAGTACTGTCTCTTTCAAACGTACTAACCCCCAATTCCTGTCCTTCCTTTTCTTTCTCCAAATACCCAATCGCCACACAATCAGCTCTGTAATAGACATTAAGCCACCTGTAAGCTTAGCGCCGATTCTTCAAAACTTTTAAGGAACATTGAAATATCTTCGTAGTACATTTTTAATTATTCTATCTTTCATGCCAGTCCCAGTAAAGCATACAGTGCGAGGCAGGAACAATCCGTGAACGGAGCACCAGATCCTTGCTAGCGTAGCGACACCATGTCCTTTAATTATTAACAATATAGACTATTTAAATGAAGTTAAAGTTTTATCAGTATAACATAATAAACATATTTTGCTGCATTTCATTTTAAAAATGATATCGTCATCATATGTAAATACGCGCTTTATAAAGTGGCTCAGGTTGTGCAATATTATAACTGTATCGCAAGTTTACCGTGAGGTAATTGTACTTATATGTACAAACAGTTCTACAAGGAGCAGTTGATGGACTGATTGATTGCATTTATAGTTCTTGGGATGAAACTGTTTCTGAACCGCAAGGTCCGTACAGTAAAGGTTTTGAAGCGTTTGCCGTGTGAGAAGCAGTTCAAATAGGAAGCATGACTGAGGCAGTGTGTGCTTGATGCTGTATATCGATAATTCTCTTTCCGATCAGCTGTTCCGAGTGGTGCAGTGAAAGTAATATGGAAAAAGATGATCCGCTGTGGAAACCCCTAACGGGTGCAGCTGAAAGAAGAAGAAGAAGGTGCAGTGAGAGTAACAATGCTAAAGCAGCTATGGTATTTGAAATAGTTTGACCATTCCGTGGACCATTATATTGTTACTGGTTAATTACAATCAGATGTATTAAACTAATAAACAATATGCGGTTAATTTCAGTATATTTATAAAGCCACGTCAGGGATGAGGATCTGAAAAAGAAAGATAAACCACACAGGAACAGTAGCACTGCTTTGACGCTGGGTGCCACCAGTCTGCAAAATCGAGCAGAGAACTTGCGTACGACAGGTTATGAGGTATCGTGGAAATGTGCGTGGCTTTACGCCAAGTTTAGGTTTTATACATTGCGATTTGAATTTGGAACCGTTTGTGCACAGAATGAACAGATGGCTGAGCAGTAAGAGATTTTGGGGCTTCAGCGTGTGGAGGTTTACAGGACAATGAGTCCATTATAATTAACCTGAGGGCTTCTCTCAAAAGAGCAGTCTGGTCATTGACCTGATTAAATTTGTCTACATCTTGTTCTGATGGAGGTCTGCAGCATGCAGCGGGAGATTGGGCACAGAAAATAAGTTGGACAAAAGAGGCTCACGGGGGGCTAACTCATTCTTTCGAATGAAAAACAAAAAATGACTAGTTTAGTCAATTTTGAAATTGGAAAGAAAAGCTGACAGCATAATGTGCTTCAAATTCTAAAGAAACTCAGGAGCATTTTGATGTATGATTCATTTCCTGGAGCCACTTAGGGAGCATCTGGTCTAGAGGTGCTTAATGTCATGAAAATATTATAACTGTTTAGCTATGGATTTAGCCTCAAAAAGCCTTTAAAACATACTGAGTGAGGTCATGACCATTAGGTGAGAACGTACCAGTTAGTCACGTGAGTCTGCTGTGTGCTTTGGCTCAGGACTGGAAAGTTATGATGCTATGTGGTCAAATGGGCCTCTCTTCCAGTGGACTAAGGTACATACTTCTAAGGAACAAAAGTAAAGTAAAAGTAAGAAATAAATGTCTCTCCTCTTGCCTAAATTCATGAAGTTAGTCAGCTGGTATGAAAAATTTCACTTTTCTACACAATAATAGGTGCATACCTTAACAAAGGTGTTCATTGATCTTAAGGCTTGTAAAGTAGCACTTCATTTTAGTTAGGGGTTTTGTATATATTTAATTTTTAAATCACTTACTGCAGCATTAATAAAACAGGCTTCAGAAAATAGATAGATAGATAGATAGATAGATAGATAGATAGATAGATAGATAGATAGATAGATAGATAGATAGATAGATAGATAGATAGATAGATACTTTATTAATCCCAAGGGGAAATTCACATAATCCAGCATATTCGCAACCCATCATGTTCTGAACACTTGTGTTGTAGATTTCATTTTAAATGGGCCAATTAGGAATTTCTTAATCCATGCCAACAAAGTGAAAACATGATTTTATAATGGTTTGCAAACTCCATAAAAATCAGAAAGGACGTACTTCTCTACAAGGTTTGCACACCTGGATTTGGACAGTTTATCCCATTCAAGCTCGATGGGACACATTGGAAAACTGCCGTCTTCAGGTCTATCCAAATTTGTTCTATGGAGTTTAAGTCTGAGGTTTGGTTGGGCCACTCAAGAATAGTCTGAGATTTGTCCCAAAGTCAATGGAGTGCCATCTTGTTTGTATGTGTTGGATTATTGTTGTTCTGAAAGGTTAACTATCACTCCAGTTTGAAGTCATATCCACTCTGGATCAGGGTTTCTTCTCAGGCCTCTCTGTATTTTGGCAGCCTTCATTGTTCCCACACATTTGACCAGCCCAAAGAATCTTTCTCCTTATGCTCTTAGAGTCTTATGCCATTTGGCAAACTCCAAGCAAGTTGTCATAGTTCTAAAAAATTGCTTCTGCCTGGCCACACTACCATAAACACCCTATTGATGGAGTGCTGCTGAGATGGCTGTCCTTCTGACAGATTCTCCTACATTAGCATATAATGACTGAAGCTCTTGTTAGAATGATCATTGGTTTCATGGCCATCTTACTGACCAGGGTCCTTCTTGCCTGGTTACTCAGTTTACACAGACAAGTCTCACCCTGATTTTTACCTCAATGCAATTTGACCACAAAGGTCTACAGATACTTCATGGCTTGGTTTTTGTCCTGTAGTGCAAATTGTGGGACCTTTTATACATGGGTTGGTGTGTCCAATCATTTCAGTTTTCCACATTTGGACTCCAATCACATTCTTGACACATCTCATGGAGAATTAAAGCAAACATGAGGCACCTGACCAAAATTTGGGGGACCACAGCCAAGGGTCTATATACTTATTAGAACAAGAGATTTCAGTTTTTGATTTTTCTTTAATAAATTTGAAAACCTTTCTGAAAACATATTTTCACTTTGTTATTATGGATTATCGAGTGCAGATTGATGAATAAAAATGGCAAATGATTTAATGTAAAGTGTACAGAAAATGAAGGGGTCTGATTACATTCTGAACCCACTGTCTGTTATGTGCTGTAGCCATTTATGCACTACAGTAAGCCCTTAAAGTCCCTGCTATAAAGTGTTTCCATAATACCTTTCATTGGAATTAGTACTGAACTGACTCCAACAATTAACTTGCTATGATAGCTGAACTGGGTTTTTCAACAACATGCAGAAGTAAAGGATTATCGCCACATTTCGTTTTTCCAACAAACAAGCAAACAGCACATTTTCAAAAGGATGTCATAGAAGAGTGTGATGATACCAGAGAACCTTTAACTCAATCAGCTGCCTGCTTCAGGAAGTCATCAATGAGACGTTTTAGCCAGATGTTCCCTGAGACCAGATCAAACAATTTACAAGGTTGAGTCACACTTAACAACATTTTCATAAAGGAAATTATTCTATAATTAGGATGACAAGTAGTGCGTATTGTGTGGACTGGAGCTTGGAATGATCTTGTGAGTTTACTAAGCCCAAAATCATTACTGTAGTGCTTGTGCAGCATATTGGAGCTCCGTAAGTCAGCCCATAGAGAGTGACTATCATTGTTATATGAAGAGTATTGTTTTATTCCCATTCTTATTTATTTATTTATTTGTTAATTTAGTTTTTCACCATTATTTTCGGTATTTGTTTGTGAGGTCGTCACACATAATCGAGTGTTCGTAAGGGTTCAGACTATTTGGGATCATGAGAGTGGGGAGTAAGTCGTCCCGAAAATCATTAAAAGAGTAAGCCACATCCCCAGTTAGTTTCTGCTCATTTTGCTTTCAGATGAAGAAAAGAAAGTCAATTTCTTAAGGATTTTTTTGTGTGGTTTTTCTCTTTCGGTTTTGAGTTCATTTTTCTTCTGTCTTTGAATACAATCAAGTGAATGAGTATAGTATATAACTTTTAGTAACGTGCCTAGCCTAGTCCTAGTCCTACTCTGACTGTGAATGATACTAGGGACATCTAGATGGTTTTATTAGTGTCATTATTTATTTTTATTTTTGACTTTAAAAATATTTTATTTCTGTACTGGGGCCATCAGTAATTTTCTGACTGTTAGTCACAGATACAACCATGTTGGTGGAAGCAAAGGCATCCATAACTGGCCTTCTGTTGCTTTATTAACTTAATGGAATTACTTGCCCCTAATGAATATGTGTTTATCCTTATGGAAGCATCTGTGCATTAAGTTTTTTTGCAAGAATATTCATTAATTTGTTCATTTTTCCACTCCCTATCCAAAATTGGGTCAGGGGGGCAACAACCTTAGCAGCAAGGCCCATAAATTCCTTTCCCCAGCCACACTTGCCAACTCATACTGTGGGACCCTAAGGTGTTACCAGGCCATCTGAGAGATATAATCCTTCCTGTGAGCTCTAGGTCTTCTCCAACTGGGAGAAGATTAACTCTTCTCGATGCACAGGGTCATTAACTCTACTCTGAGCCTCCTTGGATGTCTACATTTCCCACCCTATCTTTAAGGGAGAGCCCAGTCACCCTGCAGATAAGGCTCATTTCAGCTGCTTATAACTGTGATCTCATTCTTTTGGTTATTACCCAAAGCTCATGACCATAGATAAGGTTAGGGACATAGATTAAATGGTAAATCCAGAGCGTTGCCTGACTCGGCTCCTTCTTCACCACAATAAAATGGTATAGTAATGACATAACTGCATTTGCCATCCTTATCTGTCTGTTGATCTCATCATCCATTTTCCCATCACTTGTGAACAAGACTCCAAGATACTTAAACTCCTCCACTTAAGGCAGTAACTCATCTCATTTTCAAAGAGGACAGTCCACCAGTTTCTTACTGAGGACCTCAGATTTGGAGGTAGTGATCCTCATCCCTGCTTCATCCTCAGTCAGATACTGTCCCAATGTGTGCTGAAGTTTCCAGCTCAATAAAGCCAACGGGACCATGTCATCTGCCAAAAGCAGTGATGCGATTTTAAGGCCACCGAGCTGGTCCCCCTCCACTTCCCAGCTGCACCTTAATATCCTGTCCATGAAAATCACAAACAGGATAGGAGACAAAGCACAGTCCTGGCTGTGGGTCCCATATCCAATGGAAACATGTTGATATAGCTGTCACTGTGATAATACAGGGACCAAATAACCCTTATTAGGAGCTTCATACTCTACCAGCAATCACACCCCAAACACACAGAATCCCTCAAGGAACACAGACATATGCCTTCTCTAAGTCCACAAAACAGATGTAGACCAATTGAGCATACTCCCATGCCCCCTCCAGAATCCTCATGCGGGTAAAGCGCTGGTCCTTTATTCCACAGCCTGGATGGAATACACATTATTTCTCTTGTATCTAAGATTCCACAAAGATGTAGAGTTATGTAATAGTATATTTTAGAAGATAAATTGATTAGATTTACATGTCACTGACTCCTTCCTGGTTTCAGATGATCTCTCTCGCCACAGCTCCACTCTGTCATACTCCTAACAGACATAGTCTGATTGCACTTTTTCAATTCAAATCACTCACGACACTAGCTACTCTTTGACTTTGCCCTTTGGGAGTGTGTTGTGTCTCACTCCTTCTTAATTAGAGCTCATTTTGGAGCCTTCTTGTGTGGATCGATCAAATCAGTGGTGACAGTCAATAGTGCCTTTAGATTTTCATTGTAACCAGTCTCTTAATTCTATACTTAGGGAATTTATGTGACTTATTCAACTATTACAAAGCAAGCCCGAGAATCCTCCTAGACTGCAACTGCTTTTCTGAGTTCCACTCCAGAATGTTAGTTAAAACTGCAGTATTGTATGCCAACTGTCTGATGTGCCTCTGATGGACAGGGTGTCTAAATCATTTTTAAAATGGCACTGGAAACTCCATTTTGACTTATGCAATTCATATCAGATTGTGTTCGGTTTAAATTGACTGCAGCTTTCCAATACAAATTAACAATTGAATAATGTAAAAATGAGCTATTAAATATTTTAACAAAGGAAAATGTTCTATTATTAAAACATTAATTCGGTGTTAAGAATGATGTAGTCTATCCCTTTAAATTTGGTGAATGATTACAGAACTTTTGGTAATTTAACTAGCCTGACTCTAAGGCTGGGGATATACTTAAAGCTACAGAATACATGAGCTTGAGGACGCTGTGGCCACGTAAGCAGTGTACTGTCTATACTTGTGCTAATACTTTAAGTAAATCTGGAAGATTCCACCAGGTGGAGGTGTAAGAAATCATCACTGAGAGAAAACAACGTCCATTTATGCAGTGTTGTGAGGTAAGGGAAGAAAGATGTTAAAGATAAGAATTCTTTGCATTCTGATACTGTTGCAAAGGTAAAAAAAGACGGTGCAGAAGATGGCGTGTGAAACCTTTAAATGTATCATGTCATTACAGTGGGGAATATGTGACATTTGTATTGCTAATGCAAGAAATGGATGAAGAAAAGCACCATGAATACATTTACATGTCAGCATTTAAGTTTGATGATTTGCTTCACTGCATCAAACTGTTCATCAAACATCGAAGCAAGCAGATTTATCCTGTTTGAGCTGCATTGCGGCTAACCGGCACATGTTGATAGTAAACAACGATGTTGACGTCATGTACCAAATCTTGAATACACACACAACTCATATTTTTGCTGGTACTGCAATTCGCACATTAATTGAGCTAATTTCTGACAATGTGCTCAGAAGACGTGTCAAAAGAATGCTGGGTACACGTGGCAGCCACAATGCTCGAGAGTAACCGTTCTGAGTGTAAAGTATAAACTGACCCTAACTATGAAGGACAACTTGGTGATTTATTTAGTTTCATTAATCATTTTTATTGTGGACTTCATACCTGTGGTGGGGACATTACCAATTTGCTATTTTTTGTGACTGTTGGAAATGGATGTTGAGTTTCATCAAGACTTTAATCTTTAATCTTTGTTAATATCACAAGTGTTCAGTGCATAGGTATATTTTAAAGTGGGCTCATTGTGCCAGTACAAACTAATTTACATCATCTGCTGAACTCCTTGTTTAATTTGACATTTTACATTCCACTGTGATTTACTTTGGTGATCTTTTTCATTTAAGGAAATAAGTACACCAAACTGTGATCTGCCTGACAGATGTACTTGTTACGATTCTTACGTGTAAATCATTTTTAAAATATTGCTGATCACTTTCCATTAGACATATATGGTTACCCTTAATGATTCAATGGGTGAACCATTCGTTTTCAGCAATAACTGATTGCTTTTAATGCAAATTAACTAAATGAAGCTGAATCATTGTTTTCAAAGTTTCAATAACTAAATAATTCATTACAATTATATAGCACATTACTAGGCAGTCAAAATGCTTTACATAGACAGTGGGGAGTCACTCGAACCACTACCAATGTGTTAAATCTTTCAGGGAGATTCTTGTGTTATTGAGCTCACCACACATTAACTATTAAGCAGTGAAAAAGTGATGGAGATAATTAGCCAAACAGATAAATAAGGAAACAAAATGAAACAGGCCGTAATGGGCAATTAACCCAAGACATCGGGGGACACCCTACTCTTTTTGAAAGATGTCCATGAATCTTTTATGAACACAGAGCATTAGGACCTCAGTTTTACATCTCATCTGAAGGACGGCTCCATATTTACAGCATAATGACCCCGACACTGCACTGGGGGATTGGGATCCACACACAGTCCACAGGGTAAGCATCCCCGATGGCCTCAACAACACCTCTTCAAGCAGCAACTCATGATTTTCCTAGATGGTCTTCCATCAAAGTACTGGCCAGGCCCAAACATGGTTAGCTTTTTGTGATTGACCTGAAGTGAAGTGCAGACGGTATAGCTGCTGTTAAAATAAACTGTTTTTAAGGAATTTACTTTATCTAAAAAGTAGGGGGACGCTGTTCTTTGTCAGGCCCTTCTGTAAGCTTTTGTGTTGCATTAGTGTGGTGTAAGTTTATGCTTTAAAGTTGGATTACAAAACAGTAGGAGCTGACAGTGCCTGCAGGTATTTATGGTCACCAATCTCTTAATTATAGATTAATATGCGCTGATATCATTGCTTAATTTCATGTTTCTTTTTTCCAGATTTGAACGTAGACTGTGGATTCCTACACTTTGCGTATTTGTGCATTTAATGGTCTGGTGGTGGAGCAGCTTTTTTTTGTCAGTCGTAATTGTTTCATTTAGTGTATATCAACTGAGATTTTTAAACAAACTATCAGGAAGATACACAGGGTTTGTAATTCCAGTTCTTAAAGTTTCAATCAAGGCATACAGTCCTTAATAATAGTGTTCACCCTTTTGGAAGGTTTTACATTTTATTATTATACAACATTATTTAATTTGGCTATTTTGAAGCTGATCAACATAAAAAGACTCCTTATTGTCAAAGTGAGACCAGATCTCTGCATATCAGTCTAAATTACTCACAGATATAAAACACCACATTATTAACACTGATTTCTCCAGGTTGGGTTGACTGGGTATGGATGTCTGATTTTGAAAGACCCCAAAACACCTGAGGACCCCAGGTAGTATCACTGATGATGTGTCCAAGTGTCACTTTACATTAGAACAATCCTGAGAAGAACAGGCCATTCAGCCAGGAATGATCTGGAAATTATAGAGAGAGAAGGGCTGCTTTGATTAAATAGGCAGAAATCAAACAAATCATCAGGACCAAATGGTGGTTAGCGTGTACATATATAAATCCTTGATGCATATTTTTATAAAGTCAATGTGCACTGGGGAAATTCTAAAGGACTGGAAAATGGCAAGTATTATCCTGTTATAAAAAAAGGGTGAAAGGGCAGAGCTAAGCAACTATAGGCTAGTAAGCTTAACATGTTAACAAATTAATGAAAAGGATTATTAAGGGAAAAACTGAACAACACATGGCGAGCACAGGAGTTTTTCTGAACAGTCAGCATGGGTTCAGAAGAGGGAAGTCATGTTTTACCAACATGCTGGAATTCTATAAGGAAGCAACAAGAAGATATGATCAAAGTGGAGCAGATGATATTTATCTTGAATTTCAGATAGCATTTGATAAGGTGCCAAAGATGCCACATGAGAGGTTGGGCATCAAACTAAAGAAAGTGGGAGTTTAGGGTGATGTGTGTAGAGGGGTACAGAACTGGTTTTGACACAAGAAGCATAGGGTTATGGTGTAAGGAACCTCAGCAGAATTAGGTGATGTTGTTCCACAGGGGTCAATGCTAGGGCAGCTGCTATTTAATGTACTGTATATAAAATATTTGGTTAGGAATATAAGTAACAAGCTGGTTAAATTTGCAGATGATACCAAGATAGGGGGATTGATAGATAATCTAGAATCTGTTGAATCATTATAGAGGGATTTGGACAGCATACAGGTTTGGGCAGATTTGTGTCAGATGAAATTTAATCTAAGTAAATGTAAAGTATTACATGTAGGAGATAAAAAGTTTAGGTATTTATACACAAAAGGAGGTAGAAAAATTGAAAGTACTCCTTATGAGAACGATTTAGGAGTTGCAGCAGACTCTACAGTATCCACTGCCAGACAGTGTTTAATAGCCATTAAGAAGGCCAGCAGAAAGTCAGGTTATATACAGTAGAACGATCTGTGGAGTGCATCCAAGGTGGTTCTGCTCAACCTTTATAACGCACTGGTGAGGCCTCATCTGTAGTACTGTGTGCAGTTTGGGTCTCCAGGCTACAAAAAGGACATAGCAGCACTAGAAAAAGTCCAGAAATAAGCGACTAGGCTGATTCCAGGGCTACAGGGGTTGAATTATGAGGAAAGATTAAAAGAGCTGAGCCTTTACAGTTTAAGCAAAAGAAGATTAAGAGGTGACATGATTGAAGTGTTTAAAATTATGAAGGGAATTAGTCCAGTGGATCGAGACTTTCATTTTAAAACAAGTTCATCAAGAACAAGGGGACACGGAAACTTTTTAATGGTAAATTTTGCAGAAATGTTAGGAAGTTTTTCTTCACAAAGAGAACCATAGACACTTGGAATAAGCTACCAAACAGTGTGGTAGACAGATGGACTTTAGGGGCTTTGAGACTTGATGTTACTATTTTAGAAGAATTAAGTGGATAGGAACGTTGGGCTAAACGGCCTGCTATCATCTAGATTGTTCTAATGTTCTAAAAAAAAAGCATACTAATCCTATCCACTTAATTCTTTTGTTATAAATATAACATGGCACTTACTTCACATGTCATTTTTCAGAACTCATGGCTCCCAAATCAGCCTGTTAAGAAAACATAGCTGATTACTTTTTAGGTTTATCAATTCATTTTTTTTCTTTAGCATTCGCTTCTGCCACTATGCTTCTTTGACATAGCCAAGAAAGTTGTTTTTAATTCTTATTTTTTTTATTATTTTTACTATTAATATGTGAGCATCCTGCTGAAGGATATTTACATATTTAATTCCTGTAATTCTTCTTATTATTATGATTTAACGTGCTATAAATTTTTATTTTTTACTGTATTGATTTTCTTGTCATCATGCTGACACATATTTTGTTGTATAGGATTCCGCACATTACCTGCTAATGTGAAGAGTGCAAGTGTGGAGCATGATATCTGTACTATTAAAGAGGTCTGTCAGCCAGCTTTTGATAGCTTTGATATTTATTTCATACAACCTTTTCTTTTATCAGTTTCTTTCTCTGCTTTGGAACGATCTTCAAACGCTTTCACTTCTCTCCTACGTAATAATCCTTATTCTGGACTCACTATTTGATCCCCTTCGCGCTCTCCCACGTCCATGTTTGAAATGCCTGTCAGATGTCTCTTTCATCTTCAACATTTGAATTGCCGGACTGTACTCTAATGCTGCACTTCACACCACCGTCTGAAGGATTGTTTTTTTGTGCTTAGTCTTCCCAAGAGTAGCTATCAGCTCTCTTCCTGGGCTAAAAAACATCCCTTTTAGTTGAGTTGTTGCTTCTAAACCTCATCATTGTACCATATGCTTAGAGGAATGTAGTAGAGCAGAGGAATGGCATCTATTCTTTAACATACTGAGAGGAAAATATTTTGATTAGAATATAAAAATAGTAACATTTTGGTAAATTCTTTGTTAGAATGTGCACACGCACTAAGTATGAACTTCTCAAGTCAATCGTTTTATATATAATGTACATTTGCAGTTTCTCAATATCTGTTTTAGAGTTGGATAGCATTGTGGCACATTTGTTAGTGTTGCTGCCTCATAAATCCAGAGTTCTGTGTTCAAATCTCCATTTGTTGTCCGTTTTGAAGTATGCACTTTCTCAGTCATGTTGGTTTCATTTTCTTCTGGACACTCCAGTTTTTCCTTCCGCAAAACCATTCTGATTTGCCACCATATGAGGGAATGTGCCGTTCACTAGACTATCCCATCCAAAGCTTATTCTTTCCTTCCTTAGACCTGATACTGTAGGAAAAAGTCTGTGCCTCCCCTACAACCTCAACAGTTACCACATCTTCAGATACCAGTCTAATTGGCCAGTTTAATTGGTTTCTGTTTCCAGGATGCAAGCCTATGTCTCACACCAAAGATTAAGTTGTTGGCATTAGAGATAACCTACAAAACCGGAACTTATGTTGATTAACTGACAGGAGACAAACAGTACAAAAAAGAGGAGAATGCTTCATGTGGGGTGAGATTATCAACAGAGTCCCTCTGGGGTCTGTCCTTGGACCTTAAGTTTTTCTTATTTATATTAATAGCATTGATTCTGGTATAGTTAGTAAACTTGTGAAATTCAAAGATGACCCCAAAAGTGGATGAATGGCAGACACTGAGGAGCAAAAAGAATTTAAAAAACCTGGAGAATCTTCAAACACCTGTAAAATGCAGTTTAATGTAGAAAAGTACTACTTGTAAGCAAAAAGAATGTCAATTATAGATGCAAGATAAAAGACACTCATACAGGAATCGACTTATAAAAAGGAGTTTATGTAGACCCAACATTTTCATCATCTAAGCAGTGTGTAGAAGTTATTAAAAAGGCAAAACAAAATGTTAGTTTATATCATAAAAATGGTTGAATATAAATCAAGTGACATTATTCTCAGACTTGATAGATAGATAGATAGATAGATAGATAGATAGATAGATAGATAGATAGATAGATAGATAGATACTTTATTAATCCCAAGGGGAAATTCACATACTCCAGCAGCAGCATACTGATAAAGAACAATATTAAATTAAAGAGTTATAACAATGAAGGTATAACAGACAGACAATAACTTTGTATAATGTTAACGTTTACCCCTCCTGGGTGGAAGTGAAGAGTCGCATAGTGTGGGGGAGGAATGATCTCCTCAGTCTGTCAGTGGAGCAGGGCAGTGACCGCAGTCTGTCGCTGAAGCTGCTCCTCTGTCTGGAGATAATACTGTTATAATGCACTAGTGAGACCACATCTGGAGTATTATAAGCAATTCTGGTCATTTCAGTACAAAAAAAGACATAACAGCACTTGTAGTTGTTCAGAAGAGAGCAGTCGTGTGCATCCCAAGACTTAAGGACATGTCCTACTCAGACATTTAGTCTCAAGCAGAGGAGACTGCGTGTGGACCTAATCCAAGTCTTCAAAATCCTCAAAGGCATTAATAAAGAAGATCTGTGATGATGCGGGTTCAGATCCATGCTCCCTTCTTACTTTTCAGGAGCTGTTGAACCCCACAATGTCGGTAATGTAACCAGATGAGCTGGACAGTGAGGACACCAAACAAAGCAAGGGGAAAGGTACAAAAGTGCAAAACAGTGCTTTTATTAAAACATCAAAACCAGTGTCCAAATAAATAGTGCGGTGCAAACAAAATATCCATGAATAAATAATCCATTAAAACAGTGTTAAAATCCAATAAATAAATCCTTTAGAAGCAAGGTTAAAACAATGGCTGGAAGCAGTCCTTTAAAAAACAAAACCCGGTGCCTTCTTCAGCTGGCAGCTCCCCAGGTTCTCCCATCTGGGCCATGCATCAGGGGAGTCGCCCTACCTGCAGGTGACTTCTCCCATTGGTCTGGAAGCCTTTCGGACCCTGGCTCTGTAAGGCTGCGCCAGACCGAGACTTGAGTTCCCCAGTGACAAGGGCGCTCACGCTGAGGCTTCCACCTCCCAAGCCTCCAACTCCCGCTGCCTTACGCGGCAAGCTGTCCTCAATCATGGTCATTCTTCCTCCTCTGCAAAACTCAGCAGGAATGACCCAATCCATCTACCCTGGGCGCCGGCCAAACACCCCGCTAGGGCTCACTTCTCTGCTGCCTTCCTTCTTACAGTCAGCCTGCTCTCTCTCTTGCTCACTCACACCAGCTCCTTCACTTCCTGCTTCCCCTTCTTCCTCCTCTAACCTCTGTTCTTTCTTTCAATCTTTTTTCTTTCTCCTCCGCAGTCACGCTCGTACTGTATATAATGGGGACGGGACACAGGTATGGCGATTAGCAACTCCCAGCATCAATTACGGATAAGGACGATTCCTCACCTGTGTACTTAAGCGAGGAAACACCCGCACCACGTCGCGTCCAAAAACCACTCCTGCCACACTACCATGTTCCCTCTTTAAGCCGTGATTGCGCCGATTATTTATTTAAAACTGGCCTTTTCTTCTAAGCTGCAGACCCGCTATACTGCAAGATCCAGCAGAGTTCTTTCGGCTTAGGAGTAAATCACATAACATTGGAAATTAAGGGGAAGTGCATTTAAGACTGAAGCCAGGAAGTACTTCTTTACGCAGAGTTGTGGGAATCTGTAACAAACTACAGAGACATGTAGTTGAAGCAGAAACCTTGACACCCTTTGTGAAGAATCTGGGTGAGATTTTGGGACAGCTTAGCTATCAGCTAAACAAATAAGCTTGATGGAGTGAATAGTTGCCTCTCATTTGTCAGATTTTTTATTTTTCTCATGATTATCGTCCATCCTTGCTGTGTTTCAAAAAGATGCAATCCAGGCCTCAGACCTAAACAATCCCTGAGTTTAGAGTGGGTGTCATCACTTTGGTTCTTATTCTGGGACACTGACTTCACTGTGCTGCTGTTACACAAGGAAGAATTCATAGGCAGTGGAATTTCTTGAACAGCAAAAGGATCAAAATATACAAAAACAGTAAAGTCACATACTGTAACATTATCAGGCCCACATTATGTGATTCAGAATATTATATCACAAAAATAGTTGTTTTGATAAATAAATAAATGTATGAAGGGGATAAACACATAAATCACAGTACACAATGAAACAGAACTAAAATAAAATTCTTGCGTCACTCCATGACTTACAGCAACTTAAATCAACTTTTAACCCTGTGCTTGTGGTCATTTCCAGAAAATTCAAGGAGTTACTTCTTGTGCCAGGTGCAGCAGCTCTTTTGTTAGAGGCTAAAGCTTCTACGAGGGGGAGTCAAGCTAAAGTTAGAAAATGGGATTTATTAAAAACTGGAGCGAACCTTAGCAAAACTGATAATGTGATTTCTCAATGTAGTCTCCACCCTTCTCACCTGCCTGGTAGTGCCTGGATTCCAGCAGAATAAAAGGTTTGTCTTGTCCTTATAACCACACGTGCACCCGAGTTATTGTCGAACACTGCATGCCGAGGGGTACTACGGTCACTAGTGCAAGTTACTGTGACTTGTCGGAGACCAATGCAAAGTCTGCTCTTTGATCCAAGCGGTGAGGACTGCTGTCTCAAGGAGCCGTTTTGCTGCAAGACAATGCCCACCCGCCCACACACTGCTAAGAACACCAAGGCTTGTCTGGTGAAACTGAAGTTTCAGGTATTGCCACATCCTCCTTGTTCGGCAGATTTGGCACTGTTTGATTTCCATCTTTTTGGACCCTCTAAAAAAAATCTGGGTGGTCGTCATTTCACAATAGATGACAACGTGAAGAAAGCGGTGCATGAGTGGTTTTGAGGACAAGACAGAACCTTTTATTCTGCTGGAATCCAGGCACTTCCAGGCAGGTGGCGCAAGTACATTGAGAAGGGTGGAGACTACATTGAAAAATGACATTATCAGTTTTGTTAAGGTTCGTTCCATTTTCTAACTTTAGCTAGACTCCCCCTCATAGATATCAGTGTATCTGTGAGCCTTCCACCATCTTACAAAGGCTATCTCAATGGGCAGGAGGGTCCCAGTGCGGACATACATTGTCATGGGACAAATATTGCACAATCCTGTGGAGTAGTAAGGTGATAAAAGAGCTACCTAAGTGCTATTAGTACTCTCAGGTGTCTCACTAGCATCCTTGTTGTGAAAATCACCACCCATGTCCTTTTCGTCTTCGCTCCTAGTTTTTAAACCAAAAGACTCTCCAAGTATAAAATCCAGGTCTTTATTGTATGTCTGAGGAAGGTTAGATTTGGTGCTTTGATTTATCTCTAGCATCTTTGAAGAATATTGCCCATTTCTTCTCCGGTTCGGTCATTCTGTATGATCTTGCTATGTCTTTTCCTCATGTACCCCTAACCCAAGCCCACTGGAGCACCCAGTGTGGGGTTTACCACTGCTTGTGGTTCCCTTTCCTTTTCCACTGGCATGATAACATCTATTATCAATGCCACATACACACTTTCTTCTCTCTTCTAATGCCTATCCCTGCCATTCAGTGTAATAGACCTTCATAGTGCGACTTGATTGTATTTTGGAAGAGAGACGAGAAGAGAGATTGATCAGTCCTCATCAGAACTTTCTGTATGGACAGCGATAAGTGAAATGATTTGTGCAACAATTCAATTTTTGCATTTTCAGTTTAAAATTTTGTGTTTTAATTTGCACAGAAAAATATGCAAAATAAATGAAGTTTATCACAAAAAAAATAATGAGAAAGGCATTTATTATTAATTTATTATTAATTTTGCATGCATCTCCCTATCGTTTAGTGTTTAAGTAAAGTTCTGTAGTGAAACAAAAAACACCTGACTCATTTTCTGCATAGTGAAGAAGTTTTTTTCAGACATCAGATGTGAGTTTTGCTTGTTCAGGTAAGAGGACACTCACTTTGCCAATTACCATAAAAATCTTAGTGATCCAATTACTAAAGATGCATGGAAACAGAAAAAATAATAATAATAGTTCTTTACATTTAAATAGCGTTTTCTGACTACTCAAATTACTAGTGATTGGGGAGCCACTTCAGTTTCATAGTGAGTGGGGAGCCACTTCAACCACCACTAATGTGTAGCACCCACCTGGGTCATGTGATGGCAGCCATTTTGTGCCAGAACGCTCACCACACATTAGCTGTTAGGTGGTGAAGTTGTGAGAAACAGTCAGTTAGAGACAGGGGATGATCAGGGGGCCAGAATGACTCAAATCTCAATGCAGCAGATGTGCTGCCATCTGCAGGTGTTCAAAAACAGAAAAGGGTGATTGCTCGGAAAGGGCAGTTAGTAGGTAATGGTTGGGGTAGTGTGTAGGGATACAAGTGTCTTTCCATGTAGTGAATTTTCTTGAGCAGAAAAGACAGTAGTGTGCGCAAAGATGCACTTTGGTGTGCTTTCAAATGGGTAATATTTAGCATATCACATTTTCAACAGAAAAAAACATGTTGCATGTCTGCAGTGATGTGAATGAGAGGTATAAACACAACTGATTTGACAGTTATGTGCATTACTCAGTTGTAGAAAAAACACAGGTAAACAGAAATACAAATGAGTCTTTAAAGGGCAACAATCCTTGTTTTCTACTTCAAAAACAATTTTCAATACCCCCCCCCCAAATATTTTTAATGAGTTTCACATTTTTCAATTATTAAATTGTCATAAACATGAATTTCAGTGTCAGTTTCGCAAAACTATGTGCAAATTGAAAAATTGCTGTTTCGCTCATTACTTCATATGTTCTTTCTAAATTTATGGGCCCGTCACCATAATATTTACATGTGCATTTTGCATAGCATTACTTTTGCAAGGATTGAACTTAACTGACTCACTCACTTCTTTGTAAAATAAAGTGATCTAGAGGCAAAGTGGAAAACCAAACCTAAAAAGGTTACAAGATAAGGTATGGACCTCTCACCACCTTGAAAATGAATTCATATTCCAACCCTGTCACTGGCTGTGTAAAGTTTAAATATGTCCAGCTATGCTGGTTTTCTACCCACATTCCAGACACTTTCAGATTAAGGTGACTAGAGTAGATGGAATTTGGACCTGTCAGCATGGAGCAATAGGTCTACAGAACGGTAGTGTGACCAGCTATGTTATATGGGTTGGAGACAGTGGCACTGACCAGAAAGCAGGAGACAGAGCTGGAGGTGACAGAGTTAAAGATGTTAAGATTTGCACTGGGTGTGGCGAGGATGAACAGGATTAGAAATGAGTACATTAGAGGGTCAGCTCAAGTTGGACAGTTGGGAGACAAAGTCAGAGAGGCGAGATTGTGTTGGTTTAGACATGTGCAGAGGAGAGATGCTGGGTATATTGGGAGAAGGATGCTAAGGATAGAGCTGCCAGGCAAGAGAAAAAAAGGAAGGCCTAAAAAGAGGTTTATAGATGTGGTGGCATGCAGGTGATGGGTGTGACAGAGCAAGATGCAGAGGACAGGAAGATATGGAACAAGATGATCTGCTGTTGCAGCCGAAAGAAGAAGAGCATGGGTCAATGGAAGAAGTTACCATTTATTTCTAAATCAAGTATTTACAGTAGCATGGAGTATGTGTGTTGTAGTTTCCTGTATTCGTATTCATGTTAAGGAGTAAACCAGGTTAGCTGATGTATGTTGTATATACTACTACTACAGCCACTTCTTCCATTATGTCTAGATTGCTTGCCTGTGTTATTGTTTTCTCCATTTATTACTATACTATTGTAACATACTATGGATAATTAGCATGTACTATACAATGAGAAGTCAAGCAAAATGGCACCTTTTATTGGCTAACTAAAAAGATTACAATATGCAAACTGCCTGAAGAAGGGGCCTGAGTTGCCTTGAAGGCTTTCATATTGTAATGTTTTTAGTTAGCCAATAGACTCAGTATTACATATGTCTGTTTTTTTGTACATCTCAAAAGCTACTCTATAATGCACCTTCTCACTTTTTACTGTAAGTGGTTTTTGCACTACTGATTATTGCACATTGTACTTAGGTTTAATTTACAAGTTCTAATTTTATTTATCTTACTAGACATTAAGCCCGTTACAATAACGGGCGCTAGAACAGTAGTGCCTAAACATTAGTAGGAACAGTCTATATTAAATGCCAAGGGACCTTGACCTCATTCTGTTGCTTGTCTTAACTTTTTTTTGGTCAAAAATATTTTTGCAAGAAGCCTAAAGTAAAATGATAATAAGAATAAAATAGAAACGTATATGACAATACAGTAAATATAATTAATATTGCCTTAGTGTAAAACTTTGTAACAATCTGTAAGACACAATATCCGAAGAAGATATTTAGGTAAAATTTTCTTGTAAATATTCTGTCTGAGTTTGGCAAAAGTTTGCCTTGTTCAGGAATCTCTACAACCTTGACAACAACATCTGGAAAACTTCTAACACTTGATAATGCAACATATAACTGACCGTGGCTGAATACTGGTTTTGGCAAGTAAATGCCAACTTTTTCTAAGGTTTGCTCTTCTGAGTCTTTCTCTTTTAGCATTTTTCTGACAGTCATTTTCTTTTTCTTCAATTGATCTATTTGCTCGTATTTTTCTTTGTTTGTCAGCCTTTCTTTTGTTGATGTTTATTTGTTGAGCTGACCGTTCTTTCAGGAGATGTTGCTTATATAGGATTTGATTGTCTGTGTCTTTTGTCCTACTTGATGTGTCCTTTTTTTTGGGTGGCATGTTGTTATTAGATACGTCCGTAATATTTTTTCCTACAGTAATACTGGTTTGTATGTGGCTGTAATATGCATCACTGTATTGTGTGTCTTTAATTTTCTCTCGCAGTAATACTGGTTTGTATTTCCGTAAAATGCCTGAAATTTTCTCTGACAGTAATACTGGCTTTGATATCTGTAATATGACTTTAATTTTCTGTCACAACATTGGGCAATCAGCAGAGTGTCCCCAGCAACTGATATAATGTGTGGCATGTACCTGATAATCGTGCCTGTTGCGTCTCCCCAGCAAGTATTTTAATCTGTGCTGGCGTGCAGATGATTATTTTATGTGTGGCGTCTCCCCAACAACGGATTTTATGTGCGCTGCCACGACTACCCAATCAGCACTCTCCCCAGCAATGGTGTCCTTTATTTCTTATCATGCGCGGCCGTGGCTAGGCCATTCACCGTGTGCCCAGCTTCCAATGTGTGTGCGTCCACGGTGCCGATCGCATGGGCAGGGCACGGTGCGATGTGTGGCGTGGCCCGCGCATGCACACTTCACCAGAAGACACACACACACACGGACACCTGGACGCACACAGGGGTTTTATTAAAGAGGATATGTTATACTTATACTTTTTATATTTTATTGTACTACGAAGATAAGAGAGAAACAGTATTTCGATTCTTCTGTATGTTCTGTACATATAGTAAATTGATAATAAAAGGCTATATGATTGATTGATTGATTGATTGATTGATACACAAGATTCTAAAATCTAGTGTAGTGAGCTAGCAGGCTCTATAGTGTTAGGTTTGTACTTCCGGTTTTGATTTCATTTTGCTTTTGACTTTTGAGTAACATCTTGTCCCTTTCATTCTTGGTCGGTCGTCTGGTTATTTTGATTTCACGGTTTTGACTTTTGGCTTGCCACGATCTCTTTTCCTGCGCAAATAACCTCCTTGCTGTTGTACTTCTTTATATAATCCTCAGACACTTCTTGCGTCTTGTAACACTATGAACATGCTTAATTATCGAATTTGCAAACTGTAGGATTCAAAAATATGACCAATAACCTTGTTGTATGTTAGCAGTTGCAATTATATAGAATACTAGCTAATGTTTCTCTGCCATAGATTCATTTCTCCTCAGTCTACCCAGATCCTGGTTGCAGTTGCTTACAACTTCTATTTTTTTCTGTTATTTGAATTGGTATTCACACGAGGCTGTCTGTTGACAGAACTAAGATGGGCCCAAACACCTGAGGTCAGTTGATCTCGTGGTGAATGTTGTGCACATTATCTTCTGCTTTGCCCTCGTCTGGGTCACAGTGAAGATCAATTTGTAATGCCTACGCTCATGCTACTGACTGCTGCCATTATGATTGTCACAGATACTAAGATGGGGGTTCAAGTATAGTTAGGTGGCTGCTACTAGTGTTTGACAAAAATGACTGCAGTGTATGCTGTCCAAAATTCTGAATGACTGGCGTGGTTACTGATAGGCTGGACTGAAATGAGGACCATTTTTTGCTGACTCTTCATCCTTCATCTGTTCTCCAGCTTATCAAATATGTGGAACAGACTGCTTGGACAAAAGCAAAATTACATTGTACTTAATTAGTAATAGTGGAAACACATAATGGTAACAAGAAAAAGAGACACTTTAGGAACTGATCAGGACTGATGTAAAATATTCTACCTTATTTTAAATTGAGAGACTGATTGGCCATCCCTCACATTTTCTGGTAGATTATTCCAATTTTTAAAAACCAAAAGGACACAAAAGTCCATAAGACATTGAAGAGTGGACAGCATACTCTTGCTTCTTCATAGCTCTGGTCTGGTTTTGATTTCTAGACAGTAAATCAGCTACGCAGAATTTCGACATTGGTTGCACATTCCACCAAAAGCCAGTTTAAAGTTAATTGGTCTGGTATGAGTGAGTGAGCAAGCCAACTGATGGACTGTCATCTGTTCAAATTGGGGCCCTGCTTGTACTCCGTGCTACATTGATAGGACTCAACTCTTCAACGTTCAAAACTTCAAAAGCAGTTTCCAGAAAATGAATGGGTTAATGGAAAAATGCAGCCTCATAAAAAATTATTAAATGCTTTTTGGAAAACATTCCTAAAAATTTTCTTACTACTATAAAGCAGCAAATCTTTCAATTTCTTTCTAGTAACAGATTTAGTCAAATCAATACCCATTCCTAGTCCCTTTGCATCTGGAGACGCATCCTGCTCGATTTTGATGAGCTCTGTGCTTATTGTCATGGAAACGCATTGGTCGTGCCTTTTTCTGCTCTGCATTTTTGTAAAATGGATAAAAAAACATGCCTTTTAACCTCATGGATTTGCTCAACTGTGAATCCAATGCATGAAGCCATTACAAGTAGTTTTAGCAGAATTAAGAGAACATTAATAAAAAATATCTTATAACCATAATTTCAGTTTTTCTCTAGTCAGGTTTCTCTTTTAGCTACAGTTTATATTTAAAATGTCTATCTATCTATCTATCTATCTATCTATCTATCTATCTATCTATCTATCTATCTATCTATCTATCTATCTATCTATCTATCTATCTATTGTAAGAAATAACACAAAGAGATCATAAAGGTTTGGGGTTTGTGGCCCCATATACTGTAAAGCAAACTGTTCAGGTCAGTACTCCAAAACACAAAAGACAAAAAAATGTTGGATAGACGGAAGTAAAGTTAAGCGATGCTGGGAAAGTCATGGAGATGGATGGGAATATGATGTCATCATGAGGAGACCAGAGGTAAAAAAGGAACCTGGAAACGGCTGGCTTTCATAGGCGTCTGGGTGAAATTATGGCGGCGGTGCTTTGTTCTTTCTGCGGGAATAGAGAAACAGAGGTTAGTACCCCATCGTTGTCCCCCGGCATTACTTGTCACAGAGCGTGTTGGTTCCTTAAGCTGCTTCCTATGCGTGCATGAGTGGCATGACCCCCACTTCACCCCAAACACATCGGGTCAGGCAGCCTGAACTGAGAGGTAATGAACCTGTGAGAGAGCTGAATTTATATGGCTGCAAGTCCAAAAACTACCTGGTGACCTGAGGATTCGATTCCCTGTGGAGGGCCATCCACTGGAGGGCAGCATGGTCCATCACCAGGGTGAACTCCCAGCCCAGCAGGTATTATCGCAGGGGAGTTACCACCCACTTGATGGCCAAGGCTTCCCATTTCACTGCTGCATACCTGGTCTCCTGGTCCAACAGTTTCCGGCTCAGGTAAATCACAGGTGCTTGACACCTTTGTTGCTTTTGCTCAGCACGGCACCTAGACCTGTGTCCGAAGCATCAGTCTGGAGGATAAAAGGAAGAGAAAAATCAGGAGTTCTCAAAACCAGTGCCGTTGTTAGGGCCGTTTTTAAGTCACTGAATGCCTGCTCCGTCACATCACCCCACACCACATTTAAAGGGGCCCGTTCCTTTGTCAGGTCCGTCAAGGGGGCAGCCCTCTTGGAAAACCGAGGTACAAATTGGCGGTAGTAACTCGTTAATCCTAAGAAGGCTTGCACATGCTTCTTAACTATCTGACTGGGCCATTTAAGGATGTCTTTTATTTTTGAACTCTGTGGCTTCACCAGTCCCCCTCCCATCAGGTAGCCCAAATACTTGGCTTCGTTCAATCCAAAATAACATTTCCGGGGATTGATACGCAGCCCGGCTTTTGCTAGAGTCAGGGGGACGGCGTAAACCTGCAGTATATGCTCCTCCCAGGTGCCGGAATAAATGACCACATCATCCAGGTAGGCAGCACAATAGGATTGGTGGAGCCTTAGCACTCTGTCTAACAGACTTTGAAAGGTTGCCGGTGCTCCGTGCAGTCAGAATGGAAGGACCTTGTATTGCCAGTGTCCACTAGGAGTGCTAAATACCATTTTTTCTCTTGCGGATGCCGTTAAGGGAATTTGCCAGTATCCCTTTGTCATGTCAAGAGTAGTCAAGTAACAGGCCATCCCCAGCTGCTCGAGGAGCTTGTCCACGCAGGGGCATGGGAAAGGCATCAAATTTGGAGACTTGATTAAGACGTCGAAAGTCATTACAAAAATCTCCATGACCTGTCTGGTTTAGAAACGAGGACGATGGGACTGGACCATGAACTGTGACTTTCTTCAATAATGTCCATGTCCAACATACGTTGCAGTTCTAGTTCCACCTCTGCACGTTTCACCTCCGGGAGGTGATAGGGCCGTTCCATGACTACCACCCCCGGGTCAGTCACTATATCATGCTGCATCAGCGAGGTGTGTCCCAGTGCTTCACTGACCACTTCTGGCACCGACAGGATTGCTTGTTCGAGCTCCTGTCGCTGGTGGGTAGTCAAATTGTGGCCGAGGTTAAGTTCAGTGTTTTTCAAGAAAAGGGAGAGTGTAGGGCCGGCAAGAGAGCGGTCTTCCCTGTCTTTCCACGGCTTCAGTAAATTGACGTGATATACCCGCTCACTCGGTCAACGATTTGGTTGACTCACCAAATAGTCCACAAGCTCTTTTCTGTCTTTAATCTTGTAAGGGCCCTGCCAATGAGCCAACAATTTAGAGTGGGAAGTAGGCACAAGCACCATCACTCAATCTTCCAGCTGAAACTCTCGCAGGGAGGTGTTCCTATTATAGCTCTGCACCTGTGACAGTGATCTTTTAGTAAGGGTTGAATTTTCTCCAATCTATCACATAACTGCATGATATACTCTAATATATTGGTGGAGTGAAGTGCCTCTCTTACCCAACCTTCTTTTAGAATGTCCAAAATGCCCTGGGGCTGGCGCCCGTATAAAAGTTCGAATGGGGAAAATGCAGTGGAGGCTTGTGGCACCTCCTGATAAGCGAAAAACACCAGAGGTAAAAGCTGGTCCCAGTTCCTACTATCCTCGCTGTCTACCTTGCGGAGCATCTGTTTGAGGGTCTGTTTGACTCTTTCCACCAACCCATCCATTTGAAGATGATAAACTGATGTTTTAAGATGCTTAATGCGGAGTAACTTGGCAACCTCCCTGAACGTATCCGAAGTAAAGGGCGTAAACCTGGTCCATAAGGACTTCTTTGGGTATGCCCACTTGGGAAAAAAGCCATACTAATTTGCATGCAATATTTTTGGTATTAGCGGCTTGCAGGGGAACTGCTTCTGGATACCGAGTTGCGTAATCGACCATAACTAATAAATATTTATAGCCTTGCACCGAAGGTTCTAGGGGTCCTACCAGATCGATGCCGATCCTCTCAAAGGGAATATCTATAAGAGGTATCGGGACCAGAGGAGCAGTATCCCTCCTGGGTATCTGACGTAGGTGGCAGACTGGGAAAAACTGACAGAAATGTCAGACTTCCTCATTGATCCTGGGCCAATAGAACCGGAGTTTCACTCACTCCAATGTTTTCTTGGCCCTGAGGTGGGTGCGTAAGAGGTCGATGTGCACTAGCTTGCAAACCTCCTGGTGGTAGGTCCGCAAGACTAACAACAACTTTTGCCTCTCGCCTTCATGTTCCGCAACTTGGTACAGCAGATCATTCTCTAGGACAAAGTAGGGTCCCAGTGGCATGGAATCTGCATGATATGCTGTCTACGGATACAAAGGCATTCCTGGCAAAATTCAGGGAATCATCATTCCATTATTCTCTTTTAAATGATGCTGGTGTAGAGTGAAACTGATAATCTAAGCTGGCGAGTGGATCAGGTGGGTAGTCCGGGGAAGCCACCATCTGACCTGGATCCTCAGCCGGTGGCACTTCCGGGTCAAGGTCTGTCACTGAAGAGGGCTCCCCACAACTGTCCACGTCATCTCTATTTGCCAAAGAGCACAGCGTGGGAGCAGCTGGGAGAAACCCTTGTCCCTCCACAGTTAGACCCAAGCTAGGTTCAGGAGTGGTCCTTGCTCTACCGCGTTCACTTTCTGACCAGTCTTGTCCCAGTATAACCTAAAAGGGGCGCTTGGGCAACACAGTGACGAGCAGTTGTTCTGGGTTCCCCTTCCAGGTGATGTAGCACTTTGTGGACCTGTATGATCTGGTCTCTCTGTGTACACAAGTCATGCTCATTCTTTGAGCCACCCATTGTCGCGATAGAACATAATGGCGAGCAACAACGGTAATGTTACTCTCGGAGTCGAACAACGCCACCACCGAGTTCCCATTTACCAACACCACTCCTGTGCTAGGAACCGCCAGAGGATTCGACAATGCACAGTACCTCTCTCCCTTGGTCCAGGTGCAGTCCATCGGTTCAACAATGTTGAGAGGACAGGCAGTGAGGATGTGTCCCACCTCACCGCACTTGAAACAGCGCAGTGGGGCAGGCACCATCTCTTTCAGTTTAGCTGCAGCCTCAGCAGCGCAACGGGTGGGCTCAGGGGTGGCGACGCGACCCTGTTGGGCCCCACGAGCTGACCTCTCCAATCCCTCGAGTTGGGCTACCGCCAGTTGGCGCTTTAAGACCTCCAGAAGATCATTCATGTTCATGTCTACAGACCTGCTGGGCGAGATAGTCTGGTATCGTGTTGACTAACCCTTCACAGGCTACCTGCTCAACCACCTGGCAGGCCTGGTTGATGTCTGGCCTTAGTCAGCACCCGAGCTTGCCCCAGAAATCGAAAGCCTGTGCTGTAGCCGGGCTGGCGGGGTCAAATCTCTAATGCCGCCATTCCCTCGCCTGCTGGCCCGAGGTTACGCTATAGCATTTAAAGATCTCGGCCCTCAGAAGGTCATAATTGGCAGCTTCCTCCATGGGCAGATCATGATATGCTCACTGTGAGGGACCCTTCAAGTATGTCACCAGTATGGACTCCCATTCCGCCCTCGGCCACTGGTTCCGAGAAGCAGTCCTCTTGAAAACCGACATAAATGATTCAATATCGTCCGACTCTTGGTCTATGCCAATTCTTCCTTAATGGTTGCATGATCCACCTTCAGAGCCTGGAGCTCTTTCGCCATGGTGGACAGGACCACGTTTAGTTCTTGCCCTTCTGACATTCTTCTGGCTCTATATCTTGCTGACTACACCACTGTAAGAAATAACACAAAGAGATCATAAACGTTTGGGGTTTGTGGCCCCATATACTGTAAATCAAACAGTTCAGGTCAGTGTTCCAAAATACAACAAACAAAAAAATGGTGGATAGACGGACAATTTATAAGGGGGGACCGGAAGTGAAGTTAAGCGATGCTGGGAAAGTCGTGGTGATGGATGGGAATATGATGTCATCATGAGGGGACCAGAGGTAAGAAAGGAACCCGGAAATGGCTGGTTTCCATAGACATCCGGCGGCGGTGCTTCGTTCTTTCGGGAATTGAGAAAGTGAGGTTAGCACCCCATCGTGGTCCTTAAGCTGCTCCTTATGCGTGTGTGCGTGACACTATCTATCTATCTATCTATCTATCTATCTATCTATCTATCTATCTATCTATCTATCTATCTATCTATCTATCTATCTATCTATCTGTCTGTCTGTCTTATATTGTCTTTCATTTCTATCCGTAGTGGCCAGAAGGAAAGATGCAAAAAAAGAACAGTAACACTGGTCTACAAAAAAATATTTTTTGTTTGCTACTGGGAACATCAGAGCAGCTCTTTATTAAGTTTTTTACACTGATTTCATATATGGCATCGTAATGAAGCATGTCAGGTTTTTGAAATACACATCATTGACATTCTGACACTTTTGAATATCAATATAATATATCAACATGATATCTGGAGTTTGAACTCTGTCTCACCAAAATTGTTTTGATGTGTTTCTTCTGAAAACAAACCAGAAGATGATACCAGAGACACGTTAAAGCATATTTATGTCAATTTACCCCAATATAAAAGTGAGGTCAGCGTGCCCAAAAATGTTGCAAGGCACTTGCTTTTGCGCTTGTACTGCACATCTGTCTCTCTTTTCAAGAACCAACAGTAGTCACCCATCATGCTTGGAGTGAATTTTCCCTGATATCACTTTTCCATCACCTTTATATCTTGATGAAATCTTTCCCTATTCTCATCACTGACATCGCCCAGATTTGGTGGAAAAAAGTCAAGATGAGAAGGTAAAAAATGCATCTTCAGTAGCATTCTGGCTTACATAAGCTGATAAGCTTTCAGCAGGTTCTCCACAAGCTCAGCATTATTCTCTGCTCTGTGACTGCCAAGAAAATTCTGGACAACTTGCCCGAATTCTTCCCATGCTGCTGATTCAGTGGGCTTCCGTTTCCTTTTGAACTCCTCGTCAAGCATCAGTTCACGGATTTCAGGAACAACAAAAACACCTTCCTTAATTAAGCATCGCCGTTTCTGTCCATCGCCTTGACAAAATTTTCAAAGTAATGGTGAATCTAACGAACAAAATGTCCTGAAATGCAATGTTATTTTTAACAGTAAAACCTCTACCTACTGCACCGTCATGTCTGAGTTGTGTCATTAATCAGTAATCAGTAACAGATATTTTTTCTGCTAATTAAAAATTAATAATTTTTGAATAAAATTGATAATGACAAGGTAAACAACTCACAGCTGTTAGTAATGTGTGGCAAATTCTTTTATCTCAATGGCATCCCTAGTGGAATTACCGGTATTTATCAAAATGGTTAACTGCCTTTACTGTCCAATTACTGTTGTCCAAGACCTGGAACATCATAACTAAAAAATGGGACTTGCTGGATGTAAATGGTTTTCAGATTTGGAGTAAGTAAAGGTGAAAGACTCCCAGTAGCAAAATGCTTGTTGATCAGTGTGATCAGTAAGTCCAGGAGAATTAAGTAACTATGGGGACATGGTAAGGAAAATACTTTGATTAGCAGAGATCTGAAATTTCTACAAGAAAGTGGTAGACAAAAGCAAAATGAAGTTAAAAAAAAATGAAGGAAAGATCTGAGCTGTGGTTAAAGGTTCCTGTGCCTAATTGTAAATACATGTAAAAAGGGAATGCAATTCCATAATGCATGCATCAGCTAATGTGCCTGATGTGAAAAGGTTCTGAAATGGCACTGGTCTAAAACATGCTAGAAAGTGATAACAATGCCAACTACATTTGCAAAAGAAACTAAAAATAAGCAAACCTAATACTAGAGGTGACATGATTCATAACTTCTTCATCATTTTAATCTTTTCCCATTTCTAAGTGGGGTTGATGAGCTTGATCAACCTTCTCCAAACAGCTCGTTCCTTGCACTTCCTTCCCAGTCAGACCATTTTTCTTCAGATCTTCTTTTACGTTATCTAACCACCTCTGCTTTGGCCTTCTTCGCATCCCTTTCCCCTGTACTTCCATTCCCATCACTCTTTTGCCCACATATTCATTGTCTCTCCTGATCAGATGTCCGTTCCACTTGAACCTGCTTTCCAATGCTTTCTTAGATATCTCTTCTACGTTTGTTGCACCTCTGATTGTCTCATTTCTTATTCTATTCTTCACTGTAACCCCAGGCATCCATCTCAGCATTTTCATTTTAGCCACACCCAAATGCTTCTCCTGCATTCCCTTTAATACCCACGTTTCAGCTGTATGCTTCATTGCTGGTCTAACCGCTGTCTCAAAAATCTAACCTTTAATCTTCACCTTAATTCTTCTATCACACAATACTCATGATACCTTATTCCAATGGTTCTATCCACACTGCACTCTGTGGGTTCTCTCTTTCTATCCCTTCACTGATCCTAGATATTTAAATATATCCACTCTTTTCAATAGTTCTTCCTGCAAACTTTTGAATCCTGATCCTCATTAAACTTCATATATTCTGTTTTCTTCCTATTTATATTCAGTCCTCTGTCTTCCAAAGCCCTTCTCAATTCTCCCAATTTCCTCTCCACTTCTTCTTTTCTGGTGCTACACAACATAAGGTCATCAGCAAAAATCCTGAATTTTATTACTTTCTACCCTGTACGGCACCCATTGACAGTTTCCTTAACATGCTTTAAAAGTTTAATGATTACAGGCAACAGCAGTGCAGAGACCAATCTTGGTTAAAATGCTAATCCATCAAAGGGCACGCACATTTACACACTCACATCAGACTTATGTAGAGTTTTGAGGAAACCTAAACTGAATGCCTTTGAGATTTATGAGGAAATCCAGCATACACAGAGAAATCCCACCCACTTTAAATCAACCGCTATTGCTCCAGTGCTTTTGCTGTGGATCTTCATAATTAATAAGTTCTGGCCTGTCACCCTAACCACCCTTATTGCTAAGTGTTTTATGAAGCTAGTTATTTCTCATCTGAAATCCTGCCTGCTCTCCACAATCACTGGATTCTTCTCAGTTGACCTAATGCACTTACCGGTCAACAGAATATGCCATTACTACAGCACTTTACTTTGTTCAGTCTAACCTAAACAACAGCAGTTCTGTGTTAGAGTGCTCATTGACTTTAGCTTTATTGACTCAGCTTTAAATACTGTCATTCCATCTAAATTGATCTCAAGGCTCACTGACCTGGGTATCAGCATCTCTCTCTGACTTTTTTACTAATAGAGCAAAGTCTGCTCAACATGGCAATCACACCTTCTCCAACTTTATGCTACACCTCAGAGTTCCTCATGGTTGCATGCTTAGCCCTCTCTTTTACTCCCTTTTCACCTATGACTGTCTACTTGTTTGTGGCTCAAACTCCATAATCAAATTCGCAGGTGACACCAGGGTGGTAGGCCTGATCAGCAATGAATAGGAGACCGCCTACAGGGGAAAGGTCCAGCACATAGCAATATGGTGTGCTGGCAATAATTTGACTCTTAACATCCAGAAAACTAAAGTGTTCACTGTGAACTAAGGGAAAACTAGAAGGAGTCATGCACACATGTCCATATACATTAATAGGGCTGATTTAGTTCTTGGGTTTCTACACCTCTGAAGATCACGCTTGGGTCCCGAACACGTCAAATAATTACATCCTGAGGCGAATGAAGGAAGTTCACCTATCTCCTCAGATTTTGGTGAATGTTTACCACTCTACCACTGAGAGCATACTGACAAACTGCATCTCATTGTGTGGTACAGCAACTGTTCAGTCTCCATTCAAAAGGCCCTCCAACGCATCTGGCCCAACACCATCACTGGTGTCCCACTATCAAGTACTTTCATCACAAACCCAGGGGTTCAGAGGTATCATCAAGAACACGGTCACACCCCAACCATTGATTGCTGACTGTTCTTCCATCTGGAAAGCATCATGGGAGCCTCCACTGTTGCATCTGTCAATCTGCTAAACTCTATGCTATAAGGTTAATTCCCTTCCATTTTAAAAAGTTTTTACTTCAGGACTCATTGCTCTTTTAACACACTGACTACTCTTTTGCACATAGACAAATCGGACATAGTTTGCACAGTCTTGCACCTTGTATTTGCACTCTATGTTTAGTAATAATGAAATGTGATTAAATTCATTCAGTCATGCCATCAAACAAGACACCTCTAAACATATCAGGTCTTTACACTCTAACAATTGCTGGCATTTTAATACATTAATAAATTAATATTTTCACTTTCTTTTTAGATGCTAACCTTATTTCCATTTTCTTGTACTCTGCACAATAATGATAAAGCTGAATCTGAAATAAGAACCCAGGACATGTAAAATTTTCACAAATAGTGCATGAGCTGGACTTCACATCCAATTTGCACGAGGCAGCTAATCAAAGTGCCACTGTGCCACCCTGTATTCAGCAAAGTGCCCAGCAGTGCACTGCAGTTCATATTACATGATATAAATAATGTGTTGTTTTTAAAGTATCTTGTGCCAACATCCACTCGGAAAGGCACTGCCTGAAAAATATTGGATGAATAAATCAGGTGTCTGTTTTAATTCCCATGTAGTGGAGTTTTCCCATTATTCACACTAATACAATACCTTAGTACTTTAAATTGCACTCTAGACATTAAACTAACAAGACCAGACCACAAGGCAGGATGTGTTATTCAGATTAAATGCACCTCAGAGGGCTGGGTGGCGGAAAAAAAAAAAAAACCCTATATTTATTAATGCGGCCCTTATCTGGTGGGCATTAAAATAAATAACATACTGTATCTGTGGCAACATTATACTTTTCTTGTTGTTTTTTTTTTTACTCCTCTTTCATTTCATTTGATCCTGTTGATTCTCTGCTCCATCTCAGTGACTTCACATTTATTGAACACAGGAAGCTTTTGCCTTATTTTTGGAACAGTAGGAGATCCATTTCAGAAACCTAAACCAGGAATGCCTTTACTAGGAGGTGTAAATTTATATTTATGAATGACTTGTAAGGTTTTCTTCTTTTTACCGCCATTTTTAAAATTTTGACATGCCAAAAAACATGCTTACTTTTGTGTGCCTCTATTGAATACCACGTTAGATTTAATTCTACAGACATTTAAGGCACCTCTCCAGGTTTTCATTGTTTTCATCACTCCCTTCATCATCTGCTGCCCTGGAGAGTCCTGTTTCATGTTCCATTTCCTTATAAGAGGTGGTAACACGATCCAGGGTTTCCATCTAATAAGCCTGAACACTCAGGTCATTGAGGGCAGAGGAAAGTCAGCCCAGCATTAAACACAGTGAGCTTCTTCAGAGGACTGTTTAAATGTAATGAGGAAGCAGGCTGGCTGGCTTGACTATAATTCTGTCACTGCAGTAGCTTATTTTCTATACAGTGCCTTTCAAACTGCATTACAAGGTTGTATGATTGAGTCCGTGTTGGGAGGGTACACAAACTGGAGACCTAAACGAAAAATCCAGCAGTTGAGCACACCAAAGTCAGCAGAGCTGCAGAACCGGTGGGTCATTGTATCATCCATCCATCCATCCATTTTAAAAAAACAACGTCTCGATTTTAGATTTGAAAGGTGGATGCATTGAGCACAGGGTGGGAGCCATTCCCTGATATATTATACAAGAGATTTCTAAGATTTAATTGATTTTAATCTTCAGCCTTTAGCCTTCTTGTTTCAATTCTCATTAAGTTTCTTTACAAGCTTTTCATTTCCTGCTGTTTTCCCTTTTGTTCTACCAGGGGACATATAAAGTTCTATCTATCTATCTATCTATCTATCTATCTATCTATCTATCTATCTATCTATCTATCTATCTATCTATCTATCTATCTATCTATCTATCTATCTATCTATCTATCTATCTATCTAACTGTTTTGCCCCATCCTTCTCAAACAGCAATCTTAATTCTTGCTATGATGTTCCATAAGTCATAACATTCAAAGTGAGCCTGAGACCCTCTCACTTTCCTCTTGAATATTTGAATCCTTTCTGCTATGAGATTTCTTAAGCCCCACAATATGATTCTTATTAAGGGCTCCTATAGTTCCGTGGTGCCTACCCAAAGAGTATTAATAGTTATGGGCCGAAGAAGCTCCTGGAAGCAACTAGGGAGTGTGGGACCTACCTGGACAAAGTCTCACCACACCACTGCAGATGATTCAAAATGCAGTGGTACATCTGGTGTTCATTCGGCCAAAGTGGGCACATTTCAGTCCTCTTTAGATCATTATACTGGCTTCCTGTAGTGGTATGTCAGTCAGTCAAATTATATCCCACTTAGTCCTGAACAGGGACTTACTAAGTTCAAATCCTTGATGCTTCCATACAGAGTAGTCAACAGGTCAGCACCTACAGTATATACCTATATATATATATATATATGGAGAGGCTTCTGAGTTCCTCTGCTCCTCCACCACTCAAGTCTGCTAATGAATAGCATCTTGGTGATGTCACTTCTATGTGATATCAACTCAATCTCATTTCACATGTAGCTCATGGCTGGTGGAATGAGCTACCCACCTCACTTTGGACTTCTGACTCTATCAATGTGTTCAAAAAAGGGGTGAAGACCCTCTTTTTTGATGAATTTCTGATATTAGCTGTTGGATTTTGTAACCTAGAAATTGTACCTCAGTTGTATTTGTTGTGAGCTTTTCACTTGTGATGATCAATTTTGTACCCTTGTCCTGTAACACTTGTTCCCAAACAGTCCCCAAGACTTACTCAGTTATGTTGACCACTTTTATAAGCTGCTTTAGATAAAAACATCTGCAAAGCTAATAGATGTGAATATTCTGCCTTTGCTATCTATCATATAGTGCCTTTCATATCTATCTATCTATCTATCTATCTATCTATCTATCTATCTATCTATCTATCTATCTATCTATCTATCTATCATATAGTGCCTTTCACATCTATCTATCTATCTATCTATCTATCTATCTATCTATCTATCTATCTATCTATCTATCTATCTATCTATCTATCTATCTATCTATCTATCTATCTATCTATCTATCTATCTATCTATCTATCTAACTGTTTTGCCCCATCCTTCTAAAACAGCAATCTTAATTCTTGCTATAATGTTCCATAAGTCATAGCATTCAAAGTGAGCCTGAGACCCTCACACTTTCCTTTGAGTATTTGATTAACACAAACAAGTAAAAACTTCACTGTTTTCCATACATGTGACATTAATGACCCTATAAACGTATAAACTAAGAGTGCCATCGATCATAATGTTTAAAATGACCCTAAAACCTTCCCATTCCTCTTTTATATTTGTGAAGCCTTTTTATTGCATTCCTCATTTAGTGCTCCTTTAATACTTTGGCACCCTCTTCTGGAACTCATTTGTGCTTCTTCCTGTGATAATCCATAGGTCATAACTTTCAAAATCATCATAAACTCCACCACATTCTGAACTTTGAACTTTATTGCCAGGTGGCATAGTTGCTAAGAATTTCTCTTAGTATTACAGCCATACATATACTGTAACAAGTTACACAGAATTAAACAGCACGATATACAATACACAACACTATCATACAATTTTACTCAGTAGTTAAAACAAAAGCACAAAACACTGATATATAAAACAATATAATAAAATAAAATTGCACTCCTGCCCAGTAATATATCAAGTAAGTCAATATTTAAAAATAAAAAAGAAAATAAAAATAAATTAGATGGGATGGAAGAGACAGAGATGAATCAGAGCATGTGCTTAACCAGATGACCACTGTGTCTTTTCTAGTAGTTCTTGTCTTTAGTAACTGGTAACATTTCCTCCATTGTACTAAACAAGATGGTTCCCCAGGTGAGTGTAGTCTTTGAATAATGTTTCCAGCACATTTGCTGATGTGTGATGTTAATAGAACCTCAACGGAGTTTGGCTGGATGTTAAATTCTCCTTGCTCCAGTCTTTAGAATTACTAAATGTAATTCTCTAGCTCTTTGGTGCTGCTTTCTGGTGCATCTCTAAATTCTGTTGGTATGAGTTGGTTATGCCCTGCATGATACTTTAATATAATGACCAGATTCTAATATTGGATGTATACATTGATTTTAGGCTGTTTACCCTTTACATGTCATTTTAAGAGCATTTCTTTTGTTCTTTGCTGTACTTGTGCTGGAGTTGCTTGTGTCTACCTGTCCCTTGTGTTTTAAATGTGAATGTGTGCCAGAGTGCCTTAACATGTTTGTTTATATTGTAATGACATCATACCACACAGATTCAAATCTAGTACTGTCTCCTCATATTAATGTGCATTTTTAAGTTGATTCTTAACTGTAATGTGCTCTGAGTGCTTAAGTGGGCCCTTGATGGACTGCTTCCCATTCAGAGTTTGTTCCTGCCTTGGACTTGGTACTGCTGGGGTACGCAAAAACCAGGAACTGGATTAAACAGGTCTGAGAATGTTATGGAATATTCATAAAGTATCATATCATAATGGTGGTAATGCAGTGTTGAACAAAATTATTTACACTCTTGGACATTTTCACATTTTATTGTTATGCAGCATTGAATCACAGTGGATTTCATTTGATGTTTTCGACACTGATCAAGAGAAATGTTTAATGTGAAAGTGAAAACGGATCTCTGAAAAGTGGTCAAAATTAATAGCAAATATAAAACACAAAATAATTGATCCTGTAAGTATTCTTCACTTTTAATGTGACAACTCTAAATGATCACTGATGCAGCCAATTAGTTTTTGAAATCACATGTTTAATTAATTCAATGGAGGTCACTCGTCTAGGGTTTCATCTGAATGCTGTCTAAATGGTTTTGTACGAGGAAGGTGCAACGTATGGTAAGTCTGTAAGCTGCACAATGAAGACAAAAGAACATTCCAAGCAACTCTGTGAAACAGGTGATTAAAAAGCACAAGTCAGCGGATGGAGGTAAGAAAACACCCAAGTTATTGAATATCCAGTTAGATCAATCATGGAGAAATGGAAAGAGTGTGGCATGGAAGTAAATATACTTAGAACAGGCTGTCCAAAAAAACTGAGTGATTATGGAAGAAGAACACTAATGAGGAAGGCCACTAAGAGACCTCTGAGAGCTCTAAAGAAGTTCCAAGCTACACTGGATGAGATTAGAGAGACTGCAGACCTTAACTGTTGTTCCATTAGCAGCTTTTTGGGAAAGTAGCAAAAAGAAAGTCACTGTTAAAAAAAAACGTATGGTACAGTTTACCAAAGAGAGCTGTAAGAAGGTGCCATGGTCTGATAAGGCTAAAATGGAGCTTACTGGTCATCAAGTTAAACGCCATGGATTGAAAACAATACATTATCAAAAACACACCATCTATACCATGTATGTACCAAGTATTGTGGTCCCGGCATCATACTTTCACGATGCTTCTCTGCAAAAGGCCCTGGAAGACTTGTGAGGAAAGAGTGAAAAATGAATGCACCCAGATTAAGGGAAATCCTGGAGGAAATGCTGATGAAGATAAACCTGCACTTTTGGAGAAGATTTGTTTTCTAGTAAGATAACGACAGCTAGCATAAAGCCAAAGCTACTAAAAAAGAGGCTTCAAAACAACAATGTCAATGTCCTGGAGTGGCTGAGTCAGAGTCCAGAACTCAATCCAATTGATAATTTGTAGATGGATTTGATTTCATTCATGATCCCCATTCAGGCTGATACCGCTTGAGCAGTTTAGCCAAAAAGAATGGGGAAAAATGGCAATGTGCAGATGTGCAAAGCTGATAGAAAGAGATCATCCAAGGCTGCTATGGCTGACTAGCGAGATCCTACTGAATATCGACTTGAAGGAGTGAATGCTTACAGGATCAATGTTTTTGTGTTTAACATCTATATATATAATTCACTAAGGCAAGACACCCATGGAAAGCACGCCAGAAGGGACGTGGATTCACTAAGCCGCTGACAAATAAGACACCTATGGCGCATGCAGGAAGGAGCCACGCCCACAAACTCCAAGACCATTGGATACGACGACAACTCGCAGAGCCACGCCCACCAACTGGGACGGAACTACACAGAAAAAATGGCATAATTTATATTCGTCTGTCGTAGAGGCCTCATGTACCTCCGAGCCACCTTGACTCTTCATAGAGGCATGTTTCTCGCGGAGGTGAGTCGCCATATGCAGCATGTAAAACGGTTTGAGAGGGGTGTCCCATGGGATCCTTAAAACAATCCTTTACAACTGAGGTTAAAACACAATGAAGTAAGCAGTCTTTAAAAAACGAGTTTTCGGTTACAACGCACGACCGCATGCACCATAGCAAACTGTTTTACACGCTACATACAGCAATTCACATCCGCGACAAACATGCGTCTTTCAAATGTTAATTTTCTCCCTGTGCTTAAAAATCATTAAAAAACCGGTCTGATTATGTGGTGTATGGTATGCCGCGGGTTGGCTAGTTTAAGTTATTATTTAAGTTCTCCCGCGGATAAGTCGGGCTTCATTTTACCGTATAACTTCCAGTATTTTATAATGTCAGTCGTATAAGTTGAATGCAAAAAACTGACGCTATTGGTCCAAGAATATGATATGCTAACACCCACCTGAAAGAGTAACCACATAGCACACAGCCTTTTTTTCTATGTATTGTTCCTACATGACCACACGATAATATCCAAACTATTCTGAAGGGACGTTTGCTCTTATTTGTGTTTTTTGGATCTCAAACCCTCATTCACCTTTATCGTAAGAGCATCCCTTATCTACAATGGAGCGTTCAATCAGAAGAAAATACGAAGCTTGTTTTAAATGAAAAGTCATTGAAGTGGCGAAAGAAATTGGTAGCTGCGCTTCTGCAACAAAATTCGATGTGTCTGAGAAACTGGTGCAACATTGGAGGAAGCAAGAAGATGTAAAAAATAAAAAATGTAAGTGTCGTATTTTTGAACGGGTGTATAAGTCGGGGTCTGATTTTATGATTGATTTTTCAGGTTTCAAGACCCAATTTATACATGACTATACGAGGTGTGGCAGAAAAGTAATGAGACTGGCAACACTGCAAGAGATCTGGCAACGCTGTTGTCCTTGATAGAGCACGTGTATCAGTACCCTCCCATAGCTCAGTGCGAGTTTCAGCTTCTTCCGTTAACTACGTGATCTTTGTGACTGCTATTAGCAAAGTTGTGTTTTTGGTTGTGCGTCACGCAAAATGGAACAGCGGAATTTGGAGCAACGTTGTGCCATTAAACGGCAAGTGTGACGTTTGAAAAGTTAAAACAGGCCTACGGCAACATTCTTTATCCCGAGCTCAAGTTTTTCAGGGAGGCCTTCAACTTCGAAAACCAATGAAAACATTGAACTTGTGAACACTCTTATGAGATCAGACCGTCGTTTAACATTAAGAATGTTGAGTGAACAATTAAATTTGAACAGATTTACCGTTTATCAAATTTTGACTGAACATTTGCACATGCCAAAATGGTGCCGAAAAACCTCACAATTGAGCAGAAGGACAATCGAAAAAACACATTCCTGTGGTTCCCCAGCCCCCTTATTCACCTGACCTCAGTCCGTGTGACTTTTTCCTTTTTCCTAAACTGAAAAATGTCCTCAAAGGACATCATTTCGGAACTTTAGAAAACATCCAAAAGAGTGTAACGGACATGCTGAAGACCATACCGGTTGAAGACTTCCAGCGCTGCTACCAACAGTGGGAACAACGTCCCCATCAGTGTGTAGCTGCCCAAGGGAACTACTTTGAAGGGGATAACATTGATGTTTGAAAAAAATAAAAACTTTGGTAAATAAAAAATCAGTCTCATTACTTTTCTGCCACACCTCGTATACGGTAAGTTAGATTACTTTGCAGAATTCTGTTTTCACTTTGGCAATAGAGTTCTTTTCAGTTGATCAGTGTCAGAAAAGCCAAATTATGTCCTGTGTGATTCAATTTAATTTAATAGCAAAATTTGAACAGTTCTAGGGGAGTGAAAACTTTTTATATGCACTCTCCTTGTTAAATAAAAAACAGTTACTCAATGAACATCACCTTCAGACGGCCACCCAAAATTCAAAAGACGTACATGTTAGGTGAACTCCAGAATGTCAGTGAGTGTGCCCTATGGGTTTGTCTCCACCTTATGTCCAGAGGTGCTTGGATAGACCTCAGCTTCTATGATCCTGACCTGGATAAGCAAGTTAAGACAATACATAGATTGATAATGCCTCTTCTTGATGAAGTTCTGAAAACCAAAGAATTTGTTTAAAAAGAAATCCATCAGTTACTGGCTGGAAATAAAATAAAATTTGAAATAGAAGCAAACCACCTTAGTCCAATGTTTGTGGTCTCAGTGAGCCCTAACAGCACTGGGGGTAAGTACTAACACACTCAAGTCATCTGTTTTGTCGTGTAGGGTCTTACAGTGATCCTGTCTTCCCCCTTTATACTCTTTTTTGTGTAGACCTTAATAAAATGTCTAAAATTCCATATAGTTACCACTCTTTGATCTGGGACTTTAGCACTTCAACCCCCCTTTCCTTCCACATTTGTAACCTCAGCAACAGACAGATTACAAAAGGCAGGAGTTAATTTACTTATTACACATTATTGACAAAAATTAACAAAAATAATAAGGAAGCAGAATTCTATGTGAATATTGAAATACTACACCCTTAAAAACTAAGTAGCAGTGAATCTAACGTCCATAGGGGCTCTTGGCTTGTCTTCAGTTTAGTTTGCTTTGCTACCCCATGGCCTTTGAATGAGTATTGAAACGGGCCACATGCTTTTCTCAATATGACTTAATCATTTTCTTCTCTTCATGGTCAGATGGTGAGAAAAAGAGGTAAAGGCAAGTTAACCATATTTATACCATTCTTATCGCAAAACACAAACCAATGGGGTTTCATAGTACAGAATGGCCTCCGATTTAAAGCCAATCATAAACAGTCATACTTCAGACCAATAGAACTGGTTTATGTGGCCCTTCCTGACCAGCTACCAATGGACGCCCTCAGTTACAACTCATCCCCCAATTGCATTGGTTAGTCAGTTTATGGCTGCAATGAATGGCTTATGGACTCTAAGTCCAAACACAGTCACCCTTGCAAAGCTGGTCTGATGCTCCATCACCCCTCACCATAAAGTTCACATACTGAGTCAGTTCTAAAGACTGGGGGGGTTGTTCGGTAAACATCAAAGCACCACTGTTCTTATCAATGAAGTAAAACAAGCCTCTTCCAACACTATCTATTACATTTGGTTTGTTTTGCTTAAAAATAAAGACATACAAAATATTTATTGACTTGCATCGTAATCAGTCCAGCACACCATCAAAGCGCACTGTTATGCACACAATCATAACCGCCCTGTCTACAACCTGAAAAAGGAGTGGTGTAGAGGTTAAGACACTGGGCCTCTGGCTGCAAGGCTGCTGGTTCAGTTCCAGCCTCTAGCTGTGTGACTCATTGCAAGTCATTTGATCTGCCTGTGCTGCATTTGTAAAAATATATCGATAAAAAAATTCTAATGCATCCTTATCTTGTAAAAGTGTCCGCCAAATATATGTATTAATAACAAGGTTTGGTATATAAGCTGTAGCATTTGGATGGTTAGTAGTAGTAATGGGAAACGTTTATATTACATTGAGTAGTGAGAAAACACTACATAAATGCAAAGAATTATTATTATTATTATTATTAATAATGAATTGAAAGTGCTATAAGTAAACAGAAGTAGCCATTGGATGAACAGGTGGTAATGGCCTTGAAGGCCTTTGCCAAGCATAAGAATATTTGTACCACTGGCAATATTTGTGCCATGACACTGAGAGAAAGGGAATGTTACTTTTTCATGGATGGTACACCTGAACTGGCATCCCTGCCAGAATTGGTCCCAGCCAGGTAATGGCCAAGAGAAAGAAAAGGCAGGAGATTTCCTGTCTTTGCCATGAGACTGGCTGGAAGGACAATATCATGGAGCAATCAGGGAGGACTACACACCCTAGATGGCAGTATTCCTGGGCTTCAGAAGCCAAGTGGACACCAGCAGGACATGATCGGAATTGTAGTGCCGTAGAGTAGAACTGTTGGGTTTCCTGGGTGCCACCAATGGTGCAGTTCGGACTCCACCTGACTCGGAAGTGTTTTCAGTGGTATACTGTATGTCTTAGTATCAGCCTTTAGCCTTCCTGCTTCAATTCTCATTAAGTTTCTTTATAGGCTTTTCATTTCTTACTGTTTTCCTTTTTGTTTCTGAGCTCATTCTGAAGAGCTTCTGTAAAAAGCCAAATTGCTACCAGGGGACATATAAAGTTCTATCTATCTATCTATCTATCTATCTATCTATCTATCTATCTATCTATCTATCTATCTATCTATCTATCTATCTATCTATCTATCATATAGTGCCTTTCATATCTATCTATCTATCTATCTATCTATCTATCTATCTATCTATCTATCTATCTATCTATCTATCTATCTATCTATCTATCATATAGTGCCTTTCATCTCTCTCTCTACCATATACTGTAGTGCCTTTCTTTTGTCTGTCAACCTATCTACATATCTATCTTTCCAACTTACTGCTGAGTATCTCCAGACCTGCACTACAGACAATTCTTTGCTCATGCAGCGCCTATCGGGCCCTCCATAAAATCTCATTACATTCCTGGAAAATATCCTCCAAATATCCATCTGTTCATTTATGTTCCACGCTTTCATTCACAGGCACAGCCATTGTAACAAAGTCAAAACGGACATTCTACAGAGAGAAGTATAATTTAGACTGAAGTGCGCATCATGGTTTGATTTCGCTTTTAGAGCACCCTCTCATTCCGTTGCTTTTTTTGTATGCGAGGTTAAGCCACCGCTCCACGATGAGTGACTGTCACACAGCAGTTTATTGGCAACTGCTAAATGATCTCTGGCAGAGTCAAGAAGGGTACTTTTTCAATTTCAATTGATTTAACAGGTACACTCTTGAATGCTTATTTTAATCTCTGCTCCGCTAGAAATAACGCAGTCCTTGGGTGAATTGAACACTCTTAATCAGACTAAGTCTCTGAACATGTGCGCTCAGTTTCTCTGCCACCAAGCCTGCAAGATAACCCACATTGATGGGCCCCCCTTCACCAACCTGAGGGCACAACTGCCTGCTACTGTCATGTCTACTTACTTTCATCTATGGTGTAATATGGGGGGACCAAGTCCCACAATCGAAGCACAAGCTCCCCTGCAATGGTCATTTTTAAAAATTTATTAACAAGAAAATAGTAAGCTCACCTTTTTATTTTTTATAAAAGTACAATTATTTTTTTATAAACTTACATTTTGAAGTAAACGTATTTTGTCACTAATTTTTATGGGTAGGTGACATTTCCATTTAATTTGAACTTCTCACAGATGCAGCAGCCACCCTATCACAAACCCACAGTGGCAGTAAAGTAAAACAGTGGTTCATGCAGAATAAGAAGTTAGGCCCAAAATATGAGGGGTAGTACCATTAAGAGGTGGCATGCACAAAGTTGGATGGATGTTCAAAATGAAAAATGAAATACAAAAAAAATGGGAGGAAAGCATCATAAAATTGGGCCTGCACAAAACACAAGGATGGCAGAATTAATAAGAGGGCAATGCAAAATCTGCTTGAACCGAATGGAAAAGTTAAGGATGGATATAAAATATGAACTGGTCACTGGTCATTCCACTTTCAATAAGGTTTTTAGATTTTTCTAGCAAAAGGTTTATTGTTGTGACAGTGTTTTCTCAGCTTAGTGTGCCTGTTTTTTTCATTTAGACCCTTGCCTGTTTTTTTTTTCAATCTATTCTCTGCATTTCACCCTAAAATACCCTCTTTTCCTTAATAAAATACCCATTTTTTATGCATTTCCGTCCCGCACATATTAATAAAATACATTACATTTCTCACTCACACAGATTGCCCAATACAAACTTTACCATTGACTCTGAGATACCAATTGTTTGTTGGTTAATTATTATTTTTAATATGCCTTTATTAAGTCATGATTTCAATTGTTTGATATTATTAGGTTTGACTTAAGATGTAGTATTAAGTCCACATGACCATCAACATCAAATTCTTCCATGAGAACCCAGAATACAATGAGGACTGATTGAGGTCATTTTATTTTATTTTTTTTCTGCCCTCCCTGGCCATCGGACCTTACTTTTATTCTATGTTAATTAGTGTTCTCTTATTTTAATTATTTATTCTTCATCATGTAAAGCACTTTGAGCTACATTGTTTGTATGAAAATGTGCTATAGAAATAAATGTTGTTGTTATTTGATTTTTTTTAATTATCTGACAATTCAACAGAGAAAACAAAAACCAAATATCCGCAATGAAGGTGCCTGATTTTCTTACGTGCAGGTTTCTGTTCCCCCCAAACTGAAATGTGTTTTGGTTAACACAATCTATATTGTGACAGATAGGGTGCGCTATTGCTCCCTTGAACCCCTGTCCACGACTCCAGACACCAGGTAAAAGTGCAAATGATGACTTTATTCATAAGCCACAGTGCACAAAGCACCCTCTCCTTCACAATACTCATAAACAAATCACAATAATAATCACAAAAACTAATCCACCACTCCCAGACGCGTTGCCCTCCTACCACTCAGCTCAGCTCAACGCTCTAGTGTTTTGTAGTCCTTTTTATAGTCCTTGACCCAGAAGTGTTTAACCCTCTGTCCATGTGACCTGGAGCACTTCCGGGTCAGATAAAAATCCTTCTTCACCCAGGAAGCACATCATTCCTTTTGTCCACGTGACTCTGACATACTTCCTGGGCGTAAGGCAAATAACCATTGTTCCTCCCTGCAGCGTCTTCTAGTTGTCCCCATGGCATCCAGCAGGGCTGTGTATAAGAACTGTAATGTCCATGATGCCCTGCTGGTCTTTGGGGAACCTCCATACTGCAGGGATGGCTCCACCTGGCGGCTTTGGGGTATTGGCCGGGATAAATGTCCAGCCATACACCACAATATATATATATATTGTAAAAAGAAGCAATAGACAATATAAAGGTTTGGGGTTTTTCCGGCCCCGTATATTGCAGACAATTCCACAAATTTTCAAAACAGAAAAGGTCAAAATATAAACAAAACAGTTCATATGCGCGACGCCTTTCAGGGGTGTCGGCCATTTTATAGAGGAGGGGCCGGAAGTGGAGGAATGCTGGGAAGGAACCGTGAGGGAGGATGGGACTGCTGACATCAGGAAAGATGGCGGAGGAAGGGCGGAAGTGGACGTACTGCGGGCAGGCTATGATGGCGGAGCGTCTCTTTTTCTGGAAGACAAAGGAGAAAGGTTAGTACCCGCCACTCCCGCCGCTAACGCCTTTCGAATCGGTTTAAGATCCGTCCGTGGCCTCCTACTCGCGCATGCGTGACAATATATATATATATATATATATATATATATATATATATATATATATACGTGTATATATGTATGTAAAATCCAACGTCTGTCTGTCTGTCTTTCTGTCCAATTTTCATGAGAGAACTACTCAATGGATTTAGATCTGTTTTTTTTTTTCTATAATTTGCTTGAACATTCCGGTTGATTTTGTGACTTCTCTCATTTAGCTAAGTATCATAGTTCACTTGCGGTACCGATTTATTTACACGAAACAAAGAGAGTCACGCAAAAGACCGAGGGGAGGGGGGCGGGGACCTCCTCACTCAAGTGCCAGCCTCCGTTCGAGTTGCTCTACCTCTCGCCATATGTTGGAGTGTGCCTTACCTCCACTTAACTAGCGATACCTGTTTGTTCAGCATACGTTATTATCTAGAGATTGTTAAGGAGTAGCGTTTGATGTTTTTGAGAGAGAGATCAGAGCTTACGTGTGTTTTAGAGGGTAGCTGCTGATTTGGAGAGATATCACGGTCACATGCTATTCTCACATCAGAGCTGATCAGATACAGTGCCAACAGAATGACATTTTTGTAATTTTTTTTTTTAATTGATTTTTAAAGTTTGTCCTGTTTCACTACTATGTGGGCAGAGCCATGGGGGACAGCTAGTAGATAATAAAAGTAAGCAGAATATAGATAATAAAAGTGAGCACAATAGACAATATTAGTGGGCCAAACAGACAATAAATATGGGCACAAAAGACAATAAAAGTGTGTATAAAAGACAACATAAATGTGGTTGCAAAAGATAACAAAAGTAGACACAATAGCTAATAATAGTGGCCACAAAACACAATAAAATGGGGTTTGACAGAAAATAAAAGTGGGTATAAAAGACAATAAATGTGGTGCCTGATAGACAATAATAGTGGGTACAAAAGACAATAGAGCTGGACACAAAGGTTAATGGAAGTTTGTCCAATTGACAATAAAAGCAGTTACAAAAGATATTAAAAGTGGGCCCAACAGACAATAATAGTGGGCACAAAAGACAACAACAGATGACCCAATAGACAATAAATGGGACCAAAAGATAATAAAAGTGTGCCAAACAGACAATATAATAATTTGGCACAACAGACAATAACTGTGGGCCCAATACACAAAATATTGGAAGCAAAATACAAAAAATGTGGGCACAGGAAACAATAAAAGTGGACACAAAAGATATAAAATGTGGGCCCAACAGACAATAATAGTGGACCCATCAGACCATAAATATGGGCACAAAAGATAATAAAAGACAATAACAGTGAGCACAATAGGCAGTGTTTCCAACACTGCAGACACCAGCGTGGCTGGCATCATATGGCATGGCCTTGTAGTGGGGGATGACCATAGCTACTTTGACTACTAGGATGGGCTTTGGGGGTCATCCAGTCTCCAAAACTCCCAAAGGAAAACTCAACACCTTTCTTTCTGTGTCAGCCCCGCTGTTTGTGAAACACCATAATTTCATGCAATTTTATGCAAAGTGAATCCTTGTTTCTCTGCAAATTCAATTTTCCATGAATCACTGGCTCATTACTAATTATAGCTAAAAAATGAAAAAAAAAACAAGAGAAAAACATTTTTATAATACAGTATACTATAGATTGCCTTCATTGCATGAAAGAATGAAACTAGGCCCGGGAAAATTGATGCATTAAAAAATATTGTTGCATCTAGAGCTGGCAACGAGGCAAACACCTCAGGCAATGCTTTGGTCATGTATTTTTTTTCTTTTTAGCATTATAAAACTATAATACAAATACAAAGAATTGCATACACATCCAATACAGTATCTACTGTATATACTACCTTTAAAAGTTTTATGAAATTTAATTTTCATTTAAAGGTTTAGCATTTCATATTATGCGGTTCACAATGATATGCCACATGTCAATACGTAGCACTGGTGTTCATTTTCATTTCTTATACATACTGACATTGGGGCAGGGGACATGGGAAGGGGGGTTCATGGTAGTCCTGGTGCAATGCTAGAGAAAAGTTGTGAAGGTAAAAATTACACTCTCTCTTTTTTTTCCATTTCATGTTTCTGTAAGAAGATCGAATCAATGTCATATCACCTAAGTGCTAAATAAGTTATGTTTGAATGGCAATAAAACCAAAATAAGTTTCTAGTACCTCTGCATTTAATTTGCCAGTCTGATGGTAGCTTACAAAGCTGTGTGAAACTTCTGTGAAACAGAAGTGTAATGATTATCCCGTCCCATTTTTACAGTTTGCGATATCTTCATGAATTTATACAAAGAATGCAACATAACCATCCAAATAAAACACAGTGTCACATCTTTTTCAGCATGGCAGCAACAAAGGTGTAGGCAGACCTGTGTTTTCCAACTGTTTTTCTGTGATGACACACTTTTTGTAACCCAAAAAATACCAAGGCACACCATAATTCTACCAGCCACAGAAGCATTAAATCTCATAGACATTTTAAACTGTTCAAAGGTCCGGAGCAGGGGTCTGGCAAAAAAAAAGCAGCTTGGAACTTGCTGATCACAAACACAGCACTTGGTGAGCACTAAGGACACATTTTCCAGCATGCCTTGTTCTATTTGTCCACTCATACAGGTGGTCCTCTCTCCGCCTCATTCCACTGACCTAGGATCAGAGAGAACTCTTATGCCCACTGGCCTTCAGCTCTACGAGAGTCGCTGGCAAACATACACCCAGGCAGATGGACAAACCCCGGCACCACATCTCCTGGCTGCTAAAGTGCTCTCTCTAAGTGCTGTGTCTACAAACGGCAATCACAGATCTGCTTTTATGTCAGCTTCTCCAGGTAGTCCCGTCCCCGTGTGTCTCTCTCATATCAGGACCCAGGGGCACTACACTGTTATTTCCATGGCACACCAGTTGAAAAACACTTGTGTAGAGTGTAATTATCAAGTTGTTGTGTTTAATGAACAGTTGAGAATAGTAGAGTTTTAATGCTTGCCTATTTAGGAGATGCCTATTCTTTCAATTAAATCAATCTTCAGCAGTGCATTCAAAGCCAACAGTCATTTTAATCGTTTAATTTTTACTTTGACACGTCTATGTCTAATATGCTATGCCAATTACATTGGCCTCATTTTCTTATTGACTTTTTTCAATTTAAAAAGCAATAATGCTTCTTACAGATTCTCACATTATATTTTTACATTTTGAAATGTCCTTCCCACAATCTCTGCCCATCCATAATACTGTGAAGACAATGTGAAGTCGCACGACTTCTAGTTATTGGGTATGTCAAGCTGGCAGACAGCAGTTGCTAATCTCTACCCTCTACAATGTCATATTTAACAACTGAAAATCACTGGGAATGTTACATTTAGCAACTGAGTGCTGATTTTCCAGCACAGTCACTTGCTTGCCATTTTTTTTGTGATAACAATAACATGTTCACTGATGGAGCTGGTGCTGTATGAAGGATCAGCAGGCACAATGACTTGAGCCATTTTTTTGTTTGTTTTTTCTGTTATGTGGTGGTATATAAAACATGACACATCAGACAGATGAGGTCCAAAACACCTTCCTTATACGCACAGAGCCCACTCTTATGATTAAAGTAAAGATGAAATCAAAACTGCTTGATTTTGTCCAACTGAGTTGTGGACTAGTTGGAGTGAGTAGCTTGGCATGTCACATAGTGAGACTGGCTTCACCAGACTCCACCGTCAAGTACCCCTGATTCACTAGGATTACATAAACTAAGACTATGAGTGGAAATCGCTGGAAAAGTTGCATAATGTGACAGGGCCTTTAGTTTGGAAGCATCTCATCCAATACATTTGTACCTTTGATTCAAATTACTTTGAACATCTTAAGTCTTCCTTTGAAACTGTATGACTCATTTGTTTTGGACACAAGTATGCTCAGTTTTACCACTAGTTTATTTTCTGGTCTGCCAACAAGCAGCCATCCATACAATCTATATTTCATTATATATATTTTATGTATATGTATATATTCAATATAAATATATATTATGGAGTGCCAAACAAGCAAACATAATGATTTTCGGAATATATAAAGTCAGTGTTCTGAATATATAACACCAAAGCCTGATTATATAAAGTCAGCGGCGGAATATATAAAAATATTCCCTAATATATAAAGTCAAAACTTGAATATATAAAGTCAGCACTGGAATATATAAAATCATTCCAGAATATATAAAACTAGCCGAAGCCCAAGAATAAGAATAGGAACGGAAAACGGTGAGAAAAGAATTCAGTATAACAAAGGCTTAAGAAACCACCGTTGCAATATAACGAAAATAGCAAGGAGCGAAACCAATGCCAATGGTCGAGAGAGTACCTTCCTGTCGCAGGCTACGGAAAACATAGACATACAGTATATAGATAGACGTCGCATTCACTGTGTTGACCAGTTGACACGATAAGTCAGCGCATCCGCCCTATTGCGAATGGTGAAAGTGCCATTTAAACTAATACAGGTAGACGTGGAAACTGGGTTTTCTGATGAAAAAACAATAACGTTTTAAACAGTATCGTTTACATATAACAGATTTTGGCGAATCGTTTACATGTAATTATTTATATCCATTTATACACTAAATGCGTGCGTATCCCATGGTCTTAGAGTTGGTGGGCGGGGCTCTGTGAGTTGGCAATCGTGGCTCTCTGTCTTGCATGTGGTGTAAAGTCAATGTGGCTCAGAGGTGCATGTGGACCTTTACACAGACGAAAGCGACTGAGGCTGTGTTTGGTGAGTTGTTGCGTGCCTCGAGAGTGACGCTGGACTCGGCAGGATCGTTACAGTTGGCGTGCGTGGCTCTGTCGTATGTATTCCATGACGCGGCAGGAGGGTTAGAGTTGGTGGGCGGGGCTCTGTCTTGCATGCCCTCAGTATCTTGCTTGCGCTCAGTGTCTTGCGTGCCCTTAGTGAATTATATATATAGATTAGGAAATTCACAAATAAAATGGTCTAGTCCCATCAAATATTCTCTAATTTCCGTGCTTGTCATTTCACTAGTGAAAGGTAAACTTCAACAGAAGCCACTCAGAGTCGATTGGGCTTGTGAGGTTCATCCAAAAATGTGCCCATACAAAAAAAATAAATAAATATAATGTTCATAATGCCAGGCACATACATCATTTTGAATAAATTAACTGAACAGTGCTTTTTTTTTAATTATTTTTCTGAAGAAGTTTTTTTTAACTTATTTCATTATGTTGTATTAGGAACTCATTGAGTTTACTAAAAATGTGCCTGAGTCATTTCAATCAATGTCAATATAATCTGACTTTAAATTTATATATTAAGGAATGAGGTTATATATTCCAGCACTGACTTTATACAGTATATTCGGGAATGACTTTATATATTCTGACACTGACTTTATATATTCAGGAATGACTTTATATATTCCGATGCTGACTTTTATATACTCATGCTTTGATGTTGTATATAATCTGGAATGATTTTATATATTCCGACACTGACTTTATATATTCATTTATATAATATATGTAGGGGTAGCATGATGGAGCAGTAATTAGCGCTCCCAACTAACTCATCCAGTGTCCTGGGTTTAAGTCACGCTGCCAGTTGCTGTCCGTGTGGAGTCTGCATGTCCTCTGTAGGTACTCTATTCTTCTTACAACATTCTACATTCGTTTAGTAAGATGGCTAATCATAAAACGGAGACTTGTGGGTCTGTGTTCAACTAGATCCTGCGAAGGACTGGCACCCTATCAGTGACCCCTATGATCCTGAACTCCTAATTAAGAGGTATGGTCAGGTCAGGAATAACAGGTCTGAATGTATTGAGGGAATTTTGGCTCTGCCAACCATGTCATCACTTTTATTGTCCATAGACAGCGAAATAAAAATAAAACAAACAAAAATAATGCTCATAAGCAGGGATTAAAATGAGGAATAAAGGTTGCATTCGCTCTAGCGGAGCTCCATCAAGCGGGTTGCTCTGACCAGTAATCGTGCCTCCACCTGGGACATTCAGGATCTTATGGCAGCTGGACCAGATGGGGTGAGGTTAAACGCCTTCACCAGGCCACTTCTCAGAACTTTCTGGAAAGCAGGAGTTGACTATGTAAAGGATAATTTGGCGTCATTAGCAGTTAGAATGTCATGATCGTGTCCTGTCTGCTCATGCAATTAAAAGATGGGAGTGGAATTTCAAAGAAACGGGTTCAACCTTAAAAAAGAAGTCCTCTGGTGAAGCCACTTTACATGCTGGCAATTGATGGCAGCTATTTTACGATTGTTTGAAAGGTGTGTCATTTCACGCAACAGTGACATTCCATGGCCTCCAAGATCCCCAGAGCTCAATGTTTGTGATTTTTTTCTGTGAGGACATCTTAAAAGCCAACTGCACGCACATATCCTTCAATCATTGATCACTTTATGCTCTTTCACTGCTAATTCTTCCCTTTAAGCTCTATGATTTAAAATTAATACACCTATTCAAATAACTTTTGTATTATTCCAGGTATGGACAGACACTACTACATCAAAGCTGAGCTACGGTGTATACTTTCAGTTAGTTTTTTGCACAAGGAGGTATCTTAAAATGTATCTGGCATTCAGGCCAAGGCTGCTATCAGTAATAATCCCTGGCCTCTTAACATCCATCTCTATGATGAAATACAAAAGTTTTAATACAATTAACAGAACATTCGCTTCACTGAACATATTTCCTCATCACATTGCTTTTACAGTAGTTCGTAAATGCCTTTTAAAGGATGACTCGGCATGGAGCACTCTGACACATTCTTGAGGATCTTCTAATTAGTGTACAGATAACAAAAAAAACCTTTTAAATAAAACCTTGTTTGCTTTAGTCAGTAAAAATGAGAAAATGTCAGAGAAAAGTACGTTAGTATAGGGTCTAGCAGATTGAGAATGACCTAGGACTAATAAAAAAGAAGAAAGAGAAGATGTTGGACTGGGAAGGTCTGGCAGTATGGCTAGATTTGGGATAATCAACACTCAATCAATACAGTGCCTTTCTCAGAAAGAAACTTCTAAATGCTTTATAAAGTATAGTAGACATTTATAGATAGATAGATAGATAGATAGATAGATAGATAGATAGATAGATATGAAAGGCATTATATGATAGATAGCAAAGACAGAATATTAACATTTACATCTATTAGCTTTGCAGATGCTTTTATCTAAAGCAGCTTACAAAAGTGGTCAACATAACTGAGTAAGACTGGGGGACTGTTTGGGAACAAGTGTTACAGGACAAGGGTACTAGGGCGTTGTACCATGTTAGCTATTATGAATGTAGAGAAAAGCCAAGCAAAATGACACCTTTTATTGGCTAACTAAAAAGATTACAATGTGCAAGCTTTCGAGGCAACTCAGGCCCCTTCTTCAGGCAAGGGTACAAAACTGATCATCACAAGTGATGAGCTCAGAACAAATACAAATGAGTTACAATTCCTAGGTTACAAAATCCAACAGCTAATATCAGAAATTCATCAAAAAGAGGGTCTTCACCCCTTTCTTGAACACATTGAGGAAGTCAGAAGTTCAAAGGGAGGTGGTTAGCTCATTCCACCAGCCATGAGCCACACATGAAATGAGACTGAGATGATATCACATAGAAGTGGCATCACCAGATGCTATTCATTAGCAGACTTGAGTGGTGGATGAGTAGAGGAACTCAGAAGCCTCTCCATATATATATATATATATATATATATATAGGTATATACTGTAGGTGCTGACCTGTTGACTACTCTGTATGCAAGCATCAAGGATTTGAACTTAATAAGTCCCTGTTCAGGACTAAGTGGGTTATTAATTGACTGACTGACATACCACTACAGGAAGCCAGTATAATGATCTAAAGAGGACTGAAATGTGCCCACTTTGGCCAAATGAACACCAGATATACCACTGCATTTTAAATCATCTGCAGTGGTGTGGTAAGACAGTGATGGTCCAGGTCGGCCCCACACTCCCTAGTTGCTTCCAGGAGCTTCTTCAACCCATAACTATTGATAGTTATGAACTGAGATGAGACGGGCAAATGAGGACACATACAATCAGTAAGGGGTTGTTGCAAATGTGTTAGTGCTTTTATTAAAACTAGAGAAAAGTGTTAAAAGTGTCCAGTGCTCCATCCATTAAATAAATAAATAATTAATAAAATCAATTATGTCCATGAGTTAAAAATGAAATAAATAATCCAAAGAATAAAAAAACAGAATCAAACCATGCAGTCGTTGGGTTCTTTTAATATTCTTCCTGATCCTAGCACATCTTCCTCGTTCTGTCTCCCCAACTCACCCTGCTCAGGTTTTGCAGTCAGCGAAGACACCAGTAGCCATGGTTATAACCTCCAGGTCTCGCCACAGCTGTTCCTTTGGTGTCTGCCATGACGCTCTGAGCTGACTGTCCCTCCATCTCCCACTATGCTCTCATAGTGCCTTAGGGATCCCTAGGAAGGCACCATCACACCCACTCCTCCATCTGAATTCAGCAGGAACTTGTTTCTCTGTTATTCCTCTCTCTCCTTTTATCCTGCCAGATCTGGGGCCGGTGTGACCCTCCTCTCACTCCAAAGTGTGAATGAGGCACCTGACTGATCCTCTCACATTTGCACATAAGTGCACAATCAGCCAAGAACCCCAAACAACCTCAGAGTCATGTGTGCTTGTGCACACCCACATGCGTTCAGATCCTGCACACTCAGAGACTAGATTACTTATTTAAAAATCATGCTTCGTCATGGACCTCATATCACATACACATGCTAGTACACCTGTTAGCAGAGAGTTGCAGCAGTCCAAACATGACAAGAGCCTGGACCAGGAGATTTGTTATGTACTCTGTTATATACAGTCTGATCTTGCAGATATAACATACAGTTAATCTGCAAGACTAAGAGAACATAGAAAATATAGCCTCTGTATGACAGCTAGCCATTGATCACTGCCCCATGGTTGCATTCTGACCAGACATTTATTAGCAGAAATGAGCCAAGCTGAAAACAGATGGGGTGCTAAATAAACTGACGAATTGGGACAACTCTGTTGATAGATAGATAGATAGATAGATAGATAGATAGATAGATAGATAGATAGATAGATAGATAGATAGATAGATAGATAGATAGATAGATAGATAGATAGATAGATAGATACTTTGGCAGGATACTAGATGAGTATTAAAATTAGGATTGGAAATGTACTGTTTAATTTGATTCTAGCATTTACTGTAAAGACAACATAATAATCTACTATATAATAAAACACTAAAGTATATGTGTCCAGTCCCCCAGAGCAATTTGATTGGTCAGTTTGCCTCTGAAGATGTGATGACAGAGGAAGTATGAGTGTGAGACTCATGAGGAGGAGTAAAGGTGCAAGCTATAGTTTAGCCTTCAAACACGGAAATTATAAAAGTGGACAGGAGGCAAGAAAGGCACCTCAGAAATAATGATATTGAGAAGTAGGCTTTACGGTGAACAATCTTGAGAAAGGGAATGCCAGTGAAGAGGTTCAGAAACACGCAAATACAGAGGAAAGGCTCTGAAGTTACATGTAGGACAAGAGATAGCAAATATTTTAAGTAATTATGTTACCTGTCTTTGACAGGTACCTAGTAATCAATAATCTTCAGCATCATCATCATCATCATCACAAAAGATAAAAAAAAGCCAACACTGAAGAAGAAGAAAAGAAAGAGTTAGTACTCTGGGGCAGATTTTCGCTGTACTTTCATTTTTGTTCAGATAGGCATCATCTCCATTTGACCACGAAGTTAAAAAAATGGATGGACAAAGGACTGAATGGAGAGCTGGTCTAAAATAAGAAAGACACTTCTAAGTATTGCCATCAACATATCTTAATCTTCATTATATTTATCTGGAATCAGAGAAAGTTCCTTCAGCTCCCAGGATTGTTAAAATACCCTATAGAGCATTTCATTATGCTACTCTCTGTGATTTAGAAGCATTGCAGATATTGGGCTGACTTCACAGCGAGAGTGACAGGCAGTTCAGCAGTTCTTGTTTATTCTTATGTCTGACAACAGAGAGAAGTAAGCTATCTATGAAACGGTGTGCTGCAGGCTGATTGGTAACTGTGAATATGCCAAGTTCTAACATGACCAGGTGATAAGTCAATCTACTGGAGTGTTTGAAGTTTAGAGGCACAAAACGTAACAAAGGCATTCACTTCAGCTTTGACATCCCTTGAAGAGATTCCATTACTAAAGGATAATTCAGTAGAAGAGGCGATTCAATGATCGGGAGGACCTGACATTTACCAACCAATCAGATAGCTGTCAACAGTAATAGATGTCACGTCTCTATCAGGATGTCACACATGTATCACTCTTTATGGCTGACAGTTTGAAATGCTTTCTCGCTTCTCTGCACATTTGCCTGTTTTACTGTAGTTTAAGGCCATGTCGACTCCTGTACAGCATTTGTCTGAATTGTCACTATTTCATCTGAAATGATTGCTTTTTATTTTATACGTACATTTAGATAAAAAATAAACAAGAAAATGTACATTTCCTTGACAACAGCTTTCTGACAGGGCGGGATGTGCAGCCACCCTAATTTAAATGGAACAATAACAGGAGAGACCAAAAAAAATCATGGAAATAGACTGGTGGCAGTGGGAGAACAGTTAAGAATAATTCCAAATACAGCAGCCATGGACATGTATTATTTATGTGTTTTCTCACAGAAATTTCCAGCTCACTGCTGTATACTGTGCTTTAATCTATCTATCTATCTATCTATCTATCTATCTATCTATCTATCTATCTATCTATCTATCTATCTATCTATCTATCTATCTATCTATCTATCTAGCATATAGTGCTCATCTTCAATCTACCTGTTAAATATTATGAAACAAATGATTATCGAAGGGTTTGGCTAGCAGAAGGTAAACCCCATTTTTGACCATATTGCAAAGTAGGAAAAGTTATCAAAATGTGTGTTGATCAGTAGCAATGTGCCTTCTTCAACACCCATTTAGAGGCTGAGACCACAGTTAAGGTGGTGTGGATTTTTAAAAGGCTCAAGACTAGTAGAGGCACAGTTAAAGGTGGTGCAGTATGAGTTTAGGATTCTGGCTCTAAGTGTCATCTTTTCTTAGCTGGAGAAAGAAGAAATATCTAGATGAGATGTGGTATTAAATTAAATTGAAATCCTCCCACTGTGTTCTCCCTAAACTGTTCTCTGTAATGTTCATACCATAGTCACTCATATGAGAATATTTTTAAAGGTAACATTTTAAAGCCTGCTAAATCCAATTGAGGGTCAAAGGCGTACATCCATCAGACCATCACAGAAAAAGGATAATCCACTAATATGGAGTTTTGATCAAAATATTTAAAAAGGATGATCATAACAGAAAGTTAAAGTACACTGATCAACCACAACATTAAAACCTTTGACTGAATGAATGAGTGAATAACATTAAATATTTCAGTACAATGGCACCTGTCAGGGCAAGGGATTTATTAAGCAGTAAATGAACAGCCAGTTCTTGAAAGTGATGTGATGGAAGCAAGAAAAGTGGGCAAGTGTAAGGATCTGAGCACTTGAGAAGTGGTAAATTGTGATGGCTAGATGACTGGGTCAGAGCATCTCCAAAATGGCAGGTCTTGTAGGGGTGTTTCCAAAACAATTTGTGTACTAGTGACATGGTCATGGATGCCAAAGGCTCATTGAAGTGAGCAGTGAGCAAAGGCTGGGCCATCTGATTCAATCCCACAAAAGGTGCCTTGCTGAAAAATGTAATGGTGTCCATGACAGAAATGTGTTTGAACACCCAATGCATCAAAAGTTGCTTCCTATGTGGTTGTGTAGCTGACCATCGCCTACAATGGGCACTTGAACATCAGAACTTGACCACGGAGAAATGGAAGAAAGTGATTTGGTCTGATCAGTCACACTTTCTTTTAGATCATGCGTGTGCACCGTTTAGCTGGGGAAGATACGGAAGCAGGATGCACTATGGGAAGAAAGCAAGCTGGCAGAGGAAATGTAATACTTTGGCAATGTTTTGCTGGGAAACCTTAGGTCCTGGCATTCATGTGAATGTTACTTTGACATATACCACCTACTAAAGATTGTTGAAGACCATGTACACTTCGTTATCTTTGTTCTATTCACTCTTCCTCTCTACTCTTCACCATGTGTTGTTACAACTCAGTGACAAATGGCAGGGGGTGTCCATTTATACCCCAACCTCAGTTTAAATGAGAAGGAATCTCATTTCAAGATTTAGGGCCTTCTGGCCAAAGTCCTAATAGAGGGTCCCTGTTGTTTCAACTGTAGCTTGGAGCCTTGACCTCTATTAAAACAGACAGACATCTTTAGTAGTGCCATAAATATTCCCTCTGCCCTACTTGCTGCCAAATTCAAACTGTATATTACTGGGCTCAGCTGCTGCCTCATGCTTAATGTCACCCCCAGTCCACTCAGAAGGTTCACCATTACGGAAGTAACAATATGTACTGCAGCCCTTAGTCCCTTAGCAATACCCTTCTGCCCATTTCTTATATTTGAAGTCTGCTGTGAACTGAGGTGTAATATTTTTTACGTCGAAATTCTTTAGATTTCCCAAGCATTGCATTTTGTTCACAATTAAGAAAATATATCCTCCTATTGAAAGGGGCTTACTGTGAGATCCTTTGCTCTGCGAGTGCACCTCTCTTATTTGCTACAGCAGAGTTTGTCAGGTGGGCCTCTGCTTGCAGCTTTAATACTACAAATAATGTTCTATGATTGCTCCCAGTCGAGTTTGCTTTAACTGAGCGTAGGAGATAAATCGAGGAAGCGGGTCTCACATGAACAGAGTATCTGTCAGATAAAAGGACACTTTAAGCCTGGGAAGATTTGCATATTTAATTCCTGAAATCCCTCTGAGCCAAATGGAAATGTATTTGTGCAGAGATATAGAGGAGGAAACAGACACCAAAGACGGCATGAAGCATCTGCAAGGAAAAAATGCTTGTTTAGGACAGCCATTACATGAAGGAATTGTGGGATGGTGGAAGGCTTTCATCTCATTTCAATGGTGGCCTAGTTGTGAAGGTGCTGGATTGTGCACAAAATTTTGCAAGTTCAGTTTGTATAACTGATAACTATGAAAAAATCAGTTAACCTGGCCATTTTTTTCATTTTAGAAATATAAAAGCAACTATGTCATACATGCAAACATTATTGAGATGGAACTAATGTAAAATTATGGATTACCTGTCCAGGACCTTCCTATGGGATCCCCTGTTTTACTCTTTGTGAATATGTTATACTCTACTGCTTGGGCTTTAAATGTAGAAAACAGCAATACTTTATGAGTGAAATGAATTGAGGTTGACTACAAAAGACAATATATCCACTCATCCATGTTCTTTCCAGTTCTGGGTCATCAAGGGAATTGAAGGTCATTTTAGCAACACTGGGCACAAAACAGAGCTGAAGCAATCATTGATGGCCTCAAAAGTGTCTAAAGCATTATTAGTTATCTTAACTCACACGTGTCTGTGAAGTGTCTGGGAGGTCGGATGAAACCCATGCTGACATGAGGAGAACAAGGCACTATAAATAAAATCAACATCCCCATTCATTTATCTCCTCTGTGACTCCAAACATGTTTATCAACATGCAGGCACCGCAGAAATATGGAAGCATATAATACTGGGCTTGTAAAGCACTGTGGGATAGTGTAATAAGCATAAGTTTAATGTGTCACTGTACTCCGTGCAAATATATCTTATAAATCTGCCTTTTTCTACTCATATGCACAGTTGACACAGAGCTAGATTTAGCACATAGGAGTTCACCATGTAGAGCTGCTAGGCAAGCATTATAATATAAAACAAGACAAATAGACACGCCTGGGAAACGGGCAGTCAGACTGATGACCATTGTATGCTATTTTTGTCTGTCAAAGTCAGCATGAAACTGTATCCTCTTTGGCCTTGTTTGTAATGACATGATTCACCTAAGTGGGGGCCTGCATGTGAAGAAAGAGTATAAAGCCTTGGAACATTGCCTGGCACACCTTTGAAGCCGACGGACGAATGGGAGATAATGTCATCCGATCCTGAAACTCCTTCCACTGCAACGGCAAAAATGGCAGACCCTACACATTGGGCCCCCACTCCCAAACTGGGTTCTTGCCATCGGCTTCCTTCGTCTGTTATACAGTTTATGCCATCATTAAACAAAGCTGTTATTTCTCCTATGTGATTTCTTCCTGCCATATCACTAACGGAGGCGTATCACCTTTTAATATCATATCTATATAGTTTTGTGTTATGTAACACTCTGCAGTTACAAAAGAATTTATCCCAGGAAGCTAACACCCCCTACTGGATACAGATTACCCTCTGTATAAAAAGGCACTGTATCAAAATTATAGAATATGGAAATATGCAGATATTTTATATATATTTTTACAGTTTATCATTTGTCATGGAATGTTTAACTCTGAATCTGTCACTGGTTATTGTCCAAGTGAAATTTGCACATTCTTCACTTGTCTGAATTAATTTTCTTCTGTACAGTCTGGTTTTCTTCCCACATTCCCATAGGATGTCCATCCATCCATTATCCAACCCGCTATTCCCTAACTACAGAGTCACGGGGGTCTGCTGGAGCCAATCCCAGCCCAGGATGCCAGCCCACTGCAGGGTGCGCACACACCCACCCACACACCAAGCAAACACTAGGGACAGTTTAGAATCACCAACGCACCTAACCTGAATGTCTTTGGACTGTGGGAGGAAACCCACGCAGACATGGGGAGAACATGCAAACTCCACGCAGGAAGGACCTGGGAAGTGAACCCAGGTCTCCATACTGCTGCACCACCGTATCACCGCCCCCATAGGATATGAACTGGTAATTCTAAATTGTGTTTGTGCGACTGGGCTCTGTGACGGGCTGAACGGATTGTCTTCTGCATGGAATCTGGGATAGACTGCAACCCTCAGCATAATCTTGAAACAGAATATGTTTTACTCTAAATGACTGGTTTCAGGTACACTTAGTTGGCCTGAGAGATTATCTGAATGAGGAGTAAGTCAGGGTCAGTAGGCTGACCTTATTTTCACGGTTACAAAATGGGGCACAACTCATTAATCCAGGGTGCGTGTTAGATGAACGTTAAACCATAGAGTGTTAGGGGGTTTGCATTGGGAGTTGATTTTTTGTGTAGTATCATGTGCCATGAAAAAATGTAAGTGAAATTGAACAGCTTACCACCTGTGGAGTTTCATGCACCTTGTAAAAAGAAATTGAAGAGTGAGAGGGTGGGGGGAATGTCCTCTTCACATTTCTGCTGGCTACAAATGGGACATTGTATTACGTGATACATGAAAAGAGATGTGATGCATAAAAATGGGACTATCCCAGAAAAACCAGGATGTCTGGTCAGCCTAGTTACTAGTCAAGGGCATGCTAGTGGCCGCTGGATCTGTGTTTAAAGAAGCAGTAAGGCATCGTTGCTATGTATGATGTGAAATTGCCTTTAATTGAAGCTGAGATTAAGAAATATTTATAAACATTGGGTGCCAGTGTCCTTATTTATGAAGCATCTCAGAATTAGTCTTAGGAATTGCATTAGAAGTCTGAAAAGGACAAGAATTTGTCCTGCTCCACAGTAGGACATAAGAAGAACATGAGTAGTGAGTAGTGAGGAGCACCCTACACCTCCTCCCCACAATGAGCAGGAGTTCACGTTTGAGAATGAATGACATCATGATTTTACAACATAAGCAAAATGGAAGTCATGAAAGGCATTTTGCAGTTTCCTTGGAAATCACAATGATGCCTTGTAGATTTCTGATACTCGTTCTAAGGCTTCACCATGATAATAATAATTATAATAAAAACAAGAAGGTTGAGCACTAGCTGTTGGGTTTGGAGTGCCACACCAGCTGCAGGTTTTTGTTGCAACACGATCTCTTAAAGAGAAGTCCGTTATTACTGTTGAAGCACTTGTGGTTCAATCAACATTTTTATGTTTCAGTTTAGTTGGCTTGCTTGTTAAGATTCCCCACCATTATTGCCTATTCTGGCCTTAAACAGCGGAATTCACAGATTTAATGGCTCCTTATTAGCAATAAGTTGCAAATGACAAGAACCAGAAGTTCTCCATCTAAGGTTTTTCCATTTCCACCTATGTTTATTCATCATGAACAATCTGCTTTAATAAAATATTGGGAAGGAAATAGAATAGAAAAAAAGGTGAAGGACTGAGAATTACTCATATGATTCAGTCTGTTAATCATTTAGATGATATCTTTGGAAAAATAACCTGACATGGCAGAAAAAAACCCAAGCCATGAAATTAAATAAGATCAATTAATGGCAAGGATTGGTTTCTAATTCAGAAATTGGGTTGGAACAAAAACCTGCCATCACCATGGCCCTCCAAGACCAACTTTAAATGTAAGACTTTGGGCTTGGTGATGGCATACACCGTTTCCAAAACTCAATGCACTTTAAATGTGAATTTTTTCTCTCACTGCCAAATTTTCCTTTTCTGGTAGGTTATTTAATGCATTTGATAAAAATCTATTCAGGTGATTTTTATTTTACAATATTCATTTTGCTATTTACAGCTTTATTGAACAGAGCTGTTAAAGGGATGAGGATTTTCAATGTGTTTATACCTGCAGGAGCTCTTGTGTTAAAAAAGGAATTAATGACTTTTAAAGATGAAATCTTTTTACAGAGCCTACAGTAAAATTGGAAATGGATCCATTACAGAGTGTGGGTGTTTCATTTGTTCACACACTGGCAATAAAGATGTACCATTCTATGGATTCAGGTGAACGTGAAGATATTTTAAAGACCCGGATTCTATTTTGTGCTAAAAGTCTCATTGAATTTGTCATTCATTTGGACTCCACTTGTGTTTGAGAGGTGATGCCATGATAAGGAACATGAAGTGGGCTTCATGATTTCGGATTGTAAAGACATGTAATACAAGGAAGGTGCCAACAGAATGAGCTTTGATATTATTTTTAAACAATGTACAACCCTGACAAGAATAAGTCAGGCTTTGAAAAGAGATGAAAAGCATTCATTATTGATATAATTGGGCAGAATTAACAGATAAGGACTGTAATGAAAAACATCACATTCATATACTATAAAAAGAAGGAAGCATTCATCCTTATATCCTTTATTTAACTTTTTACTTTAATAATTCATGTTACGTGGCTCGGTTATCCTATACCAGAAGCAACAAGCACCATGCATAAAACCGCACACGTTGTCTGCACACTCAACATTCACACTTACACAGAGTCAATTGGGAAGTCTTACGTATGCAGACCTGCATGTCTTTTAGATGTAGGTGGTAAAAAGGGGTAGTTAGGAAAAAATAAACAGACAGACAAGAAGAAAACAAGCATAACTTCATGCTGCTATGAGACACAATGGGTCAGTTGCAGTGTACCTGAAATAGTACCGTGCTAGCTGCGGAAGAAGACCAGTCTATGTAGTCTGGTACTATGAGGAGATGATTCTCGGGTCTAAGTGATAGCTCAGCAAACAGCGGAACAAGATCAATACCAAGTTTAGTGCTTAACTAGCCTTCTGATTGCCCATTAACTCCACCATGCCTGCAATTATTATAGTACTCTCTTAAATAATGACGTTACTATACATTCTTCTCGATTTAAAGGGAAAAAATATATAAACTTAATGAAAAAGAATGACAATCATTAAGCTTCAATTGAGTGTTGCTGTCGTTATTGTAAACTTTATCAACTTTGAGTGCATGGAATAACCTTGTCATCCCTATACAGAAAATAATAATGATGAGAGGTACGTGTTAGTAGAATCGTAACTGCTGCAGAATTGTCTCTCTGTTACTTATTTCCCAATTATGCAGGTAACACAGATGAATTGATACTTGTCATTCTACATGCATCTCTGCTTTTCTTAATAACCAAATTAGTCCAATAGTCACTAAAGCGTATAAAATACCTATAATAGAGGCTGGACAATATTTATAAAGAATGTCTCATTTCAGCTAAAAAATTCCCAGAAGAGTACAGGCACTATATAATACTTATTGTATCATACACCGATCAGTCACAACATTAAAACCACTGAAAGGTGAAAGGAATAACATTGATTATCTCATTACAATGGCACCTTTCAAGGGGTGGTCTATATTAGGCAGCAAGTGAACAGTCCGATCTAGAAGGTGAGGTGGTGACAGCAGCAAAGAAATGCACAAACTTAAAGATCTGACTTTGACAAAGGGTCAAATTGTGAAGGCTAAATAACTGGGTAACAGTATCTCTGAAACAGCAGGTCTGGTGGGGTGTTTCCAGTATGCATTGGTTAGTACCTTTTCAAGTTAAAAAATCTGGAGTGGTCTCCCCTAGACTTTCTCATAATATGGGGATGGATATTTGAGGAGTAAACCGCAAGACAATGATTATATTTTTATATTATGTACATTAAAGAACCATCAATAACTAACTAAATAAAATTAATAATATATTGAACAATTATTATAAAAGTAAACTTGAATAAATCAGGCTCTGCAGCTGCATGAATAGAAAAGAACCATGTCCGGTTAGCGGAAATAGCTCAAAAGTTGATAGAAATCAATGTTTTGTACCTAATACTTATATGCAAAATTTGGGTGACCTAAGTGAAAGCGTACTCAAGTTGTCATGTTTACACACACACACACACACACACATACACAGACATAATTCCAATAATGGCATTTCCGGACTCAGGGAGGTCTAAAACAACTGAGAGTTATCAAAATCTTAAAATCAAATTTTTGGATGATTCCAATACTTTCCCTATACTTTGTATATGAGAAAGTAAAAACAAAAATGAAATACAAAAGAAAAAAAAATGCAAATTAGACAACTGAGCTAAGCCACCATTGAACAAAATAAAGCACAATATTTTTCTATAACTGGTGAAGATAAGAAAAGAATAAGACAGCACTTTTGAATGAGTAAAAAGTAACTTTTTTTTCTTGTAGACAATGATTCAAATTCAATGTATACTGAAGCAGTACTAATTTCAGATTTTGATCCTAATTAAGAGTTGAGATTTTTAGCAGTTTTTAATTTTGTATGAATCAACTTTAAATCACCTTTGTAACATAACCAAATACCACTTTTTATACGGAGTTCTGCTGTAATCTCTTTCACACCAACACCACCAAGGACTGTATCTAGCATGTTCAACATTAAGCAGCTCAGGTGAACTAACAATATTAGCCCTGGTGAAAAAAAAAATTAATATTGTACCTAGCTACATAGTACTTCTGATACATCCCATTAATAAATAACACTATAGCCGAGGATAATTAACTTGAAGACTTTTCGGGTGAAGCCAGGTAACACAGCTAGTAAAAATGTAGAATGTGGTTTTCATATGTTTTAATAGCATTTACCATACATACTTGTTAAAGTTCTCCCACGGATAACTTGGGGCTTGATTTTACCATATAATTTCTGATATTTTATGATGTCGTCGTATAAGTAGAATGCAGAAAACTCACGCTATTGGTCCAAGAGATTATAATATGCTAACACCCACATGAGAGAGTAACCACAGAGCATGCTGCCTTTTTTTTTCTATGTATTGTGCCTACGTGACCACACGGTAATACCCAAACTATTACAAAGCGATATTTGCACTGTTTTGTGTTTTTTGTATCTCACACCCTCATACACCTTTATCGTAAGAGCATCCCTTATCTATGATGGAGTATTTGATTAGAAGAAAATATGAAGCTGGTTTTAAATTAAAAGTCTTGAAGTGGCAAAAGAAATTACTGCACTGCTGCAACAAAATTCAATATGTCTAAGAAATTGGTGCAAGACTGGAGGAAGCAAAAAGGTGTCGCATTTTTGAACGGGAGTATAAGTCAGGGTCTGATTTTATGATTGACTTTCAGGTTTCAAGACATGACTTATAAGCAAGTATATACGGTAAGTGCTCTTTTCATGTCCATAACAGTCTATCCGATGCGTGAAGAATTAATTTTATAACATTACCAACTGTACTTAGTCCGTTGAACCATCTCACCAGGTGGTCTAAGATAGTACACAACTTTGTTCTCCTTCTCCGATTCCAAGTGTACTTAGTCTTAGTGTTGGTCTTCTGCTAGTCCGCAGCTGTTAAGGTACACTGCCACAGCACTAAAGTCTAAAGTTAGTCTTGTTACCGTAAATACGTACTAAGACTAGATCAACACGGTATCATCCCGAACTGATTGCACACAGCAACTGACCCAATATATCTCTGAGGATTACTGTGAGTGTCAAAAGACCATGAAAGAAATTCAACACAAAAACGTAATCAAGTGATGTAGCAAAAGGTTAAAACTGAGATATAAAAAATAAAAAACTCCAGGCCAACAGAAAAATAACAAAAAACCAGAACACAATCCTAACACTAGGACCTACTTGAAAATAATCTAATAGTAAACATTCCTGAGATTGTTTTTATCCAATGGGGATAACTCACAATGTGATCACTGCCATATTTACATCAGTACTACAAATGAGGTCATGTAAAGAATTCCTAATGGTGTTGAGTTATCAAAGAAAAACTAAAACAAAACAGCTTTTTTAGTTTAATTCCAATCATGAACTACATGTCTGAAATGGAAAAACCCCAAATAAGATAAAAAATAGACCTATTACATCACTCATGTAGTGACTTAGAATGGAATACAATAAATTAGTCTGCAGCAGAATATGGATATACACTGTAAAAAAGAGCAATAAACAGTATAAAGGGTTGGGGTTTTCCGGCCCCGTATATTGCAGACAATTCCACAAATTTTCAAAACAGAACAGGTCAAAATATAAACAAAACAGTTCATATGCGCGACGCCTTTCAGAGGCGTCGGCGGCCATTTTATAGAGGAGGAGCCGGAAGTGGAGGAATGCTGGGAAGGAACCGTGAGAGAGGATGGGACTGCTGACGTCAGGAAAGATGGCGGAGGAAGGGCGGAAGTGGACGTACTGCGGGCAGGCTATGATGGCGGAGCGCCTCTTTTTCTGGAAGACAAAGGAGAAAGGTTAGTACCCCGCCACTCCCCGCCAGCGAACGTCTTTCGAAGCGGTTTAAGATCCGTCCGCGGCCTCCTACTCGCGCATGCGTGACAACACAAAGATGGGTTAATCATCTGACTGTACGTAGTTTCTCAATTTCCTGTTGAAGTACCCTCTGTGGTCTCCCCATCACAGAGCTTATTGTAAACCTATGTTGCTAGGTGTAATGAGGTCTTTCAGTAATGCAAGATGACTATTATATTTCATTTAACTTTACTAGATAAAACTACTATTTGGGAAATTAATAATTAGAATCACCCTGTAATGGACTGAGTTTATTCTCCAAGTTTATTCATGCCAAAAATGTAATGTTCCATGTGATCCTGAATTGGATTAAGTTTGTTAAGAAAATGGAGGGATGTTGTAAAATTGCAAGATATGAATGATAACATAGACGCAAGAACAGAGAGAAACCCCAAGGGTCTATGACACAACTACAAGGCAGTAAGTCCAGGCATTTTCATCCAGCTACACATTGATTGGAAGATCCAGACCCCAAGAGAGGCTCTCCCTCCATTAGCATCATTATAACAAGTTCTTTGCACTCTTCAATGACCTCTTTTTTGATAGCTTTTCAGTAGAGTGGTATATCATAAGAACAAATAATATAAGAAATTGGAAAAATGAGAAGAGGTCATTCAGTCCATCAAGCTAATAACTAAGCTGTTCCAATACCTCATCCAGATTCTTCTTAAAGGTTTCCAAGATTTCTGCTTCAACTTCATGTCTCAGTAGTTTGGTCCAAAGTCCCATAATTTTTTGTGTAAAGAAATACTTCCTGACTTCAGTTTTAAATGCACTTCCCCTTAATTTTCACTGATGTCTTCAAGTATGCAATTTAAGGTGGAAGAATGTTGCTGGATTTACTTCATCGATGCCTTTGAGGATTTGAAATACCTGGATTAGGTCCTCATGTAGTCTCCTCTGCAGAATCTTCTCAAACTTTTGAGGCAAGGTATATCTGTTGGTTAGTTCAGTCTTATTTTATGATGAGATGCTGTAGTGCCTTATTCCCCTTTTGACTACCTGAGTCCACATTTGATCTGTTGTAGTATGTAAATACTTGCTGCTCTCCTTAAGTTGGACAGAAGTATCCAGAACTTTTTGTTTGCGCTGGCGTAATTTGCCGTTTCTATGGTCAGAACCAGGAAAACTAGCTGAACTGTTGTCAAGTCAAAAAGGTGAATCAAAAATTCAAAGTCCAAACAAGGACGCCACATTAGGTTGTTGGCTAGGGAAATTGTTTAGGAAAAAGTAGCACAGAGTAAAAAAGTTTAAAAAAAAAAGAGTAAAAAGTAGCACTATTGGACATTGAGATCCCTGTGGTGTCGTGTTATAAAGCTTTGTGCTGATGATATCATCCAGCCACTAGCAAAATGACAACATACATGAAAACAAAAAAATAACCAAACAAAACAGTACATAATTTCAACTGTGAGAAAATGAACTACTATCGAGAAAACAACATAAATCTGCCCCAAATAAATGAATAAAGAGAGCAAAGGAAAAATATAAATTTAACAAAATCACAACAGTGTCCTGCTTTGGATTTTGCAGTACTGCATGCCCGAAGTGAGTAAATCTTTTATACTGAGTGATGTGAGATGTAAAGTACAGATATAAAAGTAAAAAATAACACAATTCCAAGTAGGTTTCACAAAATTAGTTTCACTAGAATGCATTCTAAAGGGTAAATAAAACCACAATCCATCTAGTTCGATGTTATAATGTACACATTTATTGCACAGTCCTTCTTACTGATGAATGTTTACTAAAGCCTTCTGTTGCACAATGGTTTGGCAATTTAAAATAAACTTTGTTCTATTTGTCTTTTCCACTCAACTCATAATTCCCAATATGTCACAAAGTCCCGATTTAGTAACATGACATTTGTCTGAGTACATAAGTCAGTTTGAAATATTCCTTTAACAAATGTTCACTTCATCTTTCTAACAAAGCTGGGCTAACTCATTGTTTTCCAGCTTAATGACAGGAGAATGATCTGTGCGATTATCTGTTCTGATTGCCTATGACATCTTGATTTTAATGAGATTTGCTCTGCCACTATGCAGTCAGTCTGAAGAGACTTCAAAGGCTTTTTTTCAGTATCAAATTTTTTCATAAACAAATCACATCAGTACACCTACACACTGAAAAAGAGAGATAGGCACATGTATCTACTGTATACAACCTAGCCTAAGGTTGGAGTGTATACAAGAAGTATGTCAGTTCAGTCCTCAACTCTGATTTACTGCTTGTCAAAGAGTAATTCATTTAAACTATTATGGTTGTCAGTATAAAAAGACATCATTTTAGATAAAATTAACATTTTAGTGAATATCAGGTCAGGTCTGGGAGCATGCACCGGTACATCACGTTGCCACACCCACCACACAAAAAAACAGCTCGAGATTCTGGATGGCAACCAGATCAGGCATATCCTTGGCCTGGTGAGTGAGGATCCTGTGAGCCAGATCACCCTCAGGGAATCACGTCACATGGCCATAGTGCCGTAACTGATGCTCCCTCACAATGCAGGTGATGTGCCTCATTCGGGACTCCATGAGCAACCGCTCATTTGGCACAAATTCAAACCAGTGGTGCCCAAAGGTACTCCAAAGAGACACAGTACCGAATATAGTGAATATATACGGAAAGGTACAAGAACATACACACCCTAACTTTCTGACAGGAGTTCTGCATGACTCAAACAGCATAACTACAAAGTCTAAGGTGACCCCCTACTCATAACAGCCTTTAAAATCGCTTACTGGGTCACCTCCACCTAACTAATACCACTGTCAGTGGTGGTGATGATAGCTGAAAAATTGCAGTGTGCCAGGTTCTTTATTTGTGCTGCATTATTTTCAAATAATTATTTTCCATTGTTATTTGATATTTATGAAGATATTTTTTCTCGCCCTTTGATGATTTTCACACATGAAGTACAGCTCATTTGCACTGACATTGATCTTCCTAAGATCACACTGATTTCCAGAGATACAACTGACATCGCTAAGGTTGTGAGCGCATCCACCGACGCATGATGTTACTGTGGCATTCATATTTGAAGTCAAAAGTGGTTTGTTAAAAAGGAAAAATAATTTTCTAAGCAATTTAAGAATTCCACATTAATGATTTTGGATATAACAACTTTTATTTGTTTGACACAGTTATTACACTAACTGATTACAATTTCAAGTGTGTAGACCCTGCCTGTTAACTGGTTTTGTTTCTGCTTAACATGTTTAATTTCTACCACTCTCAATATACACACACGGTGATAGTGTGAGGCTTTATGGACAGATCCATGTTCCTCAAGACACTGTGGGGATGTATCCTTTTTAATAAAAAATGAAGTGTACATATACGTTGTAAAATAGGAGACAAGACAAGATAAAGTGTTTGGGCACCTCAAAGGCGAACCCTGTATAATTGAATGGTAAGGTCTTTTCAGACTGCAGTCAAATGTGAGACTGATTCAAAATGGTGGTGGCACCTCTTAAGAAGAAGCCAGACTGGAAGGAGCAGGGCCAGGAAACTATGAATGGGAAATGATGTCCCTGAGACTGCCGGTCATCTGATCTATAGGAGAGAAAAGAGGAGAAACATTAGACAACAGCACCAGTCATCGACTCAGTGTGGAATTACTGTTAGAGAAGCCTTCAAGTTGTCTCCCAAGCGCAAATGTGTACAACGTATTATACATATATGGATATGTTTGTGTCTGCGGTGGGTTGGCACCCTGCCCAGGATTGGTTCCTGCCTTGTGCCCTGTGTTGGCTGGGATTGTCTCCAGCAGACCCCCGTGACCCTGTGTTCGGATTCAGCGGGTTAGAAAATGGATGGATGGATATTAGGCTATTTTTCTTCCAGTCCCCCAAGTCATATTGTGAGAAAGAGATTGCATGATTGTTGTGCCACTAAAAATGAACATACAGTAAAGATGGCTGATTTTTTAATCCAATGTTGCTCATTGACTGATAATTTTGGATGTTATTTTACGGTTTGGGATCTTGTGTTTTGAGCCTGGAAATCTTAGGCAAAGTAACAGAGCAGCTCCAAAAGGTAACTCTGTCTAGCAGTAGGGAAATAGTAGTGTGGTGTACCGAATGAGCCAAAGAGAGCAAAGTAATGGAACAAGGATGATATTCACATCACAAAAAATTATAGAGTACAAAATAAACAGACAGAAAACAAAACCCTGTATAATCTCTGTTATAATTCTGTGTTTTGTAATGTTCTTAAAATAGTTTGTGTAAAAAACATAAAATTAATTTTTATTTAAGACATTTTAAAAATATCTAATGCCTTGTTTAGCCACACTTTCGGTATTCAAGTGGCCCTCTGTGTTGTTTTTACTTTTGAACCCTTAACCATACCATGACCAATTCTCAGTAAGACATGACATTATTAGCTGACAACTTGTAGTGCTCAAAACACTGCTGGTGTCTTTTGCCATTTCATGAAGCTCAGTTAGTATTCAATCTGTTTCACTTTTTAAACCCTGCTTCACTTTTTGAACCCTGCTTTGTCATTAAACCGTACGCACTATTAGGTTTTACGAACTATTCCACTGCCATGGCTGCTTTAGCGTTGCTAGTGGACATCGCAAATGGAAGGATTAGAAGAGAACGCAAGTTCTACGCTTGGGGTTGCAGACTGGCGGCATGCGGCGTCAAAGCAGTACTACTGTTCCTGTGTGGTTTTGACAATTAAAACACCTGATGTCCTTGTGTTAGACAATTTTGTTTTCAACATGTGACTGTTGCTCACTACTGTTTTGCTTTGACATTTCATCATCTGGGACCTCATGTATAAATGATGCGTATGCGCAAAAATGTAGTGTACAAACGTTTCCATGCTCAAATCGTGATGTATAAAACCTACACTTGCTGTAAAGCCATGCACATTTCCATGGTAGCTCATACCCTGGCGTACGCAAGTTCTGCATTCGGTTTTGCAGATGGCGGCACCCAGCATCAAAGCAGCGCTACTGTTCCTTTGTGGTTTCCCTTTCTTTTTTAGATCCACATCCACGACGGTGGCTTTATCAAATACACTGAAATTAACCGCATATCGTTCATAAATTTAAGGCACCTGAATGTAATCAACCTGTAACAATATAATGCTGCACAGAATGGCCAAACTGTTCCACTGCCATGGCAGCTTTAGCGTTGCTAGAGGACATCGCAAATGGAAGGATTAGAAGAGAATGCATATTTCGAGATCATGCTGATTTCTTGGCACATGATGATGACTGGCTTCTAAGTCAGTTTAGATTTCCAAGAGTGATCCTCTTGGAGCTGTGTGCTGAACTGGCGCCGACCTTACAAAGGCAGACTTTGAAAAATTGTGCTCTACCTACTCCATTGCAAGTTTTGTCCACTCTCGGGTTTTTAGCCACAGGAGCATTTCAACGTGAACTGGCTGACCGATCTGGTATTTCTCAGTCATCACTGAGTCGTGCCATGCCAGCTGTATGGGATGGTATTATCCGCTTGTCAAGCAGAAATATAAGATTTCCGTACCCTCTGGTTCAACAGGCAAACATCAAAGCACAATTTGCAGCAATGTCCGGTTTTCCCAATGTAATCGGAGCGGTCGACTGCACACACACTGCTATAAAAGCACCTTCACAGAATGAATTTGTTTATGTAAATAGAAAGCATTTTCACTCTATTAATGTGCAAATCATCAGTGATGCGAAAATGCACCTCACTAATATTGTTATGAGATGGCCTGACTCAACTCATGATTCATTCATCCTGAGAAATAGTAGTGTGGGGAACAAACTTGAAAATGGTGATGTGCGTGATGGCTGGCTTCTCGGTAAGATAAGACATTTATTACCTTTTTGGTCACAGTTGTATGTTATCTGTACTATGCAACCATATAACACGATTACTTAGGTGACAGTGGGTACCCGCTGAAGACGTAGCTCCTCACGCCTCTCGTCAACCCACTGACTGAACAAGAGTGATGTTATACTGATCTCCACTCTCAGGCACGGGCGGTGGTAGAACGTATTATAGGGCAGCTTAAGGGCTGTTGACGCTGCCTGGATAAGACTGGTGGCGTACTGCTCTATAGTCCACAGAAAGTGTGTTGCATCGTGCAAGCATGTAGCATTCTACATAATATGGCAGTCCTTCGTAGCTTGCCCGTACCTGAAGAGATGCGACATGATGAACCTGACCCTGGACCACCAAATGATCAGCCACACCGGACAGTATTACGATGTCAAATGAATGTAATTAACAGAATGTAAAAACAGTTAAGCAGATGCATCATTTATTTTTTCACAAATTCATTTAATTTTTGGTCAATATCACACAATACTGTCTTTATAGTTTGAAGTTCATTGGCTACGTCCCATTGTGCATTGGCTACGTCTCTTACTGCATCCACCAATGCATTTTGGGATTCCAGAACTGCATTAGTAAGCACACAGCCAGATGATCACACAGCAGTTTCTGAGGCAGGGGTGTCTGAGCAGCCAGCACCCGAAGATGTGGTCGGCACAGAAACAGCACCATCATCGCCTGGAGCCATGTCCTTAGCATTGGGTTCAGCTTTTGTACTATTGTCTGGAACTAAATAAACAGTAATCAATACAGCATCTGCAGCCTGATTGTTTGTCTTATTACACATGCAAATTATTTACAGGAGTATGGATAATGGTAATCAAAAAAAAAATAAAAACTCACTGGTACCCATGGTGATGTCAGAATCTCCCTCCCCCGCTGGTAAAATGCCAGCAATAAGTGTGTCGCCAATAATTGCAGCAGCTTACTGCTCAGACGACGTGAGCTCCGGGAGTTAACTATCTCCTCCAGTGGTGCTAACATGCAGACGATGAGCTGCGACTCTCCTTTTCACGGCAACTTTGATGTCTGAACACTTGTTTTTTATTTCACTTTTTCTGCTCTAAAACTCTTGAGTGCGTCTGCCACTCTATGCCAATTCATCAGTTTCCTTTTGTTGCTAATTCCACTTCCTAAGCTACCAAATAAAACATTTTTCTTGGCCTCTACTTCACCTAGCAGGACCTCCATTTCGCATTTGCTGAAGTTTTTTTTTTTTTTCCGTGCTTTCGCGGTTGTCTTTATGAAGTGCTGAAGGTTAGGGGCTATTTATATTGATTTGCATATTCAAAGAGGCGTAATTGTGGGAGGAGTTGGGGTAGGGCAGTAGGCGCGTGTACGTGCGTTACTTTTCACACTGACTGAGATTAATGTAGCGGAAGAACGTGGAAGTTGGTGTTTGCACAGATTTTTGCATCTGGATTTTTTTGTGCATAAGCACATTTCCTCTATTCCATACACCATGTTATAGGGTGAATTCTATGTACGCCGTTATGCATGAGGCCCCTGGTTATTCTTACTCTTTCAAAGGTTTTTGAGCTCTTTTCTTAGGCAGCAGTCATTTTGAAAAGAAATGGAATCAGAAGATGGATTGTAAAAAATAACTAGATAAAGGACAACACCGGAAAAATTAATGTAGTCAACACAGCCCAGAACATAAGGCAAAAATAGTAAATAGAGAGTCATAGCAAGAACATCAGGCAACGAAAAGAGTGAATAAAGCCAAAGGCAAAACATTAGTCATAAATCTTTAAAGGGCAGAAACCAGAGACACTATTAAACAATTACAGGTTGGATCCTGAATCTTGGACAATGAATTACAAGCTGCTGATTTATGAATCATCACACTGATGATTTAATTCAGCGCAACCTCCGGGAAGTGTTGCTCAACAACCCATGAACACATCCCTAACTCCATGTGCTCAAGATGATCATCATAAAATGAGATGGAGCCATGGGAGTATGTATGTACTTTCATACGCCATTAAAATACGTCAGCTTCAGACACCGATATGGTGACCAGATTCCTTGAACTCTAAGACCTCCAAACTGGAGGTTCAAGTATTTTTAGAGACCAAGGAGAAACATTAAAGGATAAAAATTTAAAAAAATTTAAAAAAATACCAGATCATGTTATTCTTACTACACAAGTGCGGCACTCTTGTCTGTCTGGAAGGGTTACTCTTTTACTGTCCTTCCTTCATCACTTTATCATTGTGTTTTTTAGATCTGGCCTTTCGTCAGCTTCCACCAATCAATCATTTCCCCCAATATGCTTTCCAGTACCACAAAAGGTGACAATTTTATATACAAATTGGAGCTTACTTTGGAGAAATCCAAAGAATTTTTTCAATGTTGGAGACGACCATCTAGAGGTCCCTTTTGCAAATGTAGGTTTTCAACCAACCTTGAGTACCAATTAGTGGCACACGTCACAGAGACAGCTCCTTAGCTACTTACTAGCTGTCTTACTGGGACAACATGGTGCTGTACATTCACCTTTGGTATCACATTCCCTCTAGTGTTGCCGTGTATGGTGTTTCCTCATTGCCCTACTGTAGCTGTCTCCATTTTTTATTTAAGGTGAAGACCCAGGACACGCTGGAGGGACTATGTCTCTCGGCTGGCCTGGGAACGCCTTGGGATTCTCCTGGAAGAGCTAGAAGAAGTGGCCAGGGAGAGGGAAGTCTGGGCATCTCTGCTCAAGCTGTTGCCCCCCTGACCCGATCTCGGATAAGCGGAAGAGGATGGATGGATGGATGGGTTACAAGTCTACTACACTTCTTGGGTACCAAACACACATGCAGGGCATACTTCCACCTGTCAGGTGTTCCTCAGCAGTGACATGTAGAAAAACTCTTCCATCCACAATTTTAGGTTCTCCTTTTGCAATACAGAACTTTCCTGGCCTGTCTCCAGTTATAACCTTGTTTCATGTCCTATGTATCCCATCACCTCTAAGTCAGGTAGGCAACCTGACACAGAAGAGGCGGACAATGGTTTTAAGATGCTAAAAGAGAAAAATGATCTGGAAATGAGACTTTACAAGGTTTGAGATTAATGCAAGATTATATTATTCAAGCAAAATGTAAAACAAATGAGCTGGAAATTGTATAAAGCTTTGCTAAAGCAATGTGGTTAGCTGGCCCAGAGCCTTGTTACAATATTTATATGTTACAGCTATCAAGCTTCATGCAGTATGTTAAATTTTAATTAAATTAATATTAATTTCTTACATTGCTGTCATTTCCACAATCAGTGTAATTTATGTCTTAAATAGCTGGCCATCCCATTGAACCAAGAGGGCTCTGTAAGAGACACCCTCACAGTTATAAGCCTCGATCTGCCATTCTGCCAAAGGGGAGTTCTCCTTCAGCTTCACTGATAGAGAAGGAGGCAATCCCAAGATCCAAGGTTCAAGACCTACACCCCCAACTGCAATATCAGGAGGGATGAGCAGCTGTGATGGTGGCATATCCCTAAAAGAATAATTCAGTAGAGATAACTCATATGTGTACTGCTGAATGTTATGAACACTGCAAATTGGTCTTCATGCACTTTGTCAACATGTCTGAAATTGACAATCCTGCCTGTGAAAGAGCCATTTATCAGAGATGGCGGACACTTTCGCATGAGTGACTTCTGAGTTTTTCTCTAGTGGGCTATGGTAAAGGATGATACACACAAAGAAACACCAAATCATTTACAGTTGGAAAACACTTTCAGCTAACTCTTGGATAAGAGACATTTGCTAGTTTACTTCTAGATTAATTTTAATTCCTCTGCTTATATTCTAAAATTATACAGTGTATTGTCTAAATGGAAGCCTGCGGACCTGGAAACCATAATGTGACATAACAAAGTTTAAAAACGAAAGTGAATTCCATTTTCAAGTAAGCATCTATATTCTCCCCATAAAGTTTTCACTGTTAACTCACTAATCAGCTAACATATTGTTCTAGTTACTGTTGTGATAAATATAATTAACACTCACAGTGTTAAATATTCATAACAATATTGAGCTTCAAAACACATATAATGCTGCCAGAGTGCTAGTGATTATTGAAGCTTAAAATTGCTCTGAACTGATAGTGGCTGAGCTATAAGTTAAGAAGGCAGACATTGTAATGAGTTGGCTTTGTAGGGTCATGGCTTCTTTGCTTCATTGCATCCACTGATAGCAGAAACTGAACCTAAAGAGAACAGACCACATAGCAGGTAAAATTCCAGTTCTAATTAAATAGGGGCACCACCATATTCCAGCAACTGTGCATTTGTCACAGATTTATTTACAACGTGATTTCATCCCAAAAATACCCACTCAACTCAAATGGTTGGACTTGAAAACCTGAAGTGGAAGGTTTCCAATTCATAACCCTGGTGTACTCCAACACAAAATAGTTCACCCTATGCATTAATTAGAGACTGATGTTTTGTTTGTTTTACATTGGATCTGACAGGACAGGATCTTAAATATTTAGTCAAATTAATTTGTCAGGTGCGTACTTTCTCTGCTGTCACTGAAAATGACAACGACCCCCATTAAGCTTATCTTTGTGACCTTAGACTGCTGAACCAAAGAACATCAGACAGTGATGGCAGGATAGTTTCCTCAAATCTGGGTTCTCCTCACTATCCTATCATTTGGTCATTTATCCACCAAATAAGAGATGTAGACAGTATCATACAGAAGAACAGCTAACTGCTGGGTCAAGCTGTAGCATAAGGAGCATTCCTGGCCTAGAGTGTCCTAGCTAGGAATGCTGATCTGACCCTTTGTAAGGTAGGACTTGAGGGTGTTTTGTAAAATGTTTCCACTGGCCAATACAGGTTTTTTGGACTTTTTGGCTGAGCTGTAAGTTAAGAAGTCAGGCAGTGTGATGTGTTGGCCAATGCAATAGAGGCTTCTTTGCTTTATTGAGGCCACTGTAATTAGTATGGTGAATTTCCTAGCTGATAAGATGAATCAATCAATGCAGTGATGATGGTATCTGTAATGGGTTGTTAATGTGACAGAGGTGGGTAACCCAAGTCTTGCTACCATACAAGACAGTCATGATGTAAGTAGAATTAGAGACCACTAGATTGGTTTCTTTCTTGAGGTCAAAGTTGTCTAAGACCCTACAGCATAACTTCTTTAAAAAATGCTGGCATAACTGATGTAGTGTTAAACGTCCATCTTGATGGTTGGCCTCTGGAGCCAATGACTGCCAAGGTGGGCTATCCGTCTGAAAATTCATTCTCTATTAAATCACTAATCAAAAGTAGTCGTTTGTCAACAAATTGCAGAGCTTCCTCAGAGGTGATGATTACTTGAAAAATTATGTCACAATGTCTGGTATGATAGAATACCGGGGGCGTCAGTGAACCCCAAATGCCCGAACAAATTCAAATAAAGAAGTGTTTATTAGACACAACTCCATAAAGTCGCAAAAGCACAAGTAATTTCTCTCACCATGACACTGCCCTTACTTCTGTCAAATGTTGCTCCTCATCCTCCCAGCTCAGACTTGCCTGGACAAAGGAATGCAGTCCCTTCTAATAAGGACCTGGGAGTACTTCCGGTGCTAAGCCACTGCCCAATGGAGCTACTTCCAGGTCATATGGAAGTCTCACTTATTAGGGAGCTCATCTCCCTGCAGTGCAGTGCCCCTTTGTTGCACCCATGGAACCCAGCAGGGCTGTGTTGCCAGACTACACTTCCCAGCATGCCCTACTATTTTCAAACTGGGCACTGATATCCATGGCTACTGCCAGCATCCTGAGGGAATATAAAGTCCCCAGTGATACCTTCTGGTGTGCTGTCCGTCCATCCCTTCATTATTTCTGGGTCTGGCTCCTTCCTTTCTTCTGATCAGGATGCCCATCTGTCTGCTCGGAACCACCCCTCCAGGTAAGGAATCATCCCCTTCTCTGGCCGGGATGCCCGTCCAACCCCTGTGGTATTTACACTGCCTATAAAGGATTTAGCCATGAGTCCAGTAAAGTCATTCCATTTTTGTATAATGCTGTTCACTGAGCATTGGCTCCTTGCATTGTAACAGCTAAACAGGTAAATACTGTAACAAACTTTACAAATTACAAAATGCACACACATTAAAAATACAGACTAATCATACAAATGATTCAAGACTTGCAACTTAACAGTGTGGTGGAATCTGGAAGAGAAATCAAACAACTCCTCTTGCCTCATCTCTCCATATTGAGGACTTGAAATATATCAGCATTGTACTGTGTCAACAAGTAAGACAATCACCTTATTCTTTTGGATACATTCACATACAGTATAGGATCTACAAGATTCTTCCTTACACCCATAAATACAGATAATGTAAGTTAAATCTTCAAGACTGTAGCGCACAGACTTAATTTAATTCACAATGCAAATGTATCTTCTGTGGATTTGTGAGCATCAGCATGAGGAGAACATGAATGTTTATTCTATTCAATACACTTAATAAGTGAAGGTGCATTCGTTTTCATGACCCTGGCAGCTCTCAAATTTAAGAGAAAAAAAAAAAACTATGGAACAAGAAGGGAAACTGGAGAAGAAAAAGTGTTGTCAAAATTTAGGCATTAAACTGGGAAAAAGCAAAAATCTAGTATCAAACCAAAAATCAAGATGCAAAAATATGACAAAAGTGTCCTGGCTATCTGAAAACTCATTCTCAAATAAATCACTAATCAAAAGTAGTAGTTTTAGAATGAATCCATAAACTTGTCGCCATCTTAAATATTAGTTGAACACTGCGGTGACAACATGCTAGCAACCAGTGTAGAAACTGTAAATGGTACAGCCATGAATATCATGAAATTCTGACTCTCACATAGAAAACTGATAACATCCTGTC